>NC_064239.1:8784314-9103064 GCF_023101765.2 Spodoptera frugiperda | reverse complement strand
CATCTCATATTTCGCAGTCATTTTACAATCATATACAAAAAGAATGTTTAATAATATTTTTATCGTATTATTGGCCAATATTGGTGTCGAAAAAAACGAGGTGTATTTCACAGTAGCCGCATTAAATTCTATTTTTATACAATAAATGAAAATGACAATACTAAGTAGTAACGATTATTTAGTGCCTAACATTAGACCAAATTAAAAAATATAAAATTTTCATTGTACAAAAGTTTCACCAGAGAATAATGAGCTCGCTTTGTATTTCTTTCCATTACTTCTTTGTGTAACGTCATCTAGGCATACTTTTTAATCAAAAAGCATTACTAATAAGCGTTTACCAATCCCATTAGTAATCAAAAGGGACTACACACAAAAATAATAAAAAAAAGAAAAGTACTTGAATTTCAAAAAAAGCCACCTCATTAGCGTTGAAAATCTCTTTTAACAAAATCTAAATGGATTTTCTATCAATATCCAATTTAGTTTTGAATATTCATGGATCATAATAGGTAAGCAATTTCTGTATGGATGCACTTTCATCTTGTTAGATATATTGAATAGAAAAAAAACAAGATTACTTTGTCAATGACGTATCTTGATTTAGTATTGTGATTGTTTATTTTCATTTTGTTAATGTATTGAAATTGTTCGAGTGTGTGTGGAAATTAGATTATGATTGTTGTATGATCGAGTGCTATTCGATTTCTTGAGTACCGATATAGATTTGAATATTGAAACTTTTGATTTATGTTTATTTTGTTGCTATCTGTATAAGTTGCTCTGACTATTGTATTTGTTAGCGTTTATTTCTACTAGTATATGTGCGTCGCTGTTTTTCCATAAAGTAATTGTCTATGCATGATTAGTTTCTTGATGTTAAGAATCATTATTGTAATTTTTTTTTGACATAGGGAGCAAACCAGTAGACATATCTCCTATGATGGCAAGTAATCAGCGCCATCCAGGAAACCCTTAAATGTTAGCAGAGGAGTTACAATGCGTTATTTTTAACACGGCAGACGGAATACCTGATGGTAAGTAATTGCCGCCGCCCATGGACCCGAAACACAAGAGGTGTTAAAAACGCGTTGCCGGTCTTTTGGGGTATGAATTTAAGGGTTGCTAGGGAATCGGGGATTGAGAAGATTGGGGAGGGGGATAATTGGGCCTCCGGTAACCTCACTCATACAACGAAATACAACGCAAGCGGTGTTTCACGTCAGTTTTCTGTGAGGCCGTGGTATCACTCCGATCGAACCGGCCCATTAGTCCTGAAGCATGGCTCTCCCATACTTAAAATTATTTTGCCATAACCAGATTTAACGGATAGAAGGTCTATATATGAAACATCATTTCCATTTTACTTGAGGTACTGACGAGATTATCACCCTTGATCATAACAAATGATGTATCATTGTTGGTAAGATCACTTGTCATACTTTTGGGGTTTTGGCTTTACATGTGACTAATGATTGTTATTGATGTTAGGAAGACAACCGAAGCTGATGGTTTCACATACCCTTTTATCCCAAAGGTTTTCAGATATTATGTAAACGACAACGGTTGATGATTGCTTAATTTGCTATGTGTGAAAAAATAGGAGCCTGTTGTGTTTACTTGGTTTGTTTGTTTATTTTTGTCTTTAAAAAAATGTTGCTGCACACTAGGATTTTCTCCTGTGTTGTGGGTGTGTTTACAAACATACAAGTTCACACATGACATCCAGAACCGGAACAATTATTATGATTGTATGTCTTTCCTGAAGTTGTTTAGGCGATGGAGAATAAACGAACTGATACGAAACGGAAGTGTACTCCTGAACGCAGCAAAATTACCATATTTCCCTATCAACGCTAAATAAAAACACTGTATATACTTATTTCCATTTACCTACCGTAGATTTATGATAGTCTTCAAAAACTGTAGTTTCATTTTTTATCATAAAAAAGCGTCACACTTATAAATAATTCAGACACAAGTCCCTCTGTCATTTTCTAAGATAATGTGTTATGATTTATGTGAAGTCAACTCTTCACCTTAAGTGCCTCCTACAAGCTTGTTTAGAATTGTTCACGACATTTATTCGTGTGCGAATTTATAGAGACAGTAATAAAAATAGCTGAATTTGTATGAAAATGTTTTTAAAAGTGCTCAGTAAGAATTCTTGTAGACGTGAGGTTGGCAAGATGACTTTTCGAGTCGTCAGTTTGAATGGAGATCTATATTAGTGTCCTTTGTTTTTTTTTAGAGCTTCTAATGTATTATTTTTAATATAAAAAGTATTTTTTAGCACGTTTGCTATGAATTGTTGTAGTATGAACATATCGTAGTAACGTTACGCATCTTTCATCGTAGTAGTTATCAGTACAACAGTTTTTCTGTACATGCTCTACATTGAAAGACGTGATAAAATATCTTTAATGAAAATCGGAGACACCCCAGCACGACTGTCAATCTCATTACATACATGACCACAGAAACCACTTCCAATAAACGTCTATAACGAAATCTTTCCCGAAAATCTCCTACAAAATTACTTACGAAAAAATTTCCGAAATTAAGCCATAAAATAAAAAGGGCACGTTTTTCAAAAAGCCAAACAAAATTGAGTGATAACATCGGCACGGCCGCAGAGGTTTTTGAAATGAGGTATTACGTTGTATGAATAGGGCAATGCCGTAGTTTGTATTCAGGTGGGGGGTTCGTCCATTGCCGGTATTGAGTCATTCCTAATGGATATTGGAGTGTAACGGATATTTTTTTAAAACCGCATGTGGTTTATGGCTAGTAGCTGTTGATTTTAAACCTCAGGGGTGTAGTCTGTGAGATATTGTGTCGTAAATAATAGGAAGAGCTGCTGTGAATACACAGAGTGTATTTGCGGTAGATGATGCTGCGTGGGCCTGTAAAGCATAGTCAAAGAATGATCTGCTTGTATTTTCCAATCGCTTTAGTAATTAATGAAAAGTGATGTTAGCCTGAAGTAGACTTTTAAATTAAGGAATGCATTAAAGACTGACGCATCAGTTATAAAATAGGACCAAACTGTACCTATCTAAATGTAATAATTGCACGATTGGTGTGGTGGCTCGGCAACCCGCTGCCGCGTGCCCCTACGTGTAGCGTTTTCGATTCTCACACGGAGCAACTTTGTGTGATCTGCAAATTGTTATTTCGAGTCTGGTTCTCTATCATGTAAATGTGAAATTGTATGTTTGTAAACGCATACATGACACAGAAGAAAATATTAGTGTGGAGCAACGTTTAAAAAGTCACAAATGTTTTGTTGGCCTTTTTAGCCATAACCTTACGGTACTTATTCCGCAAAACACAAGGCAAGCGTTGTTTCACGCCGGTTTCAAGCGTTGTTTCACGAGGCCGTAGTATCACTCTAGCGAGCTGACCCATTTGAATTTTCATTATACCTACTTGAAATCTAGATTTAAACTTAAAGTCCTCTACTGAATGTTAGCATAAATTTAGTTTATTTAATAACTTAATCTAACTAACCGTATCAAAGGTCAGCTGGATTTAAACTAAACTGATATGTTTGGATTAAAATATTTGCTCATTTGATTTAAACTTTAAATAAAATAGGTATCTCTTTTAAACCTGATTTCGTGAGCTTATAGTTTGTATACTTAAATGTTGAAAGTTGAGTTTTAAAAGAATTACATGCGTGAGGTATTTTTATATAAGTATAATATATTATTTGAATAAATTCGGGTCTCTATGTAAAAGGATAAGTTTAATTTTTATTTAATTTGGTAAAAAAAACTTTTAGTTGTTTTTACATTTTTTTACATTTTTCTACTACTTTATTATCTTAATAAAACCAAAACATATAAATAACATGATAGAAAAATTCTCATAAACTAAATACAAATTCACTTTGAAATCCCCTAGAATATCTACTTTACAAAAACCTCATCTAAATCCGATATCCCAATAAATTATAAAGGTTATGATTTAAAATCGTTTCGTCCATACGTGTGGCGTTATTTTGTTTATTTTATACTATTTTATTGGTAGGAATGGGCATAAAGCCGGGATAAAATTTCAATTGCCAGTACACCAGACAGCGGTGTCGACTCTCAACAGTTTATTTATTGTGGACTACTAAAGTACTTGTGGATTGGTTTGGTTTTACTGGATATGATACGTGAAGAATATTTTTTGTTTCTGTGCTTGTCCGGGGTTTATTAGTATGTATTTTGCCGCGGTGATATCAGAAAGTGCTCGGGTTTTAATTATTATATTACAAAGGGAAGGTTTTTCTTCCCAATCTACGATTTCCCAACAACCCATGAATTCCTAACCCCCAAAAAGCCGGCAACGCACTTGTAACACGTCTGGTGTTTCGGGTGTCCATCGGCGGTGGCGATTGCGGTCTGCCTGTTTCGGTCTGCCCGTTTACCGGCTTATACCATAAAAAACGGTATTAGGAATGTTTTCTGAATTATTAGGTTCCTTGATAGTTGAAGTTTTCTTTTTTTAGATTGTTCATGATTTCGTCTACACTTTTTGAATATTATTATCAAAATAACAATTAAATTGTTCTTCACACATTTTTGTAAGCTACATACAAACTTAATAATCCAACAAAAATTACCAAGTCACTTCACACGAAACTACATCTTTGTCCCCAGTAAGCCTTGTCGCTTCCACTCGAAAAATTTCAATCGTACCTAGCGAGAATGTGAAGCCACTGTCGAAAATCCCTAGAAAACGTGCAAAATGTTCCCGAAACTCGTGCAACCACAAAATATACCTTTAATTTTGTCTTTAATTAATTCTCAGTCCTCGGAAACCCTCTGGAAATCTGCAAAATCTCGAAGCTTTGAGGGATTTATTTCTGTTAAATGGATACGAATTAGTTTAAGGAATTCAGACTGTCTATAATCAAATCTCAGGTTTAGGTTGTCGGTAGCTGTCATTGTGTTTTAATATTTGTCTTTGTTTTTAGTAGTTTGGGTACATGCCTACTAGTTTTAGTGATATTTAAGAATTTATTTTACCGCCGTACTCAAGAGTCATTTAATGGTTACTCAGTCTTTAGAAATTGTTTTATGAACAAAATCGTTACTAATGAATAGTTTTAATCAAGAGTCATTTAATGGTGTCTTAACCCAGTCTTTAGCAATTGTTTTTACAACAAAATCGCTACTAAGGAATAGTTTTAATCATTAATTGTCTCTGAATACGACAGTTAGAGTTGATTTTGAAGAAGTGATTACTTTAGCCTTAAGATTTGATATGTGTTTAGAGTACATTCAACTGAAGTTGACTCTTCAAGTATCAAATGATTAGTATTCACAATTTTCTATAGAAGAAGCCATAATAATATCTAACAAAATATCCCAATACACAAACATGCAAATAAACATGTAAAATTCATTTGTACGAAACGAAATAAATAAGGGACGGGATACAATTTTTATCAGGTTGTCGGTGTCCATAAATTTAGGATTACCAACTGGAATCGGATGGTGGCCGCTTGCACATCGGTCGGGTAATTCATGAGCTTAGGATAAAGTTTGAAATATTTTTTGATCACATAAAAATAGAAGTTGTATTTGTATGTAAAATAATAGAACTTTTTATTGATATTATAGAATTTTTACTAGGTAGTTTTGAATATTTATTTGTTTTAAACTTGTCTTTTAAAGACAGTATAAATGACATTATCGTAGGTATAACTTATGGAGCGAGTATGATGAGTACCTGAATGAGCTTAACAGTTGTTAAACTAAACATACCCAAAAAACATTAAAATATCTAATTTTGAGGATAAAATAATAACAGACCGAATGAGAATACATACATAACTTCACGCTTACCTCCCATGGGGATAGACATTGGAACACCAATTGCCACGTATCTTACATAGGTACTTTTTTCGCTACATCAACAATCATCAGTCTTTTAAATGTGAATGAGAATAGTTATATATTAACAAGGCAATTTCACTAATAATCATAACGTAAATAGAATTGAACAAAAAATGGCGTATACCTGCCATATTTACTAATTTTATCGAAATGAATAATGAATAAAGTAATTCCATTTACCTATTCGTAAGCAACGAACTCAATTGGGATTATTTACAAATTAGATTTGTTATGTAATAAGAAAAATGATATTATATTTTCTAGTTATTCGCGTAGACTGATATAATTTCATAGAAATTATCAATGAAAGCAGACAGATATTTATGTTTGAGATAAAAAAAGCTCATGTTTTGTTGTCAGAAATTAAATAATATAAAGAAATTATGAAAAATGTTGATTATAATTTTACTTGACAGGTCATCAACCTAATGGATCTTTTGCTATATTACATTACGTTTTTTAATCGAAGGAATGCATAGAAGTGCGCAAGTACATATATAATGTACACAAGTGATATTAATCCATGGGACTTATTACAAAAAAAATGGTATATGAGCATGATATATAGCCGAATACCGATCACAAATTCCAGACACTTCCATATTTCTCAAACAGAAACATAAAACAACCAATACGACACAAACTAAAGCAGATATAAATTGCTTTCGCTACGTTTTTACAGTATAAACTATGTGATACACGATTCAGACGATAAGTGCGGCATATATTATGCATGCAAGCCCAAAAGACGCGCGAAGAAGACGCTAGATAATCTCCGTTGATTTACGATGTGAACTTGCATCTACGTAGCTATTTATATCATCTGCAGTGCTATTCTGAAACTGGTAAATTCATCTCGCAAGTCAAACTGTAAAAAAACTCTTTGGAACTAATTGCCAAAACTCTAAATGTCAAAATGCTCACCTCATATATCTTATGTTCTTAATGTGATGTTCTTTCCGACTTATATGTACCTACTTTCTAAAATTATTTAGACACTGACAAATAGGGTAAAGGAAAACATCGTGAGGAAGCCTGGACTTTTCTAATTTTAAGTTACTTAGGCCTTGCGTAAGCGTGGTGATTAATGCTCAAACTTTCTTCTTGCGAGGAGATGCCTTTGTTGAGTGGTGGACACATATAGGTTGATGTATTGTGTGTAATTGAAATCAATTCCGTTATCACCTTATGACTTTTTTAGGGGGAAAAATCATCCAATCGCTTCTCCCACCTTGGGCGAGGTGAGAGGGAGTGTCAGACTCTTACTGACTAAAAACCACCCCTTTCCTACTCCTACTTTTCTAACCGGAGCCCCAGTGACCCGCTAGGAAGTCTGCAAATTATTTATTTTCAAATTGTGATGATTCTGAAGTGACTGCAAAATGTACTTTCAGAATAACACTGAGAGTGTTTGTGTTGGCTGACGTATATTTGTGTGCAAACTGCACAGAAATTGCACACAATAAACATAATGTTTCGATACTATCTTCTACTTTAAGTATAAGTCTTAAAGATGTTTTATGGTCGTAGCTATGTTTTAGGGATTAGGATTGGATTATGTTATGTTTAGTCGTTGTTTTTCTTTTGTTGCTTGTTCTGTGAGTACGATTTATGCTATTAAAAACTTAGGTTTGTCTAATTTCCATAAGGTATGTTTTATTTATCTGGTCAATAATTATTGACCAGATATTGATGTCAGACTAAATTATTCTATTAATTTTGATGTAAAAAGTTATAGCAATAATTTACTCAAGATTTGTTGCAATGGTAGAGTGTGAAAATGAGCTACAACCTTGATTATTTAATGCTCCGTGAAATTTCTTATTTTTCAAAAGGTTTTACGTGAAATGTGAGTATTTAGGTGGAACACACCGTAACGTCACGCCTTTTATCTCCGGTAGGGTAAGCAGAGGTGCACATTACGGAACGTAATGCAACTATGCGGTTCTAAATACAACGCAATAAGTGCTTAAACAACAAAATATTAATTATTATGTTATCGGCTTGTCGCGATGCACAGTATAGCAGCGCGACAATCGCCGCGTCGTGTGTCGCGGAATGCTGCTCATGAATATGAGCCTCTAGCATGGCTTGAAACTAGTCGAGTTCTTCGTCAAACAATTACGTGAGTAAGCCGATAGCATAATAATTAATTTTGTATGTCTCACGAAAGTTATAATAAAACAATATTGAATAACTACAGTTATTCATATGTAGGAACTTTCCAAATCTTGTAGGTAGTAAACTAATAGATTTACAAAGGTGGTTGCGTATTTAATAATAACTGCTCGTATACAGCGCTGCAGACGACGTAGACGAAGCGGCATTACTCCCGGCGGGAAGTTTGTAATCCTGCTAATTATTGCACGCTAAGATAGGGTGCAAACTTTAGCAATAGCTTCATATTTTAGTACTTAGGTGTAAAGAAATTGTTTATCGGTTTTGGAAATAATAGACAACGTTTTATAATACCTAGTACCTACAAATATCTTTACTGTTGTTATAAAATGTGAAATTGTATAATTTGTCTTTCTCTCGCATTAAAATTAAGCACTTTGTAACTGACTTTAAAAAAAGAGGTTCTCAGTTTGACCTGTATGTATGTATGTTTATGAGTGATCTCACGTTTGGCTGAAACGATTTAGATGTGGTTTTAGGCATAGTATTTTTCAGGCTTTAGATGAGGTTTTAAGGATATTCCTTGACTTAAAAATGGAGGCGGTAGAAGGCTGAAGCGCTGGATTGTGCTTCAGCCTAATTACAGAAGAGGAATTAACAACTCCTGCTTAGTTTAAGTAAACTAATATACCTAAATATTATTACTAAAGAATATAATAACAACGTGCTTATCTTATGGCGACTAAATAAAATAAAGATTAAGATTTTCCTAGCCCATTACACAACATTAAAATGTTTCATCAAAAACATTAAAAATGAACGATTTACTTCATAATTCTTAACTGAAGCGAAGTTTATATGATAAATGATTTAACTTAAACTTTGATATTCCCAAATGAGTATTAAAATAGTTCTGTCTGCTCATTAGTGTTATGTAGCAACGAGCTAAGTTTGGGATCAATTCGCTTGTAGGGTAGTACTTTATGAGAATGTTGTTTTTATGTCTTCTTTCATTCGTTCCGAAGAATTAATAAGGTAATATTATATTTTTTTTATATAATTATTTATATTGTATAGTATAAATGTGGGAGAGCTATACTTCGGCACGAATGGGCCGGCTCGACCGGAGTGATACCGCGGTCTCACAGAAAACTGACGTGAAACAACGCTTGCGTTGTGTTTCGTTGTGTAAGTGAGGTTACCGGAGGTCCAATTACCAACTTTACAATCCCCGATTCTCCAACAACCTTTAAATTCCTAACCCCCAAAAGGTCGGCAACGCACTTATAACGCTTCTGGTGTTTCGAGTAACTATGGGCAGCGATCATAAAAAATATAATAAACAACACAGATTTTTCTCTATGTTGTTCTACAATTCTGTGTTGATTAAGAGACTGAATTGTATATAAAAGCGCATTAATTTAATTCAAAGCAATCTTCACATACAGCAAAATATATTAGGTACTTACCGTATCCACACACCTCTTTCAAAAATATATTCGTATCTGGCCTGTAGGTGTTATCTCCAATACAATGTACAAAGAAGCTTAAGTTCAAAATTATATTTGAAATCCCTGCGAATGTGGAGCCTCTCTTGATGGAAAATAAACATTATTACAGGATAAGCTGAGAGGGGTCGAAACCAATCTAACGCATGGGATTTCTTATATTTCACTTCGTCACTAATATACGTGTAGTGACGTCACTACAAAAGGCTTAACCCTTTTGAAAATCTGAATAAAGCGGACGTGCCAATTCTTAAACCTTTCTAGTCGGTGATTAAGTTTTGGTGCCAGTTACAGCGGATAGCGGGTTAAATAGCGATTTTGCAATAAGCAAAGGTGGTACGTATTTAGTATATTTTAGATAGATTTGAAAGACACACTCTTCAAGGTCATACTCATACATATAATAAAATGACACTTACCTCAAGATTCAAGAGACTGTCATAAGTGCGAATTGAAAGGAAAATTGCGGCAAGGGAGCAAAGGATTGCTGGACTTTTTCGTATTTTCGAAAATTTCTCAGCAGAAGCACGGAGTTTGGAAATGTGCCTGGTATATTGCTTACCCTTTAACATAAATTGTGAGGAGTGATACATTGTACAGTGGAATTATGTGGCATAATGTGCACCTCAGCCTACCACTTCGGGGATAAAAGGCTTGACAATATTTAAGATTCTGATTTTCAAGACTCTAACTTCTAATTCCTATAAACATTTACGATTGAAAAGTAAAAGTGAATAAAAATGTTCAAAATTACTGGGGTCGCAAAAAATGTGAGTACAAATATATTTTAAACTCTTCGTGAGTACGAAGGGAACCGAACAAAGCCGACAGGATGGCACAACCGCGGGACGCGTGCGCGTGTAATAAGTACTTAGATTACCTTTATTGATCGGTGTTTGAACATTATTACAATTAAACACACCAAAAGTAAAAAAAAACTCTTTAGCATTAATTAATAAGGTTTAACAAAATATACTCTCTCCTTTATATACGAGTTGTTATCTCTCACTATTAAAAAAAAATGTGCACTATTATCCGCTATATGTAACACCCCACCCTACAACTGGATCTTTTCTAATCTTTTTCCACTTTTCATTGGATTCAGTACAGCGAATCGTATTTACGCCTCAAAGAAACGTCTAGAAGATTGTGTGTCGGCAAGCAAACCGATCCGATAAGCTATGGGAGTGGCACGGGGAATGAGGGGGGATTGAAGGGAGAGGGGACATGTGGTCCGAAAACAGAATAAAAGTCATAGAAAATTAAAAAAAAACACTTCACTTTTCACACTAAGATTGGTTTTAACAACACATCACTTAAAACACTATCATTTTTGAAATTGGTCCTTTTGTGGTCTTTTGATCCGTGACCCACATATTTTAGCATTGCTATTTTTTCAATCACCAAAAACACTTTAAAACTTCTTCCAAACGCACTCGGACACTTTAGATACATTTTGGGAGTATTTATCGCGAAAATTTGTGGTCCTTTGATCCTTGACCTATATATTTTAAACACCAATATTTTCATAATCATCGAAAAACACTTTGAAACTCGTTTTAGGACACTTAGAACCGTTTTGGGAGTATTTGTCATAGTTTTGAAAATCACAGGGTTGTTGGTGCTCTAGGTAGCAAGGCTTGGGCTGAACTGCAGCACTGTTCCAGTAGCCCAGTGCAGCCGCGCGCAACTGACCTCGACCGATAGCGAGAGTGAATCAATACGCGCTCTTCTTGTATATCACCTCTCCTTCCTACTCGTAATTAGCTTATCTATGTCGTTTATGACCAATGTTTTGAAAAACTATGGCGTAATTTGGAAGCTCTTCTAAAATTGCTGTTTTGGCTGGACATTTTGAGATGTACCTATCCTTATTTAAAATGAATGATCTTGATGACCCATCTTTCAATTTCCTCATACACATTAAAACTTTTTGTTTTTAGGAGTAAAGATCTACATACTGAGACTTTAGGCATAAAAGGATATTGCATAGCGTGTTGCACGGATAACTTTCCTGATTTTGCATTCACTACTGATATACATAAAATAATGTTTGGCATATAGTATCTAGTAAACACAAAAACATAATTTGTAAATCCCTATTCCTCCAAGGAATAAACGTGATATAATGAAAAATTCCAAGCACCAAAAACGTGAGATAATCTTTTATCATCAGATTCTTAATTAACAACAATAAAATTTTATGAATAACGAAGGAAGTGAAGTGTGAAGGATTATAAGGGGCCAAGACTGGTTCACTACCCTCTCTGCTCACCCCACTTCCTTACAATAAGACAGGGAATTATAGATATTAAATAGCTATTGTTGTATTGTTATATTACAAAAAGATCAAGAATGTGTGAAATGTGAATAATCTATTTTCCTACAATTATTATGAGATTTGGTCGTTTGAGGCCAAACATGTTCACACAATTGGTGTAATATACATACATAACATTATGCCGGTTTAACCGGACTTAGAGCATAGTCTGCATAGTACATTTTGGTCACCCCTTCGATTCTTCTAGCGTTGTCATAAGAGCCGACTTAGGGACCACATATAAGAACCATTTAAACTGTGAACTGTAGCACTCTTGCCAAGCCTGGAAAATACAGGCACACTCTTTTATGCCCAGCACGGATCTATCGCGGACTGTTGATGTTGTAATAGTGTTATTGGTGCAAGTCCAGATTTTATTCTGTAAAAACTGAGCACTAAAATAAAGGACTTAATTAGGCTGTTCATGATAGAAATTAATATTGAACTGTACGTGTATAGACAGGTATATGATTGCCAAGTACTTTGAATTATAAGCGATTTTCATATCATTGCCGTTCTAAAAGAACTTTTCATTTCAATAGCTCGAGAGAAGTCCACAACAGACATTATTACGTCAGCATGGCCGCACAAATCCTATACACAATGATAAAATGGGAAATTGAATACATGCAGACTTTCACATTAGGTACTTACGTTTTAATTAAAAGGACCTCACAAAGCTTTGATCTCCCCTACTAACATAGCTATCTAGGTACTAAAGTTATGTAAACGTACAAACCAGGACTTCATGATTCCATATTTGCTACGATACAGAATACACAATTGTGTTCCGTATCTCATTTAAATAAAGCTCGTTATTGCGTAAACAATGCCACAATATGCATGGTCCGAATCGCCCCACACAGATCGAATTTGTCTGCAAAGTTTGAATGTTTCTGTATACAGGGTGGAGTTTAAAACGGCGCTGTATGGCCGTGGTGAGGGGACGAGATATTGACGCAGCCTGTATATGAAGTCAGATATAGCTATTTGACGAGAGTATCGACAATATTGACTGTTACTTAGAGAAGTCAATTAGAGCGAATTGCCAGAAATGCCAAGTCTTAGATTAATACAAATATGTTTCTATTGAGAGGTAGATGATATACGAGTACCTAAACATTATTTTCGAAGGGTGGATTGATTTAGTAGTCATAAACCATTACAGATTGTTATTTTTCTTGGCCTTGTTTAATTTCACAAATTAAACCGAAACATTTCTTGCCTAAAATTATCAGAGGAATGCCATATTTTCCATATTGGATCTAATAAAAATAAACAGACGAATATCTTTTCTGTAGCCATTTAAAAAGGACAGCTTAATTTTCAGCGGATTGAATTCCACATCATTAATAACATAAAATTTTTACTAAAGATTAAATTTTCAGCTTAAAATATTTAGAAATATAAAAATGTAATTATGTGAGAGCAAAATTAATAAGCTTAGTCAATAATCTTGAAAATTTCTTAATACAAATTAACAATTAACAAAAGCGAATAAGGACCAACCGTGAAATTGGATGAGGCGCATCTAAGGACCAGTGAGGCGTGTCGTTCCATTGGCCTCGTCTTAAATACAGGCCTTAATAAATACTTTGTTTATTGGATTAAATTCTATTATCTTCTTTATTTCGTCTTAACGTTTTATCAGTGAATTGCAAGGACCCGCTTTATAAAAGGACCAATTTTGTAATTTGTTAAGGGGATATACTGATAGGACAATGAATGCTAATAGAATTGATTTATTAATTGAATCATATGGTTTAAGAATTTTATAAATTGGTTATGTTATATGAAAAAAAATATAAGTAAGAATGGAGACCTAACAAAAGCAACTCTTTAGTGAGTCACCAAATAAGCATAATTATTCAAAAGATACTAAGAGTACTGCTAAGACATTTTCCTGATAACTATTGTAATAAACGCCGTGCCATTGTCTAGTACCGGCGGCACATTAACAACTTGAAACAAAACCTTCAAATGCGAGCAAACAAAGAAAATTATTACCTTTCCCACCATTAATAATACCTTAAACCCCTTGTTTGACACATTACTATAATGGAGCTGTCATCTGAACATATTTTGCGACTTCGCGTTGCTTCGGAGGCGGATCGAAGGACCAGTTTTCAAAGAGCTCTTATTTGAAGATGTGGTCCTTTATGCTTTGCAGTGAGTTGTCGAGACGGTAGGTCTTGATTTAATGGTGCAGACAGGGTAGAAATGTAGCCGTCAGACGCAGGTGATAACTGGATCGAGTAATTAGAAACTGACATGCCAGTTAATAACTGTGGATAAGTTTGACGTGCATACGATGCAGACGCTAAGCGAACGCGCGTCAACCGTAACTGATGCTTCGACGTTGATTTTAATATTTTCCTCGGGTTCGTAGCTAAAGGGGTATTTTTAGAGCTCGATTAACAACTGCGTCATTATTTGTGATTGAGATGTTGATTGAATTTGATAGTTAATATTGATTAAAAGTTAAGTTAAGTTGAAAATATTGATAAACTATTTAAAGTCAAATTTAAACAAAATTATTGTTTATCCTCAATGATTACTTGACTTCTTAAGTACAATAAAAATATGACGTATCCTAACATTCCTCAAACAAGTTCTTAGACAGACTTTACATTGATCCTGTTTAAGCAAACAGTTTTGTGTTAACAAAACACAATGTACACAACAAACTATACTGAAAAGTAAACAAAAACAACAAATAAGAGTTTCCTTCATTTAAACACACGATTACGTGCTTCCAAACATTTGTTTGGAGTTCAAAGTGAACGCCCGTTCGACAACAAAATGAGTTACTGCAGAACTAAGCTCATGTTGCTATTCAGACAGTCATTAATCCAAAGTAAGAGAGAAACTTCGGACTCAAATTAGTGTGGGGTCCAACAAAATCATTTATATCAATTCTCTTATGTTGGACGGTGGGAATTATTAAAACCGCAGCCGGACCGAGGTTCGCAAGGCTTCTAATTAACTTCGGTCCACGTACGGAAAGCTGAGCAGCTGTTGCTGGCTAATTCCTTCTTGGTTATGGACGCCTGGTACACGATGCAGCATTGCATACGTGGTGTGCCGTTCAATACTATTGAATTTCTAAGTAAATGAACTAACTAGACGTTTTATCTTTATCAAATCCAAAGGATCAAAATTGTCCAAGTTTATTTTAGAAAAGTATGCAAATCAATACCGATAATCTTGTTTATTTCAGTTACTTTTCTTTAAATAAAACACAAACTAGCTGGAAAACATTGGATAAAAATGTTGAAAGAAAACCAAAACGTTCATAGCGAAATCCAACGTGTGCAATGCAGTGTAAAGAGCGATAGGGCACCACCTGCAATGAACGGCTTATATTGAATACTAGAAGAATGGTTTATGTAGGATTACCACTCTAGATTTTTTCTTTATAGCTTCAATTTAAGGGTTTATAATAAGTAAAATGAAACATATAATAAACTTTGTGCTTTCTAATCGCCTAATGAGTAGGTAGAAGTACACAATAGGGATGATGACGGAGTGTAAAAATTAACAATTAATTTAGTCCGTCAGTTAAGGTAATGAAAAAATATTAGACACGTATTATACGAATCAAAGTTTAGGCGTGGGAGCTAACTACGTCATGCGATATTTCAAATCAATATGTATTGTGATTGAAAGTAGGTACTAAGAAATAAGAAGGTACCTCTCCTTATTTCTGAAAAAAATACGTGTTTAAAATAATCTATCAGACGGACATTAAAATAAAAATTAGTCATCTACCCTATTACACACAATTTTACCTGTACTTTCATTGATCGAACCCCCACTTTTTGCTCAATAGTCACAGTCGAAACCACTCGACTAACGAGCCAGGTAGTAAACTAAATTAATTAAAAACAAAACAATCACTTTTTCAACTTTTAAACAATGCATGAATAGATCCTAAAAACAGACTTTTCCCTTAATTTACGTCATTCGATCTTCCTTTGTTACCGACAGCAATTAAAAGAGGAATAATAAAAATGGCGGAATTTTAAAAGCTTCAATATGCCTTTTAAAATGTTTGGTGGATTTCATAGCAATTTTGCATTTTTTTTTTGTCTATGTCGAGTGCTGGGGTGAAAACGAAATGTTTTGTCATAAATAGTGATTTTGGTTTTTTTTTGTATTAACAGACATAGTAACACCCAGTCTTAATTCTATAACGAACAAAAGTAAATATTATACATATATGAGTTATGCTAGTAAACTAAGTACAAACATTTTAAGTAATATTTTTTAAGTTATTAGAATCGTTTTTTATTTCAGAAATATCTTTTGATTCGGTAAAAATAAATATTGCTCACCTAGCAAATTTGGAGTTCTTTTCGAGTATGCTCACAAAATAACAAGTAAGTACGTCAAACTCAATAGTGGCAAAGGTAACTTTTATAAAAAAATAAATAAAAGGGGCCCAGCTCTAGTTTGCGGCACTAGTGGAATAAAGGGGCTCTCGAAATTCGTCGCACGGCCGGTCAACGCGGGGCCCTTAGCCAAAATCCAAATTATACGTTGCGACTAAATTGTCTCCGTTGGCCTATCTGCTTGATGTTGAAATGTCTACGTACCGTCTGCATGTTGAACAAAAAGAAATTATTTACGTACATTTACTACAAATAAAAAATATTGTTTAGGACTTTTTGTTGTAAGTTGTTCTGTAAAATGTTCCGAGTACTGAAGCTAGTAAAACCGTCTTACTCAGAAACACGCTACAACAAAACACTTGAAAACATTTTACCAGAAAGTACAGCTACTATTTCTCTTAAGAAATAACACAAAATAAACAATAATCCGTCTACGTTTCTGTACAAAATCCCCACTTAACCTAACATATATACGTTTCGACGATAAAAATTTGACGTTTAGAAAATGACAAGCTTGTTAGACGTACACTTGAGGAAGGCTTACAGTTACAATCCCGACGGTACTGGCTGAACCGAGTGCACTCAAAAAGTTAATAATTCGAAACCCGTTCGTACTTGTCTGATTCCCCATTCATATTCATGTTTATTTCGTTTCACCTATTCGCCCCAGGACGCTTCACAAATTTAAATTTAAATCCTTAATTTTAACAAGATACGCGGCGTAAGTTATATTCAAATTTTCTCTTTAAACATATTGCTCGGCGGGTCGGAAGCAATCTTCATTGTACCACGATTCCGAATCAACGGTGTTTAAGTATGATTATTCGCGAAAATCTCATATTTATGTAAATTAGACGTCAAATGAATGCGATTGTTGTTCTTTGTTCTCTCTTGAGTTGCTTACTTAGAATTCTATTGAGGGTGCCATTTCAATACTTTTATGTATACGTGGATTTTTGGATATAATTACACAGAACGAACATTGCGTCTATTTTCTGTTAAGCTGTCTTTTGACTTTTTTGTTAGGATCTGTTTCTTACTTACTAATTATTTAGGTACCATCGCCTAAAATTCTTCATACGTTTTTATTCTATCATACGTTACCAGTTGTTGGTTTTCAGTTTTATTAAAAAGCGTATTCAAAACATGTTACTAAGGATCAAGTAAAAATAGTGATCCTGTTGCAGCAAAGTTTTAGTTTAGAAGCTGTTTGGATAAGTAATCTTCGAACTCCCACGAGATATTTTCAATACACGAACTGAATTAAATTTCACCACTCTCGAAAGCCACTAAGCTGTCATCTTCAACCATTACTAATTTATAGACTCAAATAACTATGGAGACCGCGGCCAAGGAATGCAATCACCATTCGGTTAATTAATAATTCTAGACTGGTCTGAGGACATAAAGTCTGCGGTTGTGAGGTCCCCTCCTCCTCCTATTAGTACTCCGTTTTAATACTGCCCACATTTAGCAAGAAGCACCCCCTACATATTAATTTTACGAGACTACCTCTTATGCTCTCGAACCCGACAATTTGGCTTTTCACAATTGCGGTGTACCTCGGCTAGACAACCGAATATAGGGACTGCTGGCTCTCTATATATTTACGATGTACTTATAGCTCGCATTATGCTTAGTAGGTCTGAAGTGGGTTCTTGAAGGTAGTGGTTCATTTTTCAGAAGTTCAACCTTTATGGTTTCAAGAGCTACTACTTTAGTTGTAATTTTTCTGGTTTTTTGAATTAAGGTAAACTAACATTTGTTTTGTGGATACAAGGACCGGATTCTAAAAATATTGGTCTTTTAAACCTGAACTCAGTTACTGAGTTACTGCAATGCAAATGTACTTGTAATGCAAAAAATACAACAGAACATATTTTCAAATTGCACTTAGTTTACTTATTATTATTCTAAAACAAAAGTAATGACAAAATAAGTAAAAAAATCCCTAGAAATAACAAAATATACATCTTATTTTTGTTAACAAAAAAGAGAATTTATTAATAATATTCTCAAGACGATTGTTCTCAGTAATAATATAGCAACTACTTTTAATAAACGAGACTTCAGTTTAATTAATGTTTATGAAGTGTTCTTGCGTGCTTTACATATTTTTTATATTATTAAATATTAAATGTTTTCATAAAATATGTCGCTGCGTTGCCTTTTACGAGGCGAGTCAATTGTGAATCAAAACATAAGTATAATGCTTGATAATTAAGTTTTACTTTATAAAAGTGTTTAAAATGCTTTTTTTAGCTCTACGGACAATAAACTTCTATCTAAAAACCTAACACTCATTGAATTTGCTCACCAAACACAATTTGCAGGTACTAAAATAATCTAAAGCTAAAACCTGATATCCTAAACCTTTACTAAGGTCGGAGACGAGTCTCGCTAGACATTTTCCTAGGGCTTTAATGAAACCACATAATACCGTAGCGTTATGTTATTATGACGATGGAATTTCACTACGAAGAGTTTCAGACACGAAGCTAGTTGGCTACATGTGTAATTATATTTAAAACTTTCGTTTACTATTTTGCCTGCATGGTGGCTTAATGGAAATTCTTGTAATGGCATTTTGGTGTTGTTTTTGTTTAAGGAAATTTGTAGTAGTAGTTAATAACCAGGATTATTAGCATATAATTGTGTATAATAATAGAAGTTTCTATTAAAGAAATCTTGGATCATATATTATTCCTTTTTGTGATTTATTCAGATTAAATTGAAGTTAATCACACTATAGGTATTATTATATAAATAATTTTATTATAAAATTTGTTTTTTTGGATGTTTATCCGTCAATCATGCTGAAATTACATAGGTACAACGTATAAAAGGATTTTGATAAAATTTGGTATATTGACAGGATATGAGCTGACTTGGGTGATATACTAGATAGATACTTTTTATCTCACAAGAACGCGAGCGAAACCGCTGCGCTGGATGAAATTTAGTTTACTAATAAAAACATATTTTATTTATTAAAGTGGTCTTTGTTTTACTTTTGGTCCTTTTACACCTAAAAATATTATATTCTAACCAAATAAAAATTATTTTCTTTATTTCTGTCTCTATAAATAACAACATTGAAGGATTGTTATTTCAAATATTTACGACTGATGCTCAGATTGCAATTCTAAAACTTTGCTATCAGTTTTTCGAAAGGATTGTTCCAATAAATTGTAAGTGAAACAACCCTTTAATTTATTGTAGGAATGTTATCTACCGCAGCAGTTTGTGGTTCGACTAAAGATTTATCTTGGATCGAAAATAGTTTTCGTTATTTCGGAGTTTAGATTAAAATGTTTGTACATATTTTTTTACATTAATATTCTCTTTAGCATTTTGCATGTTTAGACAATTTGACAAGAATTTGGCAGATAATCTTCAAAGAAGTACCTATTAAATTTGTACCAATCTGATCAATACAACAGAGAACAAAAATGTTCTCAATATTTAACCTAAACTGTCCTGAGCTAGAATTTTAGGAGACTTGATCATTATAGTCCTTAGAGACGACACAACAACACCATGGTCTTTAGAGACAAATTTCCATTTCTCACTTCATAGTTAAATATTTACTGCAGAAAAAATATTAGATACACATGACATTTTTAATATCAAACATTTAAATTTCATTCCACGAAATGGAAATCTAATTCTAGATATGTTATATATTGTATATTTACTTGACAGGTGTAACGTGATCCCCTGCATATAGCATAAGCTTCACTTAATCTCAATCTGCGAGACTTTTCTAGTTTCGTACTAATATTGTGCGTGACAGTTCGCACGCTGGTTTAGGGTTCACACGTGCGGGTTTTGGGAAAAATAATTTTATTTGTATGTTTTTAAGGTTGAAATTAATTTGAGTTGTGCTGAGGTTAATTTTAATTACAGTAATGGGTAAGTCGATTTTTTTTAGAAAGAAGTCTGTTGTTTTGTGTTATAACTAAAAACTAATTTCACAACAGTTTAATGTAATACTGGACGATTCTATAGTTTTATGGTCTGTTTTTTTTATTTAATATAAGGTGATGCTTTTTTTTGTGCAACACAAATTGGAAAGTGATTACAAGTAATTTTATAAGTCACCATGCTTCTTAAAAGTTGTCAAAATATTTACTAATTTTTGTCCAATATCTGATTTATTTGCCCTTATAAATAGTGTAATATTATTATGCTACAGGAATACATATTATATTCGCACAAACCCTACCATAACAACGTATGTTGCGTACGACGGAAGCAAAATGCCGTTCGTGCGATAAACGTTCCGTTTCAGCTACCGTACGCTGCAGATAACACAACATTGCTATCTGCCTTCCTAATGAAAATATGCGGCACAATAGCTAGTAATAATCTGGAGCTTTGCGTGAAACGTAACGTTAAAACTGCGGCTTTGTATGTCGGAACTGAATTCGCTTTTAATGAAGTGTGTTGAACTATTGTTTTATTTATAAAGGAGATGAATCAACATTTTAGAGGTGGATATTTTTTTAAAGCTGTTCATAAAATATAATAATCCTTCGGGCGACTTTTTTATAACAGCGCCTGTGCTATTTTTATACCAATTTTCCCATATGAACGTGTAAAATTTTTAAGTTTGGAAGACTGCCATTTTTTTTGACACAATTTTATATATTTTTGTTAATATGTCACTTTGTTATAGAACGTGAGGTAATTTTATACAGATTGTGATTCTTCTTCTTTATATTTAAAATATTTTTTTTAACATTTACTTTGATTCAAATCGACCAACGAGGCAGTCACTGATGTATAACTTATGCTAATTTACGACAATAATTATAAATAAATCCACCACGTGCTACAAAGTTTTTGACTTAAATTGCAATTTGCTTCGCTGTAAGAATGATATAAGTTCCAACTTACTTATTGTAACTTAGTTAAGTTTATATCAGATATATTATGAGATATCCAACTTTATAATTAAGTTACGTGACTCTTCGTTTATTGCTTAATTTGTGTTTATTGTTCTGAAATTAATTTAGGGATTGGTATTATTTAAATTAAGCACAAATTAATTTTATATCTATCAATTTATTTTAATGTTAATTTTGTAGTTTATTTTTAAATATTAGACACGTATTTTTTATTTTCTGACGGAAACAAATACTTTCAAATTTACATCGATTTGAAATATCGCGTGACGTCATTTCTATGTACATTTTATACGTAGAAATTACATATTTGCTCTCACTCCTAAACTTTGATTCGTTTTATCTAAGTATTGTTATCTTATATGACAAAATAAAAAAATACGTGTCTAATATTTTTCAATTACCTAACTGACGGACGAAATAGATTTTTCATACAACGTCATCATTACAATAATAATTACAACTAAAGATTTTTTTAATAGTTTCACTTAAGTGACAAGTAAGTACTACTTAAACTAAAGACATTTTACTCTGTTCATTACAACAATAGCTCCTACAATGCAATTATGCAAGCAATATAAAACTTTTAATTCACATTCATAGTTTAACGATGTGAAGCATCCTCAAGACTCGTAAATCGCTTGGGGACAGCAGGACATTATTAAAATACCACATCACAGTTCTGACACGTCTCTAATTAAATTTCACTGGGGATCGTAAAATTTTAACAACCCTTTAGAGTTTTAGACTGTTTTATTGATGATTAAGTTAGTAAATATATGTGTGTATGTTGATAGTTATGTGTGGTTTGGGAATTTAGTTATATCGGGATATATTGCATAGCTAAGCGATTTAAATTATTCGACATTTTTGCATTAGCACGTGGTGGAAATAGTTAACGTTTAAAATAATGACTTAAACATTTTTAAAATAAAAAAAAATGTTGTGGATGCAGGTTGCGGTTCGCCGATCTACTTAGAGGACTAAGGGGGAGGCCTTCGTTCAACAGTGGACGTCTTCTCGCTGATGATGATGATACATTCACTCGTTTTATTTTAGGTTTTAAACCTCTAGGTACGAAAAATTTATTGAAAGGGCACGGGCCAGTGGCAAATTAGTATAAAAAAATAATCCTCTAGGTATTGACAGTACATTTTGAAGATAAGATTAAGAATTTTTACTTAAGCTCATAATTCATATTAAACGAATATAAGTTATTCTCAAAACCTACATAATTAAGCACAAGACCCACTCTTTATAAGTAATACTATACATCTTATTGTCTTAAGGAAAATCCCTCTTTTCAGAACCTCTTAAGCAACCAACATAGTTTCCCTACAATCAAAGAAAATACTCCCGGCAGTATATTATAATCTAACACAATACTAACACATTAGGAACAGTAACGTAACCGAAAGTACACAGTGGTTCGAATAATGAATGCTCCTGGGAATAATAAGCTAGCAAAAGAAAATCGCTATTTGTTTTCCGCATTTTTCCTTCCCTAGAGGCGGATCACGTCATTATTGTATGGATCGAAGCTTTTATTCTTTGTTTGGGTTCCGTAAGGTACTTGAGTAACTAATATGGTGTACTTTTTATTAGGGAGTAGTTTAATGTGATAGTTTTTAGTGTAAAATCGTGTGTATATATTTGTAACATTCTTTATTTTCAATTTAATGTCAAAAAGTCTTCAATTAACATTACATTTACAGCAGCGTTTTGAAATGAAATGAAATGAATTTATTTTCTGTAAATAGGCTACAAAAGAGCACTTTTACACGTCAAACATTATAAAAAAAAATCTAGATGAGGTCGGCCATTTTTGTATAATATAATAAATAATGTGTAATATAAACGAATGACTGATTGAATGAACTGATGAATGAACAAATGAATGATTGATTGAATAAATTAATTAATAAAGTATAAACTAGTATAAGCTTCTAATTTAATCGCTTTAAAAAAATCTATCCGATATAATATCAACATGAATGCTTGAAAAATATTGTGCAGAATCCTCATCAATTTAAAAGCGCTCTATCTTCCTATCTTTTTACTCCTGTTCGACGTCGTGTAGTAATTAAAGATAAATATAATATAAAACGATCCAATCCACGAGGATTGTGTCTCGGTTAGCTTTTGTCTTCAGGTCCCGCCATTGTTTATTTAATTTCGGAAGAAAAGAATAAATGATTTATAAGTCACTCGCTATAAAGAAACAATAGATGTTACGGTATAAGTTACCTTATTATTCGTTTTTATCGTGTACCTAATAAAGTTTTTGCTTGTCCAATTAAAAATACAATGGAGCTAGCAAATTAGTCTAGTGGTCGTAGTCGAGTTTGTTTTTATCGTACTTTCTTTTATTTTTTCGATGTTTAATGTTTATGTATTTATTTATGTTGCTGTGTTTTAATTTTTGGAGTTTTTTTTTGTATTTCTCTCACACAAAAGTAGAATATAATCGAGGAATTTACCCTGGGTTTGTGTTATGAAAACGTTACACCTTATGCCCATAAATCTTCGTAAAATCATATATTTATAACGTTAGCACTATGATTGAAATCAACCCATTTCCATTTTTTTCTTTATTTGACTCCAAACTTTACTTTACTTTCTAACATTAGTTAAATACCGTGTAATTCCTAGCTTCCTTTTCTGAGCTACAGAAATAGAACCCACCTACGTAGTTTACACCCTCACACGTCGTATTAGTAGAAAAATAAAGTTCTAAGAGATAATGTAACAAGTTATAAGTGAGCTGGATTGTGACCAGACTACAGCTGTTTGTTCCCACTGTGCGCGCGGTACAAAAGGAGAGTCCCCCGTCGAGTTATTTACAAAATATTTGTAGCTGAATTCTGTTTATTTATTGGGTTTATAAATATAGATAGATTTATATGGAACTTGTCTGGGGTTTTCAAAATGAATTTATTTAATGAGTAGGAACAGTTTGGCGTTTTGTTTGACCAAGGCATCAATTCGTACATATTCTTTTTAATTAGTGTTGACTAATATAATTGAATTGAGAGTTTCCTAACTGAGTGTGTCTCAAGGATTAGCGTCTTATGGTACTTATGCGAATTGATAGCTTGATCTATTCGATTCTGAAATCGAGACAGTCATCACGTCTACCAACATCATAAAACTGTTTATTTTCAAACATACAAGACAACCAATCTAACCTGATACATCACACAAGCGCTGCTTGTTCACACATCTGTCAACGATACGTCAAAATAGGTACATTTATTATAGTTCCTTATTTAGCCGCGGTTCAAGTTACATTGGTTTTTATAATAACGGCTAGAACTCAACACATTGACGTAAAATAAGCAATTTCCTTTTGTATCAACCAAGGTGTTTGCTGTTTACGACGTTCGCTTTACGATTTGTTTGTGTTAGAGCCACGGAGCGGTTTTAAAATCGAATTTCTAAAGTAGTTTCAATAAACGTGAACGTAAAGTGTAATGTTTTATTAAAATATAATAAAGTTAGTCTGTCTGGCTTGTTGTGTACTTCATTATAGTTGTGGTTAGACAACACTTTGAATATTATGGCCGTATTTTAGTGGTTAAACAGTTTAGTCTCACACTGTGTATGTTGACGTTAATGTCATAAATTGGATAGTGCGAATGGAATTAATAAACGTCATGTCTGTGTGATCCATTAACTAGTGCGTAAATTATTATTGATAGGAATAGGTGAAACAGCTAAAATCCAGAAACATAACTGTATTTCAAAATGAATGAATTTCAGTGGAAACGTTAACAAAACTGTATCTTTTTTATGGAAAATGTGGCAAACGAGTAGACGTGTCACCTGATGATAAGCGATCAGCACCATCCATGGACACCCGCAACACCAAAGGAGTGGCGTTGCCGGTCTTTTAAAAACGAATACGCTCTTTTCTTGAAGGTTTGAAGGTCGTATTGGTTCGGAAATACCGCCGACGATAGCTCATTCCACAGCTCAAGACCATTTTTCTAGTATCTAATTTGAAAATTCTAACAGTTCATTCAATCACCAACCTTACAGTTACTCACCAATAAAAATAGTAAAAAAAAATATACAAAATAGTGCTCCATCAAAATTCGTCTCAGGGAAAACTGCAACAAAAACTCAAATCAATACAATAGAGGAATCAAAACATGGTGGTGGGATGTCGTCGGAAAACACTGTAATTTTAGTCAAGGCACATTCAGTTGCCTGTTAAAAAAGAAACGTGGACGTGAGAGGAATACGAAACAAAATGGCGGACGATTTGGATGGACGAATGGACACGGAATATATTACGGAGGAACTGTTTTGCGAAACACCGCTGAAGTTAGTCTGCTTTCTGTAATGTTCGGTTAAAACTACATTGTATCGAAAAATGTATTGTAATTTTACAATTACAAAGTAAGAAGTGAATGCTCGTATGTTAGCTTTAAGAAGTTTATATTTTGGATTTATAGAAACTGGAAATTAGATTTAATAATGAAGGAAATTGTATCTAATGTTTTACTCCTTCATGATGTATTAGGTAATTACGATACCTACTTTTGGTTAAATTTGAAATTGCTACTAATAAAAACTATGAGTTATGTATGTTACTTGGAATTAAATATAACTTACATTACTTAATCAATAACACTTTATAGATAACCTATACTATAGTTGGGCCATTACAAACGTTCAAACTGTCACGTCAAAAGAATGTAGCTATCCCACACAATTCGCATAAGTGTGAGCGAGTGATCTGATAAATATTACTTATGACAGTTCGCACGTTTGTAATAACCCAACTATACTACAAAAATTAGGTACTTTTTACTTGTATAAAACACACAAACCAATCTATACGACCACGTAAACAATACAAGTCGACAACAAGCTTTACTTTAAATCTTCTAACACCGAAACTGTCCAATGGACGTTGAGATCGAAATAAAAATCTTTTCACAAACAATTCCCTCTAAGCTTCTACGGTGTATATTATTGAAAACGTGTTCATCCGTGCGGCCATTCATATATGTGACCAAACTGTAGTATCCTTTGTGAGACATTGAGGCTCGCTATCACGGTACATTTGCCCTATGAAATAAGATTTCGATTAGTGTCCTCTCGATTTAAAAGCATCATTCGGATATAAATGGAGAAATTTTATTTTAACTTTCTGTTACTTTTTTTTATTTTGTTTTGGGAGTTACGGTTAAAGGGATGTTTTAAGGTTTGTATGGTTGCTTATTATATTTTAATCGAATGTTTTGACATTTGTTTAGGTTGTTAATTGAAATTAATTCGTTTTTTAACAGCGTGTCTAGGAATCATTCTGCGTTGACTTCGAGATTGATATTCTAACGAAGAATCTATAATGACAAATTTACGTAGCTGTATATTTATGAACAAATAAACACATTATATACAATTTTCGCATATGTTTCTAGTTATACCTACATCAGAAATGTGATTATTAAAGTTATTTACAAGAAACAACAACTCAGATCGCATATATCAACAAAAGTTCACGGTCTTTCAAACTTCACGCATAATTGAAAACTTCGATAAGAATCCAAACTTAGCCGTATTTGAGGGGGTTAATAACTTTCCAATGTCGAATACAAATCTTTCAATTATACCGAGTTAGTTGGAGAAATATTCGATTAATCGTATGAATCGGTATGGTCAAATCGAATCACGAAAAGGTCAATATTCAATATGGTTTAGTATTCAGTGTGGTGTCGGGCCACAGATGTGTGAACGTGGGTGGTTCGTAGTTGGAAATAGTTATGAAATAATTATATTATAACTAATGCTATTGTACCGTAAATAAGTTTATAGATTAATTAATAGTTGCGCTTAGACTATATTATTTTTCTAATTGAGTATTGATTGTCATCATCATAATAATAATAGGATGATAGGCGTTATAGTCTACTGCTAGACTATGAGTCTCCTCAGCAAAAATTGGGTTTATCATAATCTCCACAGTTGGCAGATATCACTGCGTAAAATTATTAGGTTTTTTTCTTTAGGGACAAACCAGCTACAACCTCCCAAAACCGCTTCAACTCTTATAAGCCAGGATCTATAGTAGATAGTACCATAAAAACACCAGAACACTGAAGTCGCGCCAGTCCCAAGGACATAAATAACTAACTGTATTGGATCCCGCAACGAAATAAATCAGACGACATTGTTAGAGAAAAAGAAAAAATCTATAGTTTCCACTTCTCTTAGTGAATTTAATATAGCAGATAGATCCTAATAACGCTTCTGGGCGTTTTGTATAAGCGGAATTGTATATTAAACGCACCAGCCTGTTGTAAGGCAATGTTCTAAAAAAATGTCATTCATAATCCTATTACAGCTGTCTGCTAATAGCAAAAATAAAATGTCTGACGCAGAAACAAAAGAGAAATAAATTGTAAGATCCTTTCTAATCTAATTTAATCTTAAAAGGATTGACTTTTGTATTGTATTGGATGCATCAGACGTATTGAAGGTACCAGGGAATCATAAAATAGAAGCCATCAATTGTATTACGTCTCCTGATTCCAATGTAGATGTACCTAGATGGAGTAGTTCGTTGAGTTTTGAAATGAAGTTGTAAGAAAAGGTAGTTCGAATGGAAATTGGAGTTGTTTAGTTGCTAGTTAAACTGTAATAGTTATGATGTTGTGGTTTGTATTAACGACTAGCTTCTGCCCGCGACTCCGTCCGCGCGGATGTCGGTCTTCGCGTGGAAGTTTTATTTCTCCATTTTGAGTAACTGTGAAAATGACATCTTATAAATATCTATTGGACCCAAATACGGCAAGGCCCATAATAATTAAGGAGATCCCTCTATTGAGCTACTGCTGTTGAGCAGAATAAAACTGAAAAATAAAGATTTTTTTCTACGTATTTTTCCAGGATAAAAAGTAACCTATTTTATGTCCAGGATAATAAGTTAATTATACCAAGTTTCATCGAAATCAAACCGTTAGTTTTCACGTGATGCCTGAACATATATAGACAGACAGACAAAAAAATAATAATCACATATTTGGGTTTGGTATCGATCCAGTAACACCCTGCTATTTATTTTTTCTATATTTTCAATGAACAGAATTGACCCTTCTACAGATTTATTATAGCCCGCGACTTCGTTCGTGTGGAATAGTGACTTCCGGCAAATTTTTGGTTTTAACCACATAGTTCCCGATTTCGCGGGATCTCTTCAAAAATGAGATGTGGAAGATATTCCAGGGAACTCCTCAAAAATCAACATAATGAGCTCTGCGTTTGAATTTAATAGATGTATACTCACTTAGGGCATTGAAAAAATAGTTTAAAAACGGACTTAAACTAAAGAAATATTATAATCTTTCCGAACTTAAGATGAAAACTAACTTAAAACTAAAGAATTAAAGAAAGCTACGAATTACGAATTTATAACAATTAAAAAAGAACAATTTTTTTTTTTGAGGGGGAAATAAATAATTTAACCAGGAAAACCCAACAAATAAACTTTTTAATAGACAAATACAACGAAACCAATTTAGAATATACGAAACAGCAGGACCACTGCAGACAAATAAATAATCATACGACTTATAGCACACTATTTCCACAACAGTACCGAAGCGCTCGGCCGATACCCAACAAATACTAATAATAAAAACGATAGAAAACAAATAAAAACTATCCTATGTCCTTTCTAAGGTTCTAAACTATATCTGTACCAAATTTCAACCAAATCCGTCAAATAGTTGCGGAGATTAATGGTATAAGCATAGAATAGTGTTCGACGTGATTCTTTAATTTGACATAACTTTTTTATTTATGAACCGATTGACATGAAACAAACACTAAATGTAAATTGAAGCATACCACAATATATTCGTGAAAACCGCATCCAACTCGGATCAGCTGTTTCTGAGATTAGCGCGCATAGACACACAGACAAACAGACAAAAAAAAAGTTAATTACATTTTTGGGTTCGACATCGACATAACAATAACCCCTGCTATTTTTTTTATTTTTATTTTCAATGTACAGACAGCACTTTTCTACAATTTTATTATATGTATAGATTTTTATTTTTTGATTTTCCACGACAGTACCGAATCGCTCGGCCCATACCCAACCAAATGAGTGTAACGAAACCATAGCGCGATCTATTTCGATCCCAACGCCAAAGACAACTCGGATTATTTATCTATACTCCGTTCGGGCATTTTCTTTGTACTAAAAGTTTAATTATATTGATATTATTTTTTTCATACCTTTTTACTATTTATTTACTTTTTTCGATGAATTAAAACAATAACATGAACCGAAGTCGTGTAACGATCGACATAGAATTATCTATACTCCGTTAGAGCATTTTCTTTGTACTAAATGTTTTATTATATTGATATTATTTTTTTCATACCTTTTTACTATTTATTTACTTTTTTTCGATAAATTAAAACAATAACATGAACCGAAGTCGTGTAACGATCGACATAGAATTATTTATAAATAATTTATTTCTTATTTTTATTTTTTGATTTTTGAAATAAAAATATATCTATGTCCTTTCTAAGGTTCTAAACTATATCTGTACCAAATTTCAACCAAATCCGTCAAATAGTTGCGGAGATTAATGGTATAAGCATAGAATGTTCGACGTGATTCTTTAATTTGACATAACTTTTTTATTTATGAACCGATTGACATGAAACAAACACTAAATGTAAATTTAAGCATCCCACAATATATTCGTGAAAACCGCATCAAACTCGGATCAGCCGTTTCTGAGATTAGCGCGCACAGACGAACAGACAAACAGACAAACAGACAAAAAAAAAGTTAATTACATTTTTGGGTACGACATCGACATAACAATAACCCCTGCTATTTTTTTTATTTTTATTTTCAATGTACAGACAGCACTTTTCTACGATTTTATTATATGTATAGAGATTGAATCTTTAAAGACTATAATTTAGAATAGATAATGTAAAAATTATGCTGTAGCTAATACTTAATGCTGCGAAATAACTAACGGGTTTACAGTAGGAACGGGGTGATTTTAGTCGGTAAGAGTCTGACGCTCCCCTCGCCTCGCCCAAGGCGGGAGAAGTCATTGGGTGATTTTCTATGTGATTAATTAATAATCGTTACGGAAATGACCATAGCATGTCACCCATTATTTCCCTAAAGACTACACAGAGGTCTAATTCATTCGCGAAAAATCTATCCACATGACAAATGTCACTCAATTAGTACAAAATTAACCCTACCGAAGCGAAAGGGGTATTTTGTATGAAAAACATAGGGTATAACATATAGCACCAATCTACTTATAGCGTAGCGTAATGTCGGGCATTGTCGGGTACAATTTGTTCAAATCCAAGTGAATTTTTCTTTGCAGTGAACTGTCACCGGGTTATTTACGAGGGGCCGGTTGTGTTTTAATACCTTTTCATTAACAATTTTAAGGTTCACTTTATTGAAGTCATAAATAACTCGTGCAAATGCCCGTGGACTGTCAGAGATGTAATTTGGAAAAAAAAGATTAAATCCAACCGACTCCTGTAGGTACAATTATTTTAACGCTCCCGTAAAAACTTTGGTGATAATTAATTAAATCGGTCATAAAATTTTCGTTGTAAACATTCAGATAAATAAACGAAGAAATATGCAAATGTTATTTCTGTTTTAAAATTCATAGTACAAAAAAATCAATTTGGGACCAATCAACTCTTGTTGATCGAAAACTGTATGAACAGAATATGGTAGTAGTTCCAATTTGATACTGGCAACCAACGTATTTGCGAACTAACGGTCGCGCAGTTCGAAACTTGAAATTTTAAATTTAAATTGTCACCTCAATTCCATTAGTCTCTGTGTGTGTACATATATGGTACGGTTTGCGTGTCTTTAAATTATTAATTAACCCGCCATCGCCGCGCAGGGATTTATTGGGAAGGGAGGGATGGAAAAAAATAAATCACATAATGAAATCGAAGCCACCCCGCGGTCTCTCTCGAATACAAACCGTTCCCGTTCTGATCGAAGTCGGCCATGCGCGAAATCGTCATTAATATCGTACTGTGGCGCGAAAATACTAAACAAAATGTAATGAAATGTTTACTTTAATTACCCATTGTGTGTGGGTGTCGTTTGGTTGAACAAAAACGTTAATAATATTGTACGGTTATTTTTGTATTGTGTGTTTTTACTGTCGTCTACTCACGTTACAAAATATCTATTTATCAATTATTAGCGAGTATGCATGAAAAGACTGATGACTGTTGATGAAGCGAAAGAGGTGTGTAAGAATCGTAGCTATTGGCGTTCCATTGTCTCTGCCCACCCCCATGGGAGACAGGCGTGAGGTTATGTATATATGTATGTATGTATTACAATAGCGTTACAAAGTTAATATATACAATAGAAACTGCATTTTATGAAACGTAGTTAATGTTTCGCTATCAAAAAGTCTACTATGGTATGCATTTATTTAAAAAGCCATTTATGTATTCCCGTACCAACCAGCTTATCTGCCTCCCAGTTGACTTCACAAATATGTGGTCTGCTTTCAGTAGAAATATATTGAGAATTCGAAACAAGTTTTTTACTATTTGCGGTATCAAACGTTTCGAAGCCACAAGAGACCTATAGCTAATGCAGACTTCATGTCCAAAATATAAAATTCTAGATCTAAAAGAGTTTTATTGGAGGTTCTAGATAAAATATCTATAATTTGGATACTGTGCATTTCGATTTGCATTTATTTTTTATTTTAGTATCGAGTCTTTTTATAATATGGATGTACATTTTTATAAAGCTAAAGCAAAATAAAAAAATGATGTTGCATGTGTACAACTGCATCATTATCATCAGCCGAGAGACGTCCACTGTTGAACAAAATATAAACACTTACTAGAACATAAATAACATACTAGTTAGTCATAAATGCCAAAATATTAGGTAACACTGACTAAAACATGTACTCGTATGATAATTAATTATTGATTTTAGAATCAATAATCTCTAAAAGCCAAGTCACAACAAATTACAAAAGCCACCAAAAAGGTACAACATTAGATTACCAATAAAAAGAACATCAAATTAGAATGAATCAATCAACACAGTCCGAGGCACAAGAACAAAAACATCAAAGCTAGAAACACGTGCCTAAAAAATTAACAGCAATCCAAAAAGAAACAATTAATTCATCCCTCAGCACACATACATATCCGTAATTATCAACAGACTAAAAACGACCACACAGAACATTCGGGAGGGAACTTCAAACGATACAAAATATTTGTCCTAATAACACAAGTATAAAATGAATCGATTGCGACTCCAGTACTTTCCACCCCTCGAATAATTTGATAGGTCTATACGTGTGCCTATGTGGTGCTTTGACCTTGGGGAAGTCTGGTAACCTAGCAACGCCAGCATTGTACTTGGGCCCCCTAGGAGGGTCTAATCTGCAGATAATCATACCTATAGGGCAGTGTAGGGCTCCTATATTTGATGTTTGGGATGTTGGAAAATTTTGGGATGTGCTTTATTTTTTTAATTTTAATATGTTTTACCCTGGTATGCTGTTTAAGCATTGAGGATGTCCAGTAGATACGATTTCTTCAGCTTTTTCTTAAATAGAATGGAAATTTACTACCTAAAGTAACTAAAATTTTAACCATGACTCCTTACTTAAGAATACCACGATCCAAATAAAATACTCCTTCATATTCATTACAGACCATTGTATAAATGCACGTCCTTGAAACAAAAGACGATATAATATTATATTCACGTTTTTAAAAACCAAATTCTATTCCAATCAATTCCTTGCACACTACATGTCCCCTTGACATCACAACACAATAGTAACAAATTCCAAGAATTTTAAAATAATACCTTTAAGTCATGTCCATCGACACTGTCTTCGTAGGTATTCCCTGTCCTTTATGCGTCAACCAACCCCCTGCTTGGCAACAGGGTTGCGTCAGACCCAACCCTCCCACGCCACAATCACACTGATGAATACTTTCAACACTATCAAAACCTGTATTGACGTTTGGTACAGGCTCCTGCAACTGATGGAATCGTGATGAGATTTGAACGGAGTTATTGGTAGAATGCATGGCGGAAAACTTGTTTCGGTAACAAAAAGTTTTGGTATTATATGAGTTTTTAGAAATGTTGTATAAGTATATAGATTGAACGCTGAGATTGTTAAGGAAACTTTTGTGTCTGCATAGAAAAGTTTGACGTGTAAAATACAATGTGTTTTTACGTTTTCCTTAAAGAATATTGTGTCCTTTTTATATTTCATTGTTGTGAAGTATTTTCGTGATCTTGCTACGTAGCAACCTACCTAACCGACGACGCCTAAACCACGTGGTTTAAGTTTCGGATTCCACTATCCGTTTTTTTTAAATGTTGTGTATTTTAGTAGCCTATTAATGAAATCATCATTACTCTGCTCACATTAACTTTTAATCTTGTTTTACTGCGTTATAAAAATAACAATAAATATTAATAGTTTCACAACATTTTCGTAATCATGGCAGTTGCGTACACAATGTTGCATCAGAAAACATTTCATTATTTGTATCAAGTAAAACAAACATTATCCGCCTCCCATAAATATGTAAATAACAATGTTTCATTAATAAATATTCACACACACGCACGTTCATAAAACAATTTCCACAATGCAGTTTTCGGTGCAAGCGAAAATATTTTTCTGTTAACGTCACGTCCGCTTCGCACGAAATTCGCTCCCCAAAAACTGCATGCGTGCGTGTGTAGTAGTTATACACGCAAGTATATGGAAGTTCTTCAAAAGATCAGCAGTGACATAGTGAACTGATGCGTGGCGACACACTTACCTTCAATGCAGTCAGCCCTCACATTTTTGTCCTTACAACACAGTCTCCCTGTGACACACTTGATGTTTCCCCCCAGTAATTACTTCCCCTTTCCCTCGCCCCATCCCCAAACCATAATACCTAGGCACCTACTGAATCTAGATATCTACATTTGGGTGCTCCACGGGATTTGCGAGGGGAATGCTAAAAGGGTGCGAGCGTCGTGTGATATAAATTCGTATCAAAGTTATAGTGTACATGTTGGTGTGCAGGGGAGCACGATACACCGAGTCTGTCTTGTATTTTAAACAAATACTTTGCATGGTACACACGAAATGCGATACTTCACCGACATGGGATTAAATTTGTTTACCTTACAAGGTATATTCTGAATCAAAGACAGACGGAAAATATCAAAGCATTTTTGGTCCATCGTTAAAAGGATATCAAGTCAATGCTCCGTTTTAATGAATATTCCAGTCGACCAAATAAATTGGAAGTCACCTAAAAGAGTGTCCATTAAAAGGAATCTAACATCCACCTCAAATTAACTTCGGAGAAAGTTTACCCTCAAAATAATTAAGGATCCACCACAATTATCGCCGCAAAATCAAACTTTCCTTTGATCGTTATTTAGAAAAATTACTACACCGAATATTTACTCTATCTACCGAGGAATACGGTGGAAAGTTGTACAAGCGTGATGTTTAGGCGAATATTGTGCGGAGAAAATTTTAATAACCAAAAGGGCGTCACCAGAAGTTTTACACTTTTGCCTTTTTGTGGAATCACCAAAGGGAGTCGCATTGATAATTATAATTATTTACCAATTGTGGATGAAGTTCGGAATTGGTCCTGCGTAATTGCGAGCCGCTTAAAGTATCATTTAATGAATAATGTTCGGATTTCAATGGGGAGTTCGACTCGTCGCCGGCGAGGGCACGGTATCGAGGACTTGGGACGTATTTTAATTTTTTCCTAAAGAAGTCTCGTTCTGAAGTTAAATTATTTCGCATGAGGAAATTCTTTAGGGCTTTACAATTTGCTTGTGAATGTATTTGATACTAACGCGATGTTATGAAAATCTGATTTAATAAGGCCATGCTTCAGACAGTCGTTCGTGTACTGAACTTATTTCGATGGAAATTTTCTTTGTTATCTGTCGCCACTTATGTATTTCATTTCATCTCATTATACTTAATACTGAATGAAGAACTTGTATAATATTACACATTGTATTATTTCTGAGCTCAATCGGGTGCAATTGTTCCATAACACATTTTTCATTCGTGTTATTCAGATATTTATAGCTTTAGACTTACCTCCCACAACATAAAACTAAAAAGGTTTGTTAAGTTTGTGTATTAAAACGTTACGAAAACGAAGCCATTGATACAGACTTGTCTACCTTCTATACTTTAATATTTCCAGGCACTATAACAACAAAAATACGAAGTAAAAATATTGGCAGCTCGTCAGGAAATCAGAACTGCCGTATCGTGACGGTACCAATACATTTTATGTCGTTACAGCGTTGAATTTCCTCTCTGGTGTAAAGGAAAAATGGTGAAAGGGGCATGTAGACTCCGCTGCACATCAAGCTATACAAACCAGTATAATCTGACCGTCAAATGTGGGGAAAGATCATATAAAGTAAGATCATGATAAACTGGTTTAGTAAAGCTGTACTGTTCATGTGTATTATGTTCGTGTACTTGTATGTGAAAGGATATATTGGCAAAGTATGTGTCTACAATCTCCTCTTATGTTAGTTGCTTCGAAAAACGTGTATGCGATTTGTTATGCGTCAACGTTTAGGAGATTACTATGAAGAAACATGTTTATAAAGCCTTTCGGGGATAGGGAGAATGAGCAAAAGGTTTATTTCATTTAAACCACATACATACCTACATACACTTTTGTAACGTCAAAATGTCCAGTTTCTATTTAAAATAATGATATTGTGAAGCTAATAATAAAAATCGTTGACGGCCGTCGGTATAGGGCGACCTAGACGGACATATAGAGACCAGATTGGCGATATATTAAAGAAAGCCAAATTAAAAGTACCCTTAACCGACGAGCATGCATCAAAAGAGTGATGACTGTTGATGAAGCGAAAAACGTATGTAAGATTAGTAGCATATTGGCGGTGTATTGTCTCTGCCTACCCCCATGAGAGACAGGCGTGAAGTTATGTATGTATGTACTTTACTTCTAAACTATAGCAAAAATAATCGTAAATTATTCAATATCACTGATAAAAACTTCATCTTAACCGCAGACTATCGACCAAAGGAAGAAGACGGCACAAAACCTGAAAGCAATCAATCATTTTTATCACACTGTTATCATGCATGGCTTTATTTAGCAAAAAGCCATGAAATGAAGACGTCAAGGGTTTGGCAGAGCCATCAATCAAATGACAGGATTCTGGGCTTGTCAAATCTTATCTTCTTCGTTCAACGGAGCGAGTAATAGCTATTTACCTGCCTTCGTCTCGGATTATAATCTTAGATTTTTTATTCTTTTTACACAGGGGTTCGGTTTGTAGCAATTTGTTTGAAGATACTCGTACGTGTATTAAACATTGATGGTTTTGATTTTGAATTCGTATGTTTGTTGCGGTTTTGGAAATTGCGTGGTTGTTGAGGTGAAATTGAAATGTAGTAGGATGTCCTCCAATTAGGGGAAGTGATGAGTATCTGCAAGGTAGCTGGCTGTGGTTGGATGCGAAGAGCTATTGACCAAATCTGTGGCATGTTATTGATGAGGCCCACTTTGCAGCAGAGGAAAGAAATGTGCTGCCGATAATGATTTCAATTAATTTAAATCTCTGATTGCACGCACGCAATCGTAACCTGAGCTTTTTGTATTCTTATAAACTCATTTATAATTCCCATTTATATAAGCATAACATTCTTATTCAAAGAAAATCACAGATGTTTATCTGTCAACCACGCTTAAACTACTGAAAGGATTTTGTCGAGATTTGGTATACAGATAGGGTATACGCTGCCATAGGCGATAGGATTTTTTATTACATGTGAACGCGGTAGTAGTACTCTCGAACAGAAGCTAGTTTTAAACATAATCTAAAGCTAACCTTAAACCAAAGATTAAACCGTATTTACGAAGCTAACCAATGAAACGTTATCTTATTGACTAAAACTAAATCTATTAACTGAGTTATACGGCTTCGCTCCCAATTGATGTTCCAACCGCCTTATCTAATTGGGACGGGCTAACGCAATTAATATAATACCACTTTACTCAAGACTCTGCGAATGGAAGCAAAATAGTCCGAAAGTAATTATGATTCTGTCCAAGTCTCTGGGAAACGGGTTTGGAAAAATATTGGGTTCTTATTATTATATTATATTAGTGAGGATTTTTTCAAAGAAGTGAAAATTACAATGATTTATGGTGTTTTTTTTAAGAAGAAAAAGGATAAAATTTGACGGTATAGTTGCATAATAGTTTTCTTTAGATGGTTTGTTCGGAGCAAATTTTTTTGAGTGAGCCGTGTAAGACATAGCCGAAATGTCTCATACGGCTCTACTTTACACAAAGTGTTTTTTTTTATTGAATAGAGGGCAAACGAGCAGACGCGTCACCTGATGGTAAGCGATCAGCGCCGCCCATGGACACTCTCAACACCAGAATAGACACAGGTGCGCTGTCGGTCTTTTAAAAAGGAATACGCTCTTTTCTTGAAGGTTTAAAGGTCGTATCGGTTGAAATACCGCCGACGACAGCTCATTCCACAGTGAAATTAAATCCATTCAAACTAACTGAATATCCAGAAAAATCTTTACAACATGTATTTTCAATCACTCACTCTCCAAAAAAGCCATACAGCTAATCTCAGAGGTATATCACCAGCAAGATTAAAAGATGGAAAGTCTTCAAAACCAAGATCACGTTACAACTATCATTAATCATTTTAAAATTCAATGCTCAATGACTGCCTAAGACGATTATGAGAGTAAGAAATATTTTTGGGGTTGCATTCGGAGGGGGCGAAAAAGAAGGGTGCAAGGGTGCTTTGATAAGATGCATTAATAATAAATTAAAGGCCAAAGAACTTTTGGCGGTTTAACCTTGACCCATATAAGGAACAGAAAAGGTTTTTGCAAGACTATGAATAGTTAGGATTGCTGTGTTAGAGATTATGGAGACTTATTGGAGAAAGAGGTCTAGTTCCTTATATTGAATTTTCCTCAATATTGGCATATGGTTGAGTAAAATTATGTAGTGTTTGCTTATGATAGAATGCGTGTCTTTATATCATTGCAGAAGTATAAACGTAACTAAAAAGTTAAGCATGATGTAATCTAAGACAATGCAATGTTGTTATCATATTAGTAATGTATGACATATTTTAAAATTTTATACGCTTTCCAAAGCAAAACAGCAGAATCTCTTTATGTATAGCGATATACAACCTCTAATGTACCCTGTTTCACAAATAAATATTTTGACTTTGACTATCTTTAAAATTTAAAAATGTCCGTAAAGTTTTTGCAAATGTTTTTGTTATCTTTATATATATAATTCTTCTGTACGTGTGTATGTCACTGAACTCCTCTTAAACGACTAGACGGATTTTGATGAAACTTTTTGTGTGTGTTCAAGAGGATCTGAGAATGGTTTAGATTCACAATTTTGTACGCTGGACAATGTTTTTTTAATTCGTTTTTAATTTATTAGTAGTTGTTGATTTTGGAATGTTTTACATTGGATCCGACAGACGGCGCTACCATCGCAGTGTCAAATATTAATGACGTTAGATATTGTCATAACATTTGAATAACAATTTTCATCAAAAAGGTCCAGAATGTTTTAGCTTATAAAAAAAAGTTTAAAATTTTCAAATTAAAGACGTGTAGACAGGACAACGTCTGTCGGGTCCGCTAGTATTTTATAATATTTTGTATAAGTATAATGTTATAATTGTTCTGTTATATGTTGTAACAGAAACATTTGCAAAAACTTCAATATTGACAGATCCATTTAACTACAAATACGACAAGACCGAAACAAAAATGAAAACAAGAAACAATCGCATCCCATTTCAACACGAAACGGGGTTGTTAAATTATTAGCTGCCCACTAATTGCAAAAGCATTAAATATTCCGACATATCGCATGCATCAGGGTCGCCATTATCCCAACGGTACACGTTCTGATTAACACTAATTCACACCCCGAATAAAATACAACGGTGTAAACTTATCAACAAGACTGGGACCTCGCAAAATATAAGCGGGACTCTAATGGGTCACTTGGGACCTCTTCTTTAATGGCCACTCGTAAATTGAACGAAAATAATTAAAATCCGTAGTTGAGGACCAAAACATGGCCATTAGGAAAGTGGACTCGTATGGAACAAAAGGGTTTTCCATCCGATAAATAAAGAGGCCGGCTTTAGGTGTTGAAGCTAGAGTAATAGGGAACGTCTATGTGAATCTGTCAATGTGAGTACTCTGTAAATTGGCGTTGGATTTCCATATAGTCTCAGCTTTTGTCATGAAGTGATGTATTGAGAAAATTGTGTAAGTTGAGAAGATTCTTTTGTCTAAAATATCTGAAATTGTCCAGAAAAAATTAGGTACATATATATTCTGAAAGTAAGCATTATTATTGTCGCCTCATGAGTCATGGTTTCCTTTATCGTAATAGGCCTAGAGTCCATTCTAATTTATCTTTAAACAGCACCATAACTCGACTTAGCATTCAAAAACATGATATCGTCATCCCTATTTAACCTAGCAGTAAAAATAAACATAATATCTTCAACCAGATAATTTACATACACAAAACGATCACCAAATTAAATTAAATCGAAACAACAATGTATACGAATTCTATTTTAAAGGAAAAGGGACAAACAGAAGTGGTATTTCCCGGTCGTTTGGGGACCATTAATAAATACTGCAAGCTCGACCACTAATGTCCAAAAAGACCGCATTTCCAATCCACCACTCAGCTAGATTAAATTTGAATGTAGTTATAAAAGAAAGATGGCCGACAGATGAAAGTGACCGTTGCAAATTCCATAAACCACTATGGAGTGTAAAAATAGGAGTGGGTGTTTTTACTTTTTTACTAACTACTCTCTAGTTGGGCTTTTATAGTCTAGCCCAAATGGTTTATTGTGAATGTATTTTAGAAATAAAACGTGGTTTTAACCACAACTTTGTTGAGGGTCGTAAAACGGGAAAATGTTATGCAAAGCGTTGTAAATTATGCTATAAAAATTGTATCGGTACCATCTCCAAAATGATTTGCAAACTGTATAATGTAACTTACAATGTATTTTCTTGTACTGCTTAGCTAATGGTAATTTAGCGTTAGTCCAATAATTCAATAGAAAAACCATTGCAAGAATTGACATAAGTTTTAAAATAATATGACTAATATATTTCCCAGATTTATTTTTTACAGGGAAACAGTTTTTATAGTACTTAATTTTCTCATCGTAGAGTTTATAATGAACCAATTCGAAATATACATATAAAACTGACGTGAAACAACGCTTGCGTTGTGTTTCGTTGTATGAGTGAGGTTACCGGAGTGAGATTCCCCAACAACCCTTAAATTCCTAAAGGCCGGCAACAAAATTGTAACGCCGCTAGTGTTTCGGGTGTCCATGGGAGGTTGCGATTGCTTACTATCAGGTGATCCGCTCGTTTATACGATAAAAAAATATATAAATGTACATTCAATAATCCAGTCAAATGATAAACAACTCTGTTGTCTTAATATACGCCTCGGCTTTCTGCCATTAGTGTCTGCAAGGGACTAAGTGAAACTTGAATTATACGCGTTTGTCTAGACGATCCATTGTAAGAAAAACAAATTAATTTCCCTTTCTACTGCACGACCGTCGAAAAGTGCCGTACGAAAAATTTATATCTCTTATTGAATTATTGCTCTACGAAAAATGAAAGTAAAAATTAACTAACGCGTTCTTTTTGTTAAAAAATAATGTGTAGCGTAAAAGTTATTGGATTTTTAGCTATTAACGATCCTAGCTTTGTTAGGGCGGGCTGTTAAGCACTAAGTCTGGGTTTAATAGTTTCGGCTTTAAAAAGTTGTGGGGAATTTACGATAAATAGTGTAAGGTGGAGTTTATAGTTTAATGTGTTTTGTGGGTGGTAAAAACGGGTTGATGTAAATTAACGCAACATACAGATTAAGCTATAAGTATAAGGGTGCTTTTTCACCAGAGATGTGCTATGTTATGTTGCTGTGGATGCGTTTGACTTCCACCAATATTCATTGGTACACATAGCTTACCACTGGTGGAAACGGGCTCAGCTAAGCTATGTTTTTTATACGGAAAGATGCGTGCAATGGATGGCTACTATCGAGGCATCGAATACTCGAGCTGCGTACCTTTGTCGCACTGCTACATATGTAGCTTAGTACAGTGGAGACAGTCACATAGTTTCACAGTTTAGCTAGTATATCTGGTATAAAAACACCCTTACAGAGTTTTATATTAATTCGTGAGATATACTAAATTAATTCTATGTTTCGGCTTCCTCACCCCTCCGTCCTCGATGAGAAACTCGACTAATTTCAAGTCAACTAGTAAGTAGTCGAGTTCCTCGTCAAATAATTTCTTGAGTAAGCCGAAAAACATAATAACGAACTTAAGATAGTCTCTTAAAATATAATTTAAAAAATGCTCATAATAAACGTTTTTAGGAATGGATCAAAGCAAAATGTGAGGTACATTAAAACGAATGGTTCCAAAACTGCGTTGAAAGTAACCGTGACAAATAGGGCATCATTAGTTTCGTTCTACGTTCACCAGATTGTTACTAATTTGTTTTACAAGATTTTCGAGCATTTCTGAAATAAATGAGGATTTTTTAAGGTGTAGTTTTTGAACCAAGTAGATGTGGCTTTGGTGTCAGCAAAGAGACATTTGTGAATACTTCTATTCTTCCCGAGGGTATCATGATGATTAAGGGACCATACATTTGAGAGAGACAGGACAATAGCGCTCTTTGATAAACCTTAAGTAAAAATACTGAATGATTCAGTATTTTTACTCTTTATGCTGAGATCTCCAACCCACTTGCCACGCGTGGGTATTATGGAAAACCATTTTATGTAGAGAAGGCATGTTGTCCAGTAGATAGTGGATTGGATAAGTCTTGATAAATATTTTTATTAAACATGTCCCCACACTTGGATTTTCTTCTGCGTCTTGGATGCATTTACAAACGTACATGTTCAGATACACATCACATTCAGACCCGAAACAACATATTGTGGGACACACAAAGAAATGCTCCGTGCGAAAACCGAACCCACTACACTACCACGCCAACAGTGCAATCAATTCATCATCATTGACGTTGACATTGATATTAATCTTAAAAAAGATAAAATTATCAGTCTAAATATTGTTTTTCTTTATTCAAAGTTAAATATAAATCAGTATACATATAAAATGTGTTCGCTGACTATTACAAAGTCTGCACGGAGTTCTAATGTTTATCTGTAACGGTTCGTTGATTTTACTGCCAAAGTTAGGGACCTTTGTAGAGAGGGCGACAGAAAAACTATGTATCTTCTTAGTTTAAGATATAAACACTCTTCTGTTTGATCTCTCAAGTAGTGTAGCTAAAGAATGTTGGGATAAAATTTGTGAAGATTAAGTTGGTTTATCGTGCGATCTTTTTAAATACAGATGGATGGATCAGTTGTTTATTGTTGTAAATTAATTCTTGCTTTAGTAATTTCTAAAAAATTATAACGCACCTTTTCAACAAAAACATGCCTAATGCCATGCCACACCAAATACATACATGTCTCTTACAATGATAGGTACTGATAAGTCATTGATAGTATAGCTTCAATGTAGGAAATTCTGATATAGTATGACTGCACGGTTGGTGCGGTGGCTGGGCAACGGGTAGCGGGTTCGATTCCCGCACGGAGCAACTCTTTGTGTGATCCACAAATTGTTGTTTCGGGTCTGGGTGTCATGTGCATGTGAACTTGTATGTTTGTAAACGCACCCACGACACAGGAGAAAATCCTAATGTGGGGCAACGTTTTTTAACGGGACAAAAAAAAATAATAACTCGTAGTTAATATAATATTCATTCTAGGTGGTTGCAAATACCATAGATCCTCATGTTATCAAAATCAGTTTTTGGTTTTTTGGTTGCTATTTGTTATTTTTATTGTATTATTCTTTTGTGTAAATAATAAATAAAGTAAAAAAAGTTGATGATTCAATGAGGCACTTTTGAAACGTCATATTGAATTGTCCGTCAATCTGTCCGTCAGTGAAGCTGGGTCCTCGTTCCAAAGTATAGCTTCGAATGGAGAAGAACGATCAAGAAACTCAGGCACTATCCTTCAAACCCCTCTCATTACATTCACCCAAAAATTTCCATAACAATAAACTCATTTAATAATACCGAAAATATCTTGCGGCGCCTATAATAATTAATATTCGTCGTTAAAACTATACTTAACACCGCTTTTATATCTTATTAAAGGGTTGTAAAATTTTATGTTGCGTTACAACTTCAGCCATCTTTTAATTAAATACGTTTTCTGAATAATTAAGATGGATTTAATATTTTAATATGCTTTCGTCGCGACATTACTTGGTATTAAATGTCTTATAGATCTTTATTACGGTTTTTGGTCAGTGAAGGGGTGGGTAGAGATGGTGTACCTATACATCGCTTGATTATAAGTGCTATTCCAATAGAGATGTGCTATGCTACGTTACTGTGGATACATTTGTCTTCTACCAATCATACACTTTGGTACATATAGCTTGGTACTATGTAGTGGAAATGCTAAGCTATATTTTTGTATGGACAGATGCGTGCTATGGATGGCTTCCTTATTATCAATACGTCGCATACTCGAACTACACATCTTACTCGCACGGTTACATAATATGTATGTAGCTTAATATCAGTGGAAATGGTCACATAGTTTCACTGATTAGCTATTACATCTTCATAGCTTAGCATGTCTCGCAATGTTATATAATTATAGAATTAATATCCACTGATATACATGATGAACACCTCTATACTCTGTTTTTTTACTTAGAAATTTTAGATAAAGTGAAAAATTACAATATCATTTACTCGACTCGGAGCGTGACAGTGACACTCATGACCAATCGACCATCGAGATATGTAGTCGTAAAAGAAACCCCTCAACAACTAACAACAATATTCCTACATTTTATCGCGTGATTTTTTACATAATAACACAAAACTGAACTTTACATAAAGGGTTTAAGTGTCAATTTGCATGTTAACTCGCTATTATGTATGTGGTGGTATGTTTAGTGGCATTATGTAAACACAACACAACCGTATGTCGATGTTTCAATTATTCATCAACTAGAGTTAGATAGTGCATTGCTATTTGCATTATTTTGTATGCATTTCATACATTTTTAGCTGAAAAAAGAAAAGGGAATATTTTAACGTATGTTGTATGTTTCTTGATATTTTAATATGGAACGTGGGTTGTAACAGTGTGATCATATTTTACCGACAGGAATGATGTTTTATGTTACTTTTCTTTATAATGTGAATTTTTTGAAAGACGGAAAAGCCCGTTGGAACAGTCTCTTTATTTATTAAAATGTGTAATAACTCCACAACTACACACGACAATAAACCTTATTAAATATACTAATAACTGTATTAATCGTTTACATGTCGTATGTGTAAATCTTGCAAATCTTGTTTGGATGTTTGTCCGAAACTACTCAACGGATTTTAATAAATTTATGTATACAGACAAGATATGAGCTGACTTGGGTGATAGAATATTTTTTATCCCATGGGAACGCGGACCAAACCACTTGCAAAAGCTAATAGAGAATAAAATCAAAAATTTAGAAACAGCAAAATTCTAAATTAATAAAATATGAGTGCTAAAATCAAAGTTTCATTCAGAAACACACACAAGCACTTACATACTCATAACAAAACAATCGCCACTAAGAGCAACATTTGCGAAAGAAAAACGATACAAAGCCAAGAGTGACAGTATGACAGTAAGATGGTAAAAGTCACAGATTGCCATCCCCCACCATTTGGCGAATATTTATGATGATCGTCATATGTCCTGGGAATCACTTACCGTTATTCAAGATTACTTTCGTTGATCTCGTCACAACGTTTATATATAAGTTATATAATTGGCTTAGAAGTTTGGAGATTGGGGGGGAATCGGGGTTTTTATTTGGTATTTCTTTTTTCTTTCGTATTTGGTTTTATTTGTTGCTGTTTTTTTGTGAGATGTATGGTATTTATCTGCATTGTATAATGTAGATAATGTTATACTATACATATTAATATCATACGTCTTAATCGGCATAGTAAAAAAAGTAGTAAGCTTGCATTTTTTTTCAATCTTGCATCCAGGTATATTTTTTTTATTATTTTTAGTAATTGGCCTCCGGTAACGTCACTCACACAAGAAAATATAACGCAAGCGTTGTTTCACGTCGGTTTTCTGTGAGGCCGTTGAGCCGGTCCATTCGTGCCGAAGCATGGCTCTCCCACTCTAAAAATAATTAAATATCTAATATTATAATTACGTTAACCGTTGATTATATAAAGAACGTCATGCCCAGCAGTCAAACTTGCAATCTTTTACACAATAATATGTTATGTCAAGTAAATAAAAACCACAAGAAAACTCTTGAAGCATCAGTTTTAATTAAACTGTACAATACATAAGTACTAAGTATTTAGTTAAAGCAAAAAAGGTTTTTTTGAATCGCTTCTTAAGGTTTAAAATGGTAACAGCAGATCAAGCTAGCCTGATCTATCAAATAGACCTCCAACCTTACACTATTGTGATAAAGTTGAGAGTAGATTGGAAGATTGGTGTCTGGTACTTGTTCATTAAGAGCAAACAACTCGCGGCCTGATCACGTACAAAACAGATCTGTGCAGCTGTCACCGTTCAGCAAATTCCTCTAAGTGAAAAGTCTTAGCGAGTTCCCTTTGAAATAATTTACATAACAAGTATAATAATCTTTCAAATTGTCTTGCAAAGTTATATAGGTACGTAATTCATTATATGAATGTGGTTAGAATTTATTGCTATGTTATCAAAAAGCAACGTCACGCCTTTTATCCCCGAATGGGTAGGCAGACTTGCATATTACGGCACGCAATGCAGCTATACAATGTATACCCACTCTTCACTATTAGTGTCATAAGTCCAATGTAATAGGGGATGAGCCTATTGCCATATATTGGCTCAATTCCAGACTCTTTGCTACTTACTGAGAAATATTCGAAAATCGAAAATAGCCCAGTAATAATATTTTGCGCCCGACCCGGGAATCAAACCCGAGACCCCTTGTCCGGCAGTTGCACTTGCGACCATTCGACCAACGAGGCAATCTGTTATCAAAATATAAGGTTTTTTAAAAGTATAAGCTCTCTCTTAAGGCAATATTAAAAAACTTAGCACGTACTAACACGAGTTAAACCATTTCACACACCTACAAACATTTTGAGAGAACCATAAAAACTGGACAACATTTAATTTACTAAATTGCTTCGAAGTGCTACTTCAAAAAACGGCGCCGATTAAGCAAAAACACTTTGCACACATAAAACAAGCACTTCAGTAAAAAAATACCTTTTAAATTAAACTAAAATCCATTTGAAAGAGTACGAAAATGTTCGCTTACGACTTACGGCTCAACTACCGGACGCCGTCTATCTGAGTATCATTTTGATAGTCGTAAAAACGTCCCTTAATGGCCGTCCGATCTCAGCCCTTAACCCCGCCCACGCGATGCGCCAGCGCTTTGCACACATCAAGCTACACAAAACCACTTTATCATGAACTCACTTTATATGACCTCTCCGTACACTCAAAGACCAGCTTATACTGGTTATTATATCTTGATGTGCAGTGTTCGTCTTAACTTAACCCCAATAATAAAATGCGGGTTGTAAATAGATAATAAGGGTTGAAATACGCGTAGAAACCATTAAGGGTGCCATCACTGTACTTTAACTGTCGCTGTGATAGTACACTAATCGTCGGTTGTACTATTTTAATAAAGGCTTTATTGCTTGACATGTATCATTCTGTTTTGGTTTAATGGTCTATGGATGGAAACCACTTGTAAGTTACAAGGGATTGAAGTGACTGACTTTTCTTGAGAGGTTTCAGTGAGCATTGAATCTTTGGCTTCCATCTTGAAATTTTTGACGCTTGACTATTGGTATTTTTTCTTTAGGAAAACATTGAACGAGTTGTTATTTCTTCCTATAACCATTTGACTATTTTTTATAGGTACGTTGTCCCACGCTAGTATTTTCTTCTGTGACGTGGATGCGTTTACAAACATACAAGTTCATATACACATGACACCCAAACCCGAAACAATAATTTGTAGATCATACAAAGAGTTGCTCCGTGCGGAAATCGAACCCGCTGTTCGTTCCCTAACAGCCGGTTGCCCAGCCTCCGCGCCAACCGTGCAGTCAAATTAAAATATACATATTACAATAAAACTAGATACAAAATTAACGGAATATTTTTGTTGGGAGAAAAATAAAAATCCATTGATGTTATTTTACTATTTAATTAAATCATAGGAAGCTTAAAATAAAATCACAAACAATATTATGCCTTATTCAGAAACGATAAAGCTCACAATTGTATAAAACACCCTATGTTTTTTTTGACAGACGAGCACCGAATGTTTTCAACAATTTTTTGATGACTGTATCAACAAAAAATGCAGTGAATGGGTTATCGATTCCGACTGTTATTTGCTTTCATTTTATGATAAAACAATCGAGTAATTTTCTGTTTTTCCGAGTTCCCATTCGATTTGGACGTTATCGAAAGTTTTTTATTTTTACCTTTCGCTGTTTTTGCATGGTTACGAGCAATCTAAAGTGTTATTTATTACAATAGATCGTGACGTGATCGGTAACATCAATTTATTCGACTTCCCTTCTGATTGGAGAACCCGATGTTTGCTTGAATTCAATATTCTTTTTCGAATTGCTTCGTTTTCGATTTTTTATGCAAACCTGTGGTGCAATTTGAATGACGAAGATTCCCCTTGCATTTGTTTTGTGGTCGTTTTATTATTTCACAGACAGACAGACAAATAATTGAAACATTAATACCTGTACCCTTAGTATGAGTTTACTTTACGTTTACAGTAATTGAAACGAGAGCGCGTTCAGCGCTCTGATTGGCCGGCTCGAATAAACCAACCAATTAGAGAGTCGAACGCTTCGTTTTCGTTCAACGTAAAACAAGTTCGTACTAAGGTTACAGGTATTAATGTTTCAATTATTTTTCTGTTGTCTATAACTTAAATAAATAATTTTACGTGTCCATAAAGACACACTGAAGCGAACGTGATAATAGTCAAAAGCTTTACCTTTAAACAGAAGAAAATCTTCGGAATATACATTCTTAATTCAGTTGAGTACCAGCCTAATATACAATAATGTGGAAAAAATAGTGTCTGCGTGATTACAATGCAAGACTCGTATGTAGTAATCTAGTTAGTGCGGTCGCCCGGCGTTGCTCATTATGAACCGCGCGACCACGTACGTGTGACGTCGATATACGAATTATAGATGTGCCTGTGATACGGGATTTACACAATAATGAGATTTGAACACTGTTATGCTGTGCGGGATGTGTTGTTAATAGTTTTGGTGGTAATTTGTGTTCTATTATGGGTTTGATTAGGGTTTAAAATGGTTTGGTGATGTGATATTGATATATTTTAATGTTAAGAGTAATTTGGTTATGTGTATGAATATATAATAATAAATATAACCAAAAAATATGGAATTGTTATGCATAGGGATCTGTTTACAGATTGTTTTATAGTACACCAACTTCTGTCACCTGTTTCGCCCGCGTTTCCGCAGGATAAAAAGTATTATATCACCCAAGTCAGCTCTTACCCTGTCTGTATACCAAATTAGTAATTAGTAATTTCAGCGTGATTGATGGACAAACATCTAAACAACTAAACTTTCACCTCTGTAAATAGCTGGACGACATTTAAGCATTCCTTCTTTTTATATTTAATATGAACAATAGAATATGCTATGTAAGGCTTTATCAAACTGAAACGAGCTGGTTTACTTACTACCAAATTTTTACTTAGTTTTCAATGAAAATTGGTATCATTCACTTTTCTTAAGGAAATCTTACAGAAAAATTACACAATCGTAATCACATCCAGTACTTTACACCCAGGTAGTAATGTCTTGGCACCACGTCAGCAGTTTTGTCGAATGCAGGATAATTCCAATCGCCTTCAGAACGGTTCGCCCGTGTAAACTTGTTACCCACCATGATACGGATTCTGTCATTTAATTTTTCCAATTGAGGAACATTGTACCGAATTACATGTTCATTTTCGTCGCAAATATATTTAATTTTGGTGACAAATAAGATGGTAGGGAGATATTTGCTTAGTTGTCGCATTTGGAGGTGATTTTCTGTGAATATGTGTTGGTTGTATAGATATTTGTGTCGTGAATAATTTGAGTTAGCTTCTTGCGAAGTGGTAAAGGTATTTTTATATAATTAGCTCACTAGATACACTCCTATTTGGAAGCAGGGTTGACTTCTAATCTAATAAGTTCTTAGTGATAGGAACGTAATTGCTACATAGTTACTTTTCATTCAAGTAAATGTGTTTCTTTAGAAATGGGTATGGTAAAACAACTACAAACATTTTTCTCTCTAAGATTTTCAAACACAATAAAATAAAAAAGAAATCTTAGAACAAATAAAACAAAACAAATGAACAATAATAATTAATCCCTCTTGTTTTATTTATCCAAAAGATATATCGAAGATGTCAACACGATAATGCACAGATAATACATCCCACTACCATAGACAACTGACAGCTCAAATGACAAATTAGCCGCGCTGTCAAAATGCGTATCCATTATAATGGCATTCTGTGACTGTCGGAAACAAATAAATCTGCACAATAGCATTTAGTTGTCTATGGAATAAATGTAACGTCAATCCTTGGCCATTTGTCGTCGGTAAATCTATGGGTGATACCCACGGGTCGAGCGGGCGGGGAGCTACCGAAATGAGGTTAAAAGAACCGTCTTCAGAATTTTTTAAAGGAAAATAAGATGCGACATGGGTTTGAAGTACTTGGTGAATTTGTTATTTTGTTGTTTATTTGTGCAACTTTATCGAGTGTTTTTAAAGTTTGTACAGACATAGAAAGTATCCTAAGATTTTGTCTAAGTAAGCTGTTTCGAAATATAAAAAATCGTTTTTGAATTTTAAATTTTTAAACTATATTTAAATGCAATGTAAAACAATCAAGTTTGCCAAGGTACTAAATCCTTTGCTTAATAGTTAAATTACGATTAAATACGCGTAATTTTATGTTATTTTCACACATATTCAATATTTTTCTTTTGACATATATTTTACAGAGATGATTGTCAATCTTCCAAGCAGTATTCTTCCTGACATAAGCCTAACATCGAAGTGTAAGAAGGGGAAACAAAAACTTAATGACAAGTGGACAATGAAAGGAGATTCGAGACGGTTGTCGCCGCGAGATTGTCAGGAAGCGTCGAGGAACAAGACGGCAGGAGGGGCTGCAACAACTCTATATAATCCTTAATAGAAAACTTAACAAAGGAAAAATAAAAGGGAATTATTTTTTTATTGTTGCCGTTTGTTGGTTTTTGTCGGTGATAGTTGCTTTTTGTAAGCTTGGATACTTTTTTTGTTATAAATTCTTGATCTTTTTGTTTGTTATTAGTTATGTGTATGAACTTTACGTTTGCAAGAACAATTTTGTGGGTTTAAGTTGAGGAATAAATGGAATCCATGGATAACACGTCTAAGTAACACTTTTAATAATATTTTTTTTTGCAACGTCACGCCTTTTATCCCTGAAGGGGTAGGCAGAGGTGCACATTTTGGCACGTAATACCGCTATACAATGTACACCCACTTTCCACCATTTGTGTTATAAGTCCCATGTAACAGGGAGTGAGCCTATTGCCAAATACTTACTCCTCTATTGGGAGATTTTTACGACAAAAACATACAAAATGTAAACAAACCACTTTAAGATGGAACAAATCGAAACCCCGGACTTGTCCAAAGAGGATTATTTTAGACAATCTATTTGCCGAACAACCTTAGCGACGGCCCTCAAGAAAATCAAATCAGACAATCAAGTGGAAAAATCTATGTCCGATGAACAAACAATCAGCTTTAGTTACTCCGACCAGAGTGACGTAGGGTCCTCACCTCCCACTTATTTGATCTCCTCTTCTGGGAATACTCTATTTGTTCTAAAGCTTTATTGCTAAGTAATATGTACATAGGTCAACCCTCTAAAAATTCTTCCATCCTGACCATACTTATGATGAGAGGGGTCTAATTTGTTTAGTTTTAAAATTCAGTTTGTTCTGCTGTTGATGGTGATGGACTTGGACGTGGTGGACGGTTCACTTGGTTTTTAATTAAAGTAATTGTGTTGTAATGGATATTTGATTTGATATCTTCTGTGTTGGTGAACAGGGTAAGTAATATATGAGAGCCGAGATAGTAAATCGACAGCAAGAAAACGCTGAGAATATGGTACTCAAGTTCTGTGTGTGTGGATTATTATAGCTATATATTGTTTGACAAGTGTAGGTGATAAATAATAAAATATTTCTTCAATATACACTTCATGTACACCTACACATAAGTAAATTTAACATCAATTGGAAAATATCTCTCATATTACAAACACAAATTAATACCAAACAAATCATTGATATTATAATGAAACCAATAAATAAAACCATTAATATATTTCATTACTTTAACCACAGTAAATTAAACGCGGTCGTAAACGAAAAACCCCATTGTGTCCGGTAATTTATTCACCGTTGGCAACACAGAAAACTTGTCCATCCCGAGGGTAACCCCGGGAAAAAGGTGTCAATTTTTGAAAGATTGTACCCTGTCATGAATATTATATGAACGAATCGAGTTAAGGGGCATTTTGCGATAATGTTCGACGTTCGTGGATACTGTCAGCCTATGTCATTTCATACGGCTTTGCCCTTTGTTAAAAGTAACACGTAGTATGTCAAGGGGAGGCCTATCGTGTGTGAAATTTGCTGTTGAAAGCTCAGTTATGTTTACGTGATGTTCGGAGATTGGTTGCGATTTATATTCAGATTTATGCCTGATAAAGGTATCGAGAGATTTCGTGGTTTAGATTGAAGATTTTGCTACTGTTTCGTTCTTAGCTTAAATAAACATTGGAGGGCGTTGAGGGCGAGTATTCTAGAGGTCGAGTTTTGATACGGTCTTTTTTAGTTAAATAGAAAACTTTTGACGACAAAACAAACTGAAAACGAAATGATTTGCAATGGCATGACAAAAATTTTGGTTTCGGAAATATAAAATACTAAAAATAAAGTAAGAGACAGTTCATACATCCAGTATCCAATACAACACAAAGACTAGTAGCTAATCCTATCTATCCCCACAAAAGAGCATATTATTATGTTTTCAACAATGTAACAACAAAATATTTTCAACGCCAAAAATCATTCAAACGAAGAGCGATTCTTCTTTTATTCCCATTATTTACCGAAAACACATAAAACATTATTATTACAGTTCTATTCAGCAGTTTTGTTGAAAGAAAATTCTAACAACAAATGTAATAAATAATAAATTTTACGCATTTACAGTTCAATAGTTGATATAGTCGTCCGGACGGAAATCATAAAGTATCGTAAAATAAGTTTTTCTGCGTCGACGCGCGTTCGGTAGAAGATCTGTGTCTGACGTATTACCATAGACGTTTTCTCTTTATTTTTCTACCTGAATGCATCGTCTCGAAATAGCTAGGAATTCTTTGAAGATTTCTACTTGAAAATATTGCGTTGGTTTTAAAATGTATGTAATATTTTTAATGGTATCTTCGGTCCGTATGCTGTGTGTATGATGTTTATCAGAAAAGCGTAGGGTTCTTAGGATTGAAAATAGAAAAGTGTATGTAAGTTTTCTGTTACAGATTTTGTTTTATTTACTTTTGTTGTGATGTTATCTATTTGTTAGGTATAGTATGAATATGAGGTTTTAGTTTGGGGTGAGAGAAAAACGTTGTCGGTACAAGTGATTGATGTGAGTAAGGCTTATAGGTGTATCCTCTATTAATAAAAGGACAGAAGGTCTTATACAGTAGTGAGTCTATAGGTAGTGCTTTTAAATCTATTAATTCTTCTCAAAAGTTTTTTTTTGTTTTAAACAACGTTGCTCCCACACTAGGATTTTCTCCTGTGTTGTGGATGCGTTTACAAACATACAATTTCATATACACATGAAACAACAATTTCTGGATCACACAAAGTGTTGCTCTGTGCGGTAATCGAACACACTACACCCGCCACACGTTTGCACGGTAGCCAGTTGCCCAGACATAAACAGAACAGTTACAGTTAAGTATGTAGTATAATGAAAATCTATCCTCAAAAAGTCATGCTTATCTATAAATAAGCTTATTTTAAAGAAACATAAGTTAATTTAATTCTATAACTTTTAAAGAAAACGTGTTTGAGACAAAATTACATAAACAAATATCTTTTAAATGTAGCTTCTAATGAAACTAATCCAATTATGTCTTTAACGAAGTCATTCTTCTACTTCGATATTTTAATCTGAATGTTGAAAAAACAAAAATCGTGTAATTTTCTATTATAAAAAAAAACAAATAGGTTCATTCGTTAAAAATTCGTTGTTATCTTTAATCAAAAAATAGTCTGTCATTATAAATTATTAGAACATTTTTTTAAACAAGTTTTTTTTTAATTCAATGTTAAAATAAAATTTTGTTTGTTGGCAATATTTTAACACTAGCTTCTACCAGCGGCTTCGTTTGGGTTTCCGTGGGATATACATAAGTATCCTATTACCTAAAGTCAGCTCATACCACGTTTGTATACGAAATTTCCTCAAAATCTGTTCAGTAGTTTCATCATGATTGTCGGACAAACATCCCAAAATCGAAAGCAAACAATCTTTCTCTATAATATTTAATATGATAATAAGGATGTCGACATAAAGATACAAAAAAGAAATAAACAGTAAACAAATTATGAATTATAATCAAACAGTTATAAGTTAAAGCTAAGCAAGTAAGTAAGCTAAGCAAGTCAGCTTAAAAACGTACAAAATATTTTACAATTTCCCGTCGTCGACACTCGCAAACCGTTTCGTTTTACCAATTTTTATTAGCCATCACTCACAAGCAAGTCAATTTTAAGTTGTTTTCGTGCTGTATCCGAACGAATAATGTTTATGTCAAACACAATGTTGGCGCCAACAAAGATGGCGGATCGAAATGTCAAACTGCAACGATTACGTTTCGATTTTTATATTTATAAATTGTAAATTGTAATCTGTATTTTATATTGTTAGTGAATTGAATTTTCACCTTGTATTGTTATGATTGTTTGGCACGTGATTTGAGATTTTGAAAAGCCCATAATTGCGTTACAGAAATAAGTTTATTTTTAAGTCACTTTTCACAAATAACATTTCAAAATTTTATTTCATTATTCGATTTAATTTCATGAAATCTTAACGTTGCGACAGAAGGGCAAAAACCGCTTTTCTCGTCTTTGTATGAATAAAATAACACACCTACCTATTTATTATTCAATTTCAAATATCGACACGTTGACAAACCCCAAATGAATTCCCTTTCATGTCGTTAAAGCAACAGGAGAGAAATGGGAAATCATATTAGTCTAGCGGTCCCACTTGAAATTCATTAAAACCTGTTCTTAGTCAAATGTAATAATTTATTTAGGCAACAAAAATCCCCAAAAGTAATATCCATTCAAGCGTATTTAACGTTGAAGCGGAGATGTTGAATAGTGATGGAAATTTACGATGAAATTCCACGATAATTATTGATGAATTGTTGTAGGTATTTAATAGAAACTTGGAAAACTTACCGTATTTACAAAACTTACATTATTTGTGAGACACCGTTCAAATGCAATTTCGTATTTATTGCATATAAAATCAGCATCAGATCAGGAATCAGAAGAATATTGTTATACATTTTAGCTAACTACAACTGTTCAACTTTGACTGTGGCTTTTGGACCACAACAATTATAATTATAAACTTGATACACAACTTTAGTTCAGTACGAATAATACATCTAATTATTATTTTATCGACATATTTAAAAACCGAAACGAAATTAAACACTCAACAATTAATCGGAAAACCGTTTCCCCTCACTAAAAAGCCAAGGCGCACAGCAACGTATTATCATATAAATAATTCAGCATATCTTTCTACGCATTATGTCATTTACGGCGTTACCTTTTAGACGAGTATTTGCACAAAAGAAGAGAGAATCAAAAATGATAATTACATGCAAATCTGGGATCGTTTGAGGGGGCACTTTTCCAAAATGTCTGTCTCTATTTGATGTAAGGAAGAATCTTTTTTTAGATCCTCAAAACGGCTGAGTGGTGTAATGACAAGCTTCAATGAGCCTGCTTTAGGCGTTTAATATTTATGCCTGTTAATGCAGTGCAAATAATCCCTTGTCTATTCTTCATTGTTTTTGTTTTGGAGTTTCTTTGGGTAAACAGTTAGTTTTCTTTGTGAATTTAAGATATTTTTCTGGTGCTTAAAAACTCTTTGTTTGCTTATTGCGAGAATCGAACCCGATACACATTACCCAGCAGCCAGTTGGCCAGCCACCGCATCAACCGTACAGTCAAATATGATTATGATTATTAGTTATTGCATTACACGTGGATTGCTTGTACTAATACATATTTCTTTAACAAATTTAACAAAACACAAATGCAGTATTGTCAATGCAATTGTCGCTACATAATATACACATTTCTCTACATATTTACCAACAAAAAAAGTAAATAAACATCCCAAAAAAACTAGCAACATTATACATTCAAACACTGTTGTTCCAAGATTCGTTGAAGCGCGTCTTTTGGTCGAGAGAAAAAAAAACAAACTAGAAATGTTCGGTGACATCAAGTATTCCTCAAACGAACGGTCTTCGTTAGACCCAACCCATACCTGCACTGCATATGTTACTATGCACAAAGTTTACGAACTAAAATCCCATTCACATTGTTTATTCGCTACAGGTTGAAAATACAGGGACGACAAATCAAATTTCTCTTTGAAAACAACTTTGGTAAAGACAAAAGGACATGTTTAAAGTTGAAGATTAAACACGTACCTAGTTGTTTTATAGAATTACGATATTTTTTTGTACCTTATTTTTTCCATATTATCAAAACTGTTAAAAAGTGATTTAAAAGTAAGGTGACTTGTAAAAGTAACTTGTAACTTGATAGTAAGGTAATAAAATCAATATTACGTTAAAGAATGTGATCCATACTAATATTATAAATGAGAAAAAATGTGTTTGTTATCACGTCGCTTTTTTTCTTTTTGCCTTTTTCTAATCCTTTGGAATATACCGCAATTTACAAAATAGAAAGCAAAAAGAAGGTACGTGGACTATTTGTAACTTATAAAATATGCATACAATCCCTTAAAAAGTCGCGGATGGAAAGCTATTGTAGAAATACGAATTCATACGTTTAACAAACGTAGGTATATTATTTATTATAACTTACCAATAATTTACCCAAATAAGAAATCGCACATTCATACCTACATTAGCCAAATCCATTACCATAAGTACCATACACTGTATCACAATCCTCCTTGCTCCCAGACTCCGAAATTCAAGCTAACCTATCTATCTCCCAATAATCACTCCGTAACGTATCTATTAATCACCGAAATTAACATCACCAATCTGTGTTCGCCGAATAATGTCGAAAAAGGTCATAAATTAGTCGGAATGTCCCCATAAATACATATTAAGGAGAGATCAAGACATCCATAGCCAACCCTTCTCCTTAACTAATGTATTTCATTATAATAATTGCTCCCACCACAAGTGACCTCTTGGAGACCGAACTTCGTAGAAATTATAATTAATATTTCTATTAAAACCTGTGTAGACGAGGTACTTACTATCTAAGGAGTATTTCTTTGACAATTTAAACCCTTATTCGCTATATATTAAACTAGTTTTTAAACAATATTGCATACGCGCAGAGAAAATATTGAAGTATTTTTTGCTGTCGTGAAAATCATGGAAACATATTTTATTGATGACCCTTTAACTGCCAGTAGTTTCAGCTTTAGAAAACATACATTATGTTCCTTATAGTTTCTACAAACAACACAAAGATTGGTTTTAAACTGTAATTTCTGAGCGTAAAGAAATGAAACGGAATTTGGGAATAAGATTCAGTTTGATTCAAGTATGAATAGGAATGAAGTATGTTTATTATACTGATTAATTTGACTGTACGAAGTATTGTATTCGTATTTTTGTAATCTTTTATTTTAGGCTTTTATTTTTAGAACATGTTAGCCCTAGAAAGTCATTCTACATTATAATGCAGTTAATAAAAATCCTCAATGGATCTTTTTTACACATTCGTGAATAATTGTTATGGTGGGCAATTCTAATCGTCTCTCGTCTGCACAAGCCTTTATTAATATTACGTCTTAATAATTAAATCGTATTTCATTATTATCATTGAAAAGTAAATTTGTTTTGTACCAATTGATTGTTTTATTTCATTTGCGTTAATTTTCGCTTTACAATCTATTGTTGAACGTTTTTGTTGACATTTTAAAGTAAATGGTATGATACTCTTTGATGGGTTATTTAATTATTAAATACTAGCTTCTGCCAGCGGCTTTGCCTGCGGTCCTGTGAGATAAAAAGTATACTATGTGTTATTCCAGACTATAATCTACCCCTGTTCTAAATTTCATCTCGATCTCTACAGCCATTTTGACGTGATTGAGTAACAAACACATAAACTTGCAAACTTTCGCATAGTTGTTTAATAAATATGGTGTCTGTCAGTGTAGTTGAATTAAAAAATGTGATTATGTATAAGTTATAAATTAATTTCAACTGTTAATACGCTCTATACATCTATTTAAATAATAAATAATACTACCCTAAAAACTTCTATTCTATTTGTTTCACAGAAAACTCGCATTTTCTTCAATAACGCCAATAACACCACACGTAACGCCATCTATCGCCGCAACCGTGAATCAAAGCAATTGCGTCTCAAATCATAAAAATGCGAGATGCTTTATGTTCCTAGACAAATACGTTACTTAGCTATTACAATTATATTATACTACATAAATTTAGATATACGACATAATAACATTCATGTTAGAAGTTGAATTAAGTTAAGAAAAGTACTAGAAACAAACTGTTTTGATACAACTACCAACTAAGAATTTTATAGCGTTTTTGCATCAGTATAAATTGATGATTTAATGGCTCGACAAATGCTAAATGTGATACATAAAGCTATAGAACTAGACAAAATATTTCATTCTAGTTACTCTTAAAACATTTATAGAGCTATTTGTTTTTATAAATTACTACTTTAGGTCGTATTTCATAGGGTTGTAGGAATACTTTTCTGTGAATTCAGGGTCACTGTGACTCAAGTCAAAGGACAAAGTATTCCCATGGTCAATTACTTTTTCGTAACTTAGTATCTGTGTTGCGTTGCTTTTAATCTTTCCAAATAGAAATCGTATAAAAGTATTTCCAACTTTCTGAGCTTTAGACCTAACTTTAAACAACCATTTAAATAAAAATTCGAAACATTCTCGAGTCTATAAATTTTTAACAACAAACTTTTTTAGTAGCTAATTTAAAAAAGATTTTATTCGAACGATTAAAGTTTATGAAACTCACTCAAACATTAAAAGTTTAAAAACAAAATTTACCGAAACCAAACCAAATAATTGGTAATAGAAATCAAACAAAATGTATTAATGCTATGCAAACACAAACAAGACGAATACATTTGCTTGAAATCTATGAAGAATAAATTTTTAATAACCTGTCTAGACCGACATTTACCGAGAGCGGTTTTAGCTTTGCCAATCTTAAGTTTTCCACTTTAGCGGCAAACAAGCAGCATTGATCGGAATCCTGTTTTATTTGCGGTCTGTTCGATTCCGTTCACTCAGCATTCATTCACTCATTCCTCTTGTTTAGACTCAATCACATTGAACATAATAAAAAGGAAAATAAAAACTATAACGAAGCAAGTTCTGCTTGCAAATAATTTTCTAGAAGATATACCTCATCATTGACTGGTATTGCAAACTTCGCGAAACTTTTTCTTAGTATTCGATTTCGCTGTTACGGCTAATTTTTATGTTGCGATTTTATTCTTATTATTTGCATTTTTATTTTTATCACAAACATCGAAGGTTTTATAACTCTATTGTTGTAATGAATAATTTGGTCGTATGTAATAAAAATGGAATCCAGACAAAGGTCATTTTCAAGTAAGTACCGTACCAATTTGTATCAGAATGTATTCATTTGTATGAAAAATAAAACAACATACAAACAGAATACGCTTAATAATATATTTAGAGCTGAATCATAGAAATAAAAATACGCAACTTTACACCGACCAAAATAAGCATCTTTTTATCAAGAAATCTCTATTACCGCCAGATTGATCATTAGTCCTAAAGTAGCACGTCTTGTTGTATTTTTATCTATATTATGTAAAAATCTGCTGTTTGTTAGTCTCGTTTAAACTCGAGAACGGCTGGACCGATTTGGCATGTGGAAGTGCAGGGAAGGTTTAAAAGGTGAGAGAAAATTGTTTGAGGCGGTACGAAGTTTGCCGGGTCAACTAGTAATATTTATATATTTTTTAATATTAGGTAAACACTGCAACAGATTCCCAACTTGTACTTAATCATACTAAGACGTTTACTATTACTTATCGTCCGTTTAAAACATCCTATCCCCTTACCACCGTGCACGGTTCAAGGCACATGAGCAAACTTCTCAAACAACGTAATATTGACTTAAGTTCGTTGTCTTGTTGCCATCAATCTGGCCAAATGGCCACCATATTACAAAGTTCCCTCCCAAAGCCCAAGAGGTCACTTCCTCTTATTGTTAATTATAATAATTGGTAAAAGGGTCGTCCACGTGCGTCGTATTGAATAGCCACTTTGGTTGCTGAATTTATGTTTAAATTTTGTGTCGAATTTTGAGATACTTTTGATGATGCTTTTTGAACAATCTCTTCATCTAGCTATTTGAAATATTGATGTGTAAAAGTGTTATTTTATAACCTACTTACAGAAATAAATATCAATTATGTATTAAAATAATTTTGCCATTAGAGGAGACCTTTGTTTAGCAGTGGACGTCTTGTGACTGTTATGATGATGATGGTTTGGATACCATTTGAATTAAATTTTAATTTGATTTATCAAGACTGCGACTGCCTTGACCGCAATCCTGAATTCCAAATTCATTTAATTATTATTCTCATTTAATTTACAAAATATGTTTACCATAGATATTTTGTATTTATAATTATTTAAAAATTAACACGAATAAAACAAAACACCATTACAGTAAATCTTATAACATTTCCATTTCCTTGTTACAAATTACAATGAGGGGCTCAATTGACGCGTAAACTAATTACCTGTTCTAGATAGCATGAGACCCTTCATTTATGCCTCGTAACTTAATTACTCACACTGGCAGACGAGCACCACACTACACCAGCATCCAGCATCACTTGATCCCCGCAAATATACCCATAGGACCCCATTCCAAGGGATTAACAAAACATCACGTTCGCACACAGGTCTTTAAAACTGGTCGGCTTATGGAACCGAGGTATATTTGAGAATGTAGATTAGCTATCGCCTCTTATAATACAACAGAGAGGCAAGTCAATTACTTTAGCATAGTTCAAATATATTGTGTGTAAGTTGAAGAGCAATTGTGACGTTATGGAAACTAATAAATTCGCGAAATTGCCAATATGATAGCGTCTTTGACGAGAAATCGAATTTTCAAGGGTTTTAGAACGCTCGGAATTCGATAAAACGATGTTGATATTCGGGTAATGACACTTAAATTTGATTAAATATATGTAAATAGATAGTTAGGTGAAGTTTTATGTGTATATTTAATGTTAAAGTACATACTTTCGTGATGTAAAGCTAAGATAGAGAATATTATGCATGAAGAAAAGCAAAAATAAGGTTTTTATGGCCGGTTAAAGAGCAGACGGACCACCTGATGGTAAGCAATCGCCTCCGGTCATGGACACCCGTCACACCAGAGGCGTTACAAATGCGTTGCCGGCCTTTTAAGGGTTGTTGACGTTAAGGGTGTTTCACGTCGGATTTCTCTGTGGCCGCGGTTTTAATCCGGTCAAGTGGCCAGCACATAATAAAAAAAAATTTGAAAACGATTACAAGTAGTCCAAAACCTGAACAATACACTAAGGTATTTGAGAACAGCCCACACATTTGTAACAAACGACCAGAGCAAGTTGGAAATATCAGAAGTTATATTACATTCCCAGCCAGTCATTACTTACTCTTAACTTGGCCACAATAACAGTTACAAAACAAAACTTATGATATACAGCCAACAGTTTCATTTTAAAGTAAAAAAATAACTTTAAAATATCCCTTTCCTTCACTATGTTTATATTTTGCCGGGAAACTTTTAATGTATGCCCGTTTCGCGAGTGGCGGTAGGGGGGTGAAACTTGCTCCGTCGATTCCAGAACCTTGAAGAACTAATTTAACTGCGTCCTCTAACTGCCACTTCAATAAATTCTAAACTACTTAGATATATTTTTAACTTTAACTAAAATCTTTTAAAGTGTTCGACGACCTACGAAGAGTTTCGAACATTGATGTGTAATGTGCATATTAGTTGTCACAGTACACTTAACAGATGATCACCCCAATATTATTATGGTCATTAATTGATGGGATGTGGTGCAGGTAACAATGAATAGGAATTAGTAACGAAATGTTTGATTAAAAATTATACAAAGAAGCATTTTCTGACTTTTAACTGAGACTATGCTAAGAGGTTATTGTGGTATTTACAGTTGAATTAATAATCTAATAAATGAAATATTTCATTTATAAAAAATAACTATATAAAATCTTTCTACCTAGCCTACCACTAAAACCTAGTACGCATGACAAAGCCGTTCTTAACCCTACAATTACAAAGCAGCACCACATAAAGGGTGTCTATAATCATACCAGAATATTTAACCCGCAATGTTACAAATGACTAGACATAAACAGTTAAACACTCACTCAGAAAGGTAATATCTAGAAATTTTCATAGCCATTTCACAAAATGATATCTACGGTCCTTGTCAAAGTAGTTTTCCTAATTAGACGGCCGACTTCACGCCATGCATGTTAACGACTGACATTTGCATTTGAATCCTGTTTCACGACAAAGGGGGTGGTCTCGCTGTGCGAACGAAAGAATTGTTCGAAGAAAGTTTTCTTTTTTTTTTTATTTCGTGTTCTGTTTCTCAGTAAATCATTTTGGTGGCTAAGTAAAAAATATGGTTTTGAAGTTAGGGTGATGTTTTTATTTGGAAAAATAAGAGTAGGTAAAGATTATTGTAGATGTTTTTTTTAGTAAGAGAGTACAAACTATGTAATATTAGGTACTCATAATACAAGTATGACGTTTAGTATTATTTTCTTCGAAACAAACGCAAACGATCTTACAAATTATTGGATACTAGCTGTGCCCGCGACTTCGTCCGCGTGGAATAGTTATTTTAGACATTATATTTATTTTTGCAAACAACTTTCTCAGCTTCATAAATTATAGCTGTTACCCACGGTTAATTTGTGCAATGAAAATTCGTGATAGCACTGGATTATGATTATAAGGAACAATCCACACTCATTTCTATACTATATGTGTTTCCATTGTTTTCCGGATACCTGCGCCTATAGGTTGGGTAACCGCCACCTCGGTTTGTGTTTCAGAAATAAAATTCCTAGGGTACTTTAAAGATGGGCTCGCTACATACGCGTTATAGCAGTGATAAGTCCCCTCTTTGAAGAGTGGCTTAAGAGGCGTCACGGCGTCCTCACCTACCGCCTGACGCAGGTACTTATCGTACACGGAAGTTTCGGTTGGTACCTGTTTCGAATTCGGCGGGAGGAAACACCCGGGCGTTTCGTCTGGGTGTCGTCATTGCGAGGACCGCCCGGAAGATATGGTGGAGCATACAGTGGCGGTGTGCATTGCATGTACTGAGCATCGCCTTGTCCTTAGGGATGTGAATGGCGACGGTAACCTCTCACGTCCGGCTCTAGTTCAGGCCAAGGTGCGGAGCGAGGGGGAAAGGGACGCCGTCTCCCCCTTCTGCGAAGCAGTCATGCTAGTTAAGGAGGAAGCGGAGCGCGTGAGGGAACGATCCTCATCACGCCCCAGCCGCCGCAGAAGACACTCCGGGCGTCGAGGATCGCGTGACGATCCCCGGCCACCGTAAGCGCGGGTCTGCGGACGGCGAGTAAGAGTAGCTCGTCGCCCGATCAAAACCAGACCCGTGCGTACCGTGCGTCGCGTTCTGTGCGCGTCTCAAAGAGCCAGACTACTACAGATGGGACCCAATAGGGTTGATGCCCGATCCGGTGCTGCAGACAACGTAAAAGATTACCGGGGCCCCGGCTCAAATCAGAACGGGGTGATTTTTACACTCCTTCTCGCTTCACTGACAGACAGACTGACGGACAATTCAATTTGACGTTTCAAAAGTGCCTTATTTAGGATTAATTGAAATAAATGCTTTGACTTTGACTTTGACTTTGACTTCACCCAAGGCAGGAGTAGCCAACGGATGATTTTCCCCCCTCAAAAAAAAAGAGTACTTTCTAGAACAAATGTTTTCTTTCATACATGGTGACGCAAGGTTATGAAATCCTTAAGGACCATATTTTTATACCCTATCATATTTTTATGACAATAAATTGAAAAATTGGATTTTTTTGTTTGTCAAATGTTTCAGCCGATATTATTGCACTATACGTAGAATCTGGTTGTACTTTATTAGACAGCCACAATAAAATGTGGGCGTGTGGTAAACCGCTTTTTTGCCATTCTACGCTGTAAACAAACGCTTTCGATGGTCAATGATCAAAAAATGTTTTACTTCCTTAGTAAGACTATAATTTTTTTGAGTATAGTTACACCAGGCTCCGCGTCGTTCGCAAACAATGCCTCTCCTCCTGGCAGCGTCGTGTTTCGCACATCATGCGGCGCGGGTGAATTTTATACCGGAGTTATTTTAAAATTGTAATATCTTCTAAGATGTTTATTGAAGTTTAGTGATGTCAAAGACAATTTTGTTCACAATTAAATACTCTTAATGAACAACACATTTATTTCGATAAAGATTAATATTTTTTGTTAATACAACTCTTAACAAATAATGCATTAATTTCGACCCAGTTTGATTACCATAAAAACGATTCTAGTAAGTTAATCCTAAAAGATAGACATATACTGTCGCGGACTTTTTTTTAGATCATTTTAAGAGGAATAATTCTTTCATACATATAATTTTCGTATCTTGAACCATTTTCGCAGCGCACGCAAAAGAAGCCCTCAAGAATTAATAATTTCCCCCGTTTTGTCCACATTTTCCTTTATTTCTTCGCTCCTAATAGTTATAGCGTGATGTTTTATAGCCTATAACCTTCCTCGATAAATGGACTATCCAACACAAAAAGAATTATTCAAATCGGACCAGTAGTTCCGGAGATTAGCGCGTTCAAACAAACAAACAAACAAACAAACAATCAAACAATCAAACAAACTCTTCAGCTTTATAATATTAGTATAGATTAAGAAATCATCATGGTTCATGGATACCTACAATTATAAACCAAAGGTCTAATAAGTTGCTGTTGGCCTTTAAGAGATAAAACTAGATGTCAGGATATAATATGTTATAAAGCTTAAGGCCTGATAAAAACCACATAAACTAATATCTACAACCATTTTTAGAAAAACATTAACAAGCCGAACGTTCCCTTGAAACGTCACCGTAAAATGACAGCGGGTGAAGCCGGGGCAACTGTCAAAATCACCACGTGATCATTACACCCGGGGAATGAGTCGGAAAATGAGCGCTCACGGATAATTGGCGTCCCGGAATGAATTTGTGATTCTGTAATGTGATATTTTGATGAGGTGCGGATGACGTCGGCTGTATGGCTGTATGTTGTACAAATGTTGTATTGTTTTGGCTGTATGGCTGTATGTTGTACAAATGTTGTATTGTTTTGGCTCAGTGGTCGTGATGTGATAGCGTACATATCAGGTTCAGATTTACATTTGTTTGTTTGTCATGTGGTACCGTTAGAAGTTAATACGTTGGGTTGAAATGGAAGCATTATTTGGTTGAAACTAAGTTGGTATGCTATGAACCAGTAAACTTTTACTGGTGTTGAGAAGATAGATTCATCATAGTAGCCAGCATTCCTTGTCAGAATAGTCCGATAGGAAATGCTTCATCCTAGTCGTTTTAGAAATTGACGTGTAAAAGTGTTATCTTGTAACCTAATTGCAAAAATAAATAGCATATATAGTTTAGTATTTTAAATTACTTATATTGAAACCTAAAGACTTCCAAGAAAACTTTAACATAACTATTTCTCCCTCGAAATCAAAAGAACATTTCGTCGAAACCAAAATGAATGATAAAATATCAAATATACTGTACTTATAAATCAGATAACTTGTATATAAGTATAAAGCTAAAAGACATTCATGTTTATCTACCGTTTACCGGCTTGTGAACTATCAGAGCTCTAGCTAAATATATCCGAGCCGTTTGCGTTAGGATCAAATTGTTATGGCGCTATTTTCCGTGCGAAAGTGGTACCTGGAGATTGTATACCATATTTACGACCTTGGGTATTGTAAGATCTGACTATCGTAGACTAGGCAGTAGTACTGTCTGATTTAAGACTGCGGTCTACAACCCGGATGGTGGCTCCTCTTGTATAGAGGAAGTTCACAGTCTTGCAGTGTACGGTCACGGGCTTATACCACTTACAACTTGCGATAAAAATTATGTAAAAATATACTATACCTGAAAGGGTTTGAAATATCACTTTTAAAAATAGTATCTTTACCTTATGGTAAGGATTATCCCTTCCCTAAAATGCGCGTTAGGAAAAAACTGAAGATCAGAAGATATGATAGGTAAGTTCGCACCAAATTGTTTTAGACCAGAGCTGCGGACTACCTAGCGGGTTTACCAGGACTCCGGCTCGAAAAGCAGGAGTAGGAACGGAGTGGTTTTTAGTCAGTAAGAGTCTGAAACTCCCTCTCGCCTCACCCAAGGCGGGAGAAGTCATTGGATAATATTCCCCCCTTAATAAAGTAAGTTTTAGAAAATTGCTTATGATATAAATAAACTTATCATGTTTCATTATTCAAGTTTAGTCTAAATATAAATTTATCAAGTCAGTGTATCTGACGTAATTCCTACAACTCATTCTAAGTGAACCAAACTATTTATTACGCTCGTAATCCCCCCTTATTAGAGTCGTCTCCAGTTTATACTGTAAGCATTAAAACCAAGGTGAATGCACCAGTTATTAGCCATTCATATATTTTAGACTTTTTCTTAATTAAAAACCACTCAGCAGTAAATCAGTGTTTAGTTTCTTTAATGGAACAATTTAATTACTCTTGAGATGAAAATTCAATTGCTTTAACTTGATTGAGACGGTTTTAAAACAATAACTTTTTATTTTATGTTATTTTTTGTAGAGCCCGAGAGAAATATAGAGTGTGTGTTTTTAAATTTTTAATTAGATTATTCCAGGAGATATACTGAAATTTAGTTGAAGTATAGTATTTTTTTATCAGCTCCTTGTAATGGATTTGATCTATCTCCGCCTCGATAAGGACCCATAACGTAGCTGGCAAAAAGTAGGTGTTACATTTTATACGTGATGCTGCGTGATCCTCTATGTATGCTAACAGGGATTGTAAAGTACGATATTAGATATAGTGATATACATTTAAAAATAAACTAAAACATTTCTTTACTTTTACCTTACAACAACAACAGCAAAACACAACTTTAGAACGAGTATTTTTTTTCTAAAACACGAGTCTTCAATTGGTTTCATCGCCCTATCTGCTTGTAATACATTCGTATATAGTTTCTAGATGGCAGGGAAATTGCAGTCAGTTCCCTTGGGACATTACCGAGCTCTTCCTAGCCATGTAAAGTACTTCCCTGTTTATCGAAATATTGTGCACTATGATACTAATACCGTGTATTTATGTTTTGTTTACATTAGCTTTGGCTGGCTCGAGAAGCTAAGGATATTGGGATTTGAATTTTCTAGTGTTTGTGGTTTGGAAATGTTGTGGGTTGTGTTGGATTTTTCGCTGCTGTTGAATTTTAAAAGTTAATATAGGTAAGTGTTATATTTTTTGAAGCTATATACTTAACTTTATATAATAACCGGGTTTACCGGGGCTTCGGCTTGAAAAGCAGGAGTAGGAACGGAGTGGTTTTTAGTCAGTAAGAGTTTGACACTCCCTCTAACCTCGCCCTAGCGAGAGAAGTCAATGGAAGATTATCCCCACTCAAAAAAAATGCAGTAGCTAAGATAATTAAGTGTACTTTTTAGTAAACTTTTTCGGATCTAGATAACTTATTTTCTCATCACAAGTCTGACTTTTCAGCCACAACCTGACAAAAACACTCCATAAAACACAAAGCACTACCATGAAAATCTCCAACCAACCGAAATAACATAGAACCATGCATTTAAACAACCTAATAAACAAAACCGGCCCAAAATAATTACTCAGCACAGGTACGTATACTTTATTAAGAACAGCGGGAGGGGCAACCATATGCCTGCCGAAAGTATTATAAAAAGGCTTTTGTACACCCTTTTCAGCCTTCCAAAGGTACTATGAAAATGTTCTTTTATTCGTCAAGGGACGCAGGAATAATAGCGTCGGGAACACGCGGCCTCCCTGATAATATAGGTAGTCTTTTAAACAATACGATGTTTTTGTTAATAGATACGTACGGTGGTAGCTACTCTTGTGAGTTTGTTGATGAGGGTTTTTTGGAAAATGTTTAAATATATTTAGACTGGTGAATAAAAGTGAAATGTCTGTTTATACATATATTGGAATAACTGCTTTTTACTATATGCATAATATATATCAAAATTGTATTGAGTTATTACAATTTTTGTCAGTTTGTCTGTCTGTTTGTTTGGTCCGGCTTATCTCTGAAATGGCTGGACAGGTAGCTGATGTACTTTTATTTTATGATTGCTTACCATCAGGTGAACAGTCTGCTCACCAAACAATAGGCATATGTACATTATGAAGGAAAGTTATTAGCGCGTCGAAGAAAAATACTCCTAAAGTAATTTTCTTGAAAATAAATTGAGTTCAAATTATCCTCACGCGATGTTTCGCTTAACCTGACATGTGGTATAAACAACTAACTTTATTCTTTATCTTGTTTTCCTCGGAAAAGCTTAACGTATAATGTACATGTTCTTCAAAAGTGGTCGTTAATTACTATCAAGTGAGCACAATTTTATTCTCATGAAAAATACTATTAATAAAAGATGTGCTATTTAATTAATTCAATAAATATAGCGTTTTCTTAATTCTAATAAAACAAAAATATTTAATTTTCCTTTGAAATATGATTCGGGTGTCTAAATGAACCCAATGATTACCAAGAACTTGCTATTTTTGTATGACCCCATACCCTAAAATATTAACTTATTTATCTCATGAATAACTTTTGGAAAATGGCGTTAGAATTGTAGGTTAAATTCTTGGAAAATATCAAAAATCAACGAAACATTCTTAGAATCCAAAACTTTACCATAAATTCTCAACCAGGGATACTAAACATTTTCCTTACATTACATAAACAGAGATAAGGTCCAATTTCGATAGTTCGTTCATTATATCCACACAAAGTTACATCACCATAATAATAATCTTCAGAATGCAAACTCTTCATCCCTTTCAAAGTTCCAAGGTACCAATCAAAGAGGTTTATGATATTACAGTCGAATTTACATCGTAAACACTAACTGCTATCAAAATTCCCCAATAGTTTCCTCTTAAAGGATTACCTTTTGTAAACTAAAATGGGACGCAATCATCATCTTTGGACCAGGATTACATGAGGGCATAGGATTATTGTACAGGGTTGGTAGTTGGCTGCGAGTTTTATTTTATTTACGTTTCGTGTGTGAGAGAAGTGAATTTTCGGATGGGACTGTGATTGTACTTTTTGTTTATTTGGTAATAAATATGATCTAGCTTCGTTGATGTTTTTTTGAAAGTGATAATAATAGGCAGAATAATATCTTTTTTTCTAAACCTATATTATTATTAAAAACCTAATAAAATAAAACATTACTTCTTAAAAATGTATTGTATTTTTTACACTTAACAGTTTTACCACGTTTTACGAGCAAAGTTGTACTGTAGAAACTCATTGCATTATCATTTACGCTTCTAACTTCCAAATATGTGTACTGTAATATTAACTCTTTAGAAGGTAACCGGTGAGACAACCCTAAACCGAACTATGTCTTACTTATGCAATAGCCGTCTCGCCTGCGGCCAAACATCCCTTTGGTCCTGTACAAATATTCCATATAATCATTCGCTTTTAATTATTATTGGTAGTGGCCAAGTTTTGTTTGATGTATTGATTAAAATCGTGTTTGTTGCCAAGTGCCATCATGGTGGGTCGTGTCAATAGAGCTCCCGGGGGACCTCATGTCGCTCACGACCGACTATTGTGTGGGGTGAAATCGAAATCCAGTGACAAAGTTTTGAGAAGTAATTATTTTGTGGTTTTCATTTGAAGCGGACAGAACAATGCGATACTTGATATATGTAGATGTAGATAAATGTATGAGCGAATCATTTTAATTTCAAATGAGCTTAGCGATGGCTCTTAACAATCTGCCGCAAATGTCCAAATGCTGGTCGAATATTATTGTATTCTATTTTTAAAATGAATTTCTATTCGAGTCTTGACAGTCTAATACATCACTGGCCGGTCAATTTATTTCTCTTCCATTCCATTTTCAAACACATTCGATATCCCCTCTAAGAAATATCTCGAAGAAACCACGAAATGGATACATTCACACTACATAAAATATGAAGAAGATATAAGGAATGGAGAAACACATCGTTAAAGGACGTTATCTACGTTGTATCATGCCTCAGTAATAAATACTCGCTGAACGCTCATAACACTGAAAATTTCATATACAGAACGTAAACACATTGACAACACTGTCACAAACTAAACGACTGGAAACTTTACGAGGGCATAAACATAAAAAACTCATCGGAAAAAATATGAAAAATATACCTAATGTTCTGTACATGTGTTGGGATAAAAGTTTTTCCCATCTAGTGGGTACTGGGTACATCGCTTTGTATTTCCCTATAGAAGTCATAAACATGATGGTTAGCGGGCATCGTCTATAGCCCTCCCGCCCGCCTCCCCAGTCGCGCTTTAACGTCTAAAGTTCAATTTTATTTCAGTCTTTAGCACCGGTCTACACGAGAGAAAATGTTGCGCTTCCCTGTCCATTAACCGGTTTAAATTAAAAATTTAATTTTAAAATGAATTTATATTCTGAAAGAATCGGGCTTTGAGAAAAAATTAGGATTTGCGTAAAAGGTATGGCGGTGCTATTATTAGTAGTGCGTTTTGTTTATTGAATGAATGAGTTATTTTGGAAGATGTTCAAGAGATATAAAGCACCTTCATTGGATTGTTTACTTACCTACCAAATAGGCATAATGACGGGGTATGAAAATTAAAATTCTATTTAGCCCGTTAGTTCGGTAATGAAAATTAGACACGTATTTCTTTTTATTTTGTTATATGATATTACAATACTTGGATAAAACGAATCAAGAGTAATGGGAGTACCTAAATACGTAATTTCTACGTGAAAAACATACCTAATAAAAATGACGTCACGCGATATTTCAAATATCTTCGAAAGTATTTGTTTCCGTAAGAAAATAAAAAATACGTGTCTAACGTTTTAAAATAATACACTAGACGGACATTAAAATAAAAATTAGTCATCTACCCTATTGTATTTAGTTTATGTTTAAGCTCCTTTAAGTCTCAAGTTAGCTACATAAGCACATCTTACGGTACAAACAAACCATCGAACTTTCACAAATTCGCCCTAAATTAGAGTAATAGCACTTTAATTTAAATTAAATCAAAACAAGCATTACACGTAACATCAAAAACAAAAAAAAAACACAATAAAAACAGAATGCACGCGAACAATTTTCCACAAAATTAACTCCGCTTTGAAAAATGTATTCTAATAAAACGAAATACGGGCAATTTTTAATAATTACGTTATTACCGTTTTAGCAACAAACGTCTATCAGTTCCGTGCCTTTAAGGGTATCAAGAGGCTTCAGTGGAAGCCGCGGGAACAAATAAACTTATGCCCAGAACGTTCCGTAATGAGAGTTCATTGGATTATAGGGCTTATGTGAGCCCCAATAATAATAATAATAACCCAAAAATGCACGTGGTCTGTGCGGTATTAAATAACTGACTCAATAATGTCTAATTTCGTATGAACGGACCCGCGTGAATTCTTACCCTTACCCGGCTCGGCTTGTGGTCCTATGTTTACGGTTATTTTCATTACGCTAAACGCTCAGTCTCTCTTGTTTATTTTTAGCGTAATTCGTTTCGGGTTTACGAGAACAAGTGGGTGTCTAAGTTATGTGATGTGGGGATGGGGAAGCTCGATTAAGGAGGACTGTGGTTTGTTCCCGAAAAAAGTACGTTTTAGGGCCATCTGTGACTTATGTTAATGCAGTGTTTTTAATTCATGTCGTAATTTTGAATAAAAATGTGTTATTTAATACTGAGGGGTTATTGTGTCCTTTATAAAACACACAATAAAGTGAAGGGGGCCAAGTTAGAAATACGAAATTACTTCAATTGCCGCATTCAGAAACATTTAATGATTACTTTTTTGAACGATTTTGTATCGAAAACAGTTGCTAAGGACTAGGTTAAGTAATCATTAAATGTCATTGTTAAGGACTGAGTTAAGTAATCACTAAATATCTCTGAGTATGATAGTAAGTTATTTTTGTTGTTAACACAACTCTCCGTACTTTCTTAACGAAGTATTAAAAAACAAAACACTAGAACACTTGAGCCGAGACAAAATTTAATTTCCTTTACATTCCGAGTACCTACCGAAGGTTCAGCTTTCCGATGCAATTTATAGGAACATAGACAATGCAAGGGACTGGGAGATAATTTATTTATAAACCTATCGCTCGAGTAGTCTGGGATGTCGCTTAGACGGACACAGAACTTTGGTATTTAATATATTAACTAATATAAGAGATTCATTCCACTGTGTTTTGTTATGTATGTGTCGCAGTATGATAGATAAATAAAGTATGTATATTACTAAACATCGACCGTTCTATAACTATATTCTTAGTGAAATAGTAATGAATCGCTTTTGTATAATTATGTTCCGGTATATAATAATATCAATAGAGATATAACTACGGATTTATCTATCTTACTGCGACATCAAAGTTTAGGAGTGGAAGGAAATACGTCATTTCTACGTAAAAAAGTTCCGTTACCTAGAAGTGACGCGTTACCCGATATTTCAAATACGGTACCGTACTTCGAAAGTATTTGTTTCCGTGAAATAATAAAAAATACGTGTCTAATATTTTTAAAGAATCTACAAAACAAATATTAAAATTTGTTATCTACCCTATTGGTACTCGCGGCTGCCGAAGTAATCTTAAAATATTTATTTAGATGGATATAAAATGTTTACTCCATATACAAAAGCATTGCACGTAAAAGTTACTCAGTTTTCGTCAGTTATGTTATCAGTTTATGAGTCACACTTATTAGGGGCCGTACACCTGTCACAATTCCAGACTGCATGCTATTACTGAGAAATGTGAAACGCAAATTGTTACAAAATTATGAAAATAATGTTACAGTTTAATAATATTTCAACATTCTATTAGTATTTCAGCAGTAAGTAATTCATTTTGTATCTAAAATAGTTCTACTTAAAATGACTTTTTAAATGTTCGCAGTCAAACTAATGTTTTACGTTTTAATTCTATATTTTCATTTTAAACACTTTTCACATTTTCTGCAATTTTGATTCCAGAACGATATTTCATAGAAACAAAAAATGTTTCAATTTCAACATGTTTTACATCTTCGTTGATACATTTAGTGAGCAATATTCAAAGCCATCTTCCGTAGCACACACATCGAGCTATCCAAAACCAATTTATCATGGTCTCGCTATGTATGATCTTTCCCTACATTCGTAGGTCAGTTTATACTGGTAGTGTATAGCTTTAAGTGTAGTCGTGTGTACACTGTACAACACTAGTTCGCGCAGGTGTCGTATCGGAACAATTTCGAGTTGTTCATCCCGTTCTGTCGACGCTATAATGCACCTCTCTCCATTTGCAGTTACAGCAATTTGTTTTAGATTACACGTGCATTTTTATCGCATAGGTATCTCTTTCCACGCTAGAGCACTTTAAAAACGATTTGGCTGACTGTATTCTTTTTTCGTCCGCGCAAAATGGCCGACGCAGTTTTATTTTCAAATTAAGAACGAAAAGAATTTTTACGAAAAATATTATAAATGAAAGTTGTCATAGACTGAGTAAGGTGCGAGACTATTATTTCTTTTTTTGTATAAGAAAAAAGGTTCGTAATACCTTTTTGTGTTTATTCAATTACGTTTTTTTATTGGAGTGAAAATATGAAATTGTATTTGAAAGACCAAGGCTATTTAAGTTAAAAAACTATTGTGCTAGACAAATAGACTATTACTGAGAGCACTTAAGAGGTTTTTAGACCATAATATGTATCGAATTCAGAACAAAACAAATCGAAAACAAACCTTACGATATAGATCAAAACAGAACATTAAATATAGAAAAAGATTCAGAGCCACGTCGTCGCTATATCTTTTGTTTCCGTTTGTAAAATTTCACCCCATAACATTATGTTGATGGGGGTAATAAAGTTTGAAATATTTACGAATATCCTAACAAACGAGGCGGGCTGTGAAAAATCGTCTGTGCCGGATTGACCGTGACAGAATAAGGATTAGCTGGGAACCGCGAACATTTTTCACGCGACAACAATTCGTTGGAAACTCGTCCTTTTGCGTGAATTTGTTTTATGCTTCACTATCTTGCTGAAATAAAATGGAAAGGAGTTTTGTTAGTTGTTCTTAGTGCTTTCTTTTCTTGGTTTAAAGAGAAAACTTAAGCGTAGTTGCACATGTACTTAAGTCTTTGACTGCCAATAGAAAGCTGTTGAAGGTAAATCCTCCGCTAACGTCGGTCACCGGTGACTACCACGGCGTTCAATGTGTTAAGCTACTATTTTACAAACAAATTGCTGCTACTTTTTCGTGATGTTAATGTGGCAATTCAAGTACTCATCATATCATCAATAATTTACTTTAGATCCCGTGTAAATAATATACAATTGAAATCTAATGGAAAAGTCCTATTATCAAGTTTTATTTTCTAAGCTGACCACCAATTTGTGAACTGAGTTTTAAATAAATAGGTATGGTAAGTAGCGAATACCTAATTAACAATCTATCTTTTAACTTTAAATCCTAAAAAAAATAAAACTTACACTACAAAAAAAAGAATCGCTCATTCGGTCACTATTTTAGTCATGTCGTAATACACCATTTGGGGCCCCCACTTCATTAACAATGGATTTGACGGGCGTGGCGTCAGTCCCTCTCATCTCAGATTATATCGGCTTCGAATCCCTGCAGGAATAGCGCGGAGACCACTTGGACCGGCTCGCTGATGCTCGTTTTGCAATTTGTCTATGTGACACACTGGTTTTACGGTTTGATAGCCTGAAAATAAAGTAATATGTTTATTTTTTTAAAGCAGTGTTTTCATGTCGTAAAATTAGAGTAGGTATGTTTTAATAATATCCTGTCTTTAATAATAAAATTCAGAGCGTGTTCTTTAATTTTTGTAACAAAAACAAAATGCTAACTGAAATGAATCTACAATAAGAAAAATAGGATTACACATACATGTAGTTAGTTAGATTACCTACACATACACAGATAAATATTACGTAAACACGGATACTTTGTTAATATTTTTACACATTCTTTATTTTTTTTTTCTGAATACCAAAACAAATTACATATAATTTACAATTATTTCATTGCATTATAAATCTTGCCATACTTAACTTTCCTACAATGTTTTCCCTTACCTAGAAACAAAGAAAATTTTATATAATTACCAATATCAGCACAACATTTTAATCAAAAGCTGACTAATCTTTCCCCCCGTATGTACCATACGGTCAGTCACAATAAAGACAAGTCGATACCTGTCTCTAATTAGGTCGGACCCTGCCAACATACCCAATTAATACACACATTTTGTAGTTACACTAATTGGCGAATTCCTCTTTTGAATGCTTTGTTAAAATTATGAAGAGCCATCATATACGGACCGATAGTAATTCTGGATTTAGAAGGGGTCTTTACACCTGATGTATTTAATTGGGCACTGCATTTTGTAGCAAAGGTAGTAAGTCATATTGTACCTATAATTTGCTTTTTTTATTCTCTAAATTGGAAGCAAAATGCCTGGTTCCTCTCTGGCACGGATGTAGTGAGTTGAGTTTTCTATAATCAGTTCCAATAAGCTATTAATAGTTTCTAGCTAAAATACAGGAATTACTCTTATAAAACACACTAATAGTAGGAGAAGTGACACGTGACAGTCAACCAATCAGTTCGCGCGTAGCGTTTGGATACTGCTTACTATTATTATTTTACGAGTGAGTTCAGTAAGTTTATCAATTTATTTTGTAATAACAAAAGAAATAAAGTTGAAATCCAAGTATGTAACATGCACATTGTTAGTATGTAGCTTGCACAAGCAGTCAATGCAAGCGGCAAACGTCTATACTTAACTTAGCTCGTACGAAGCGATCACGAATATTGAAAGCCACTTGTCTAGACCCGCTCACATAATATTCACAAGCTTTGTCAGTTAACAAGTAAATCAAGATACTGAAGCTTATCTTAGTTAATTCATGCAAAGACACCGACGTCATTCCAACCCAATACAATTTCCCAATGGACCAACTCAACTAGATGAAGATACCTAATTACAAATTCGATGTATCCAATAAATATTCCAATCGAGAATTTGCATAAACCACCGTCGAATATAATTTGAAATGGTTTCTCATAAAATAACAGTTGTGTTGTGATAAATATACCCTGTAAAGTACTGTAATATTGATTAAAGATGGCTAGGTTTTATGAGAGACTGCATTTATCTATCCATTTGTTAAATCTGTACGTTAAAAAGGTAGGTACTTACTATAGTATTTCTGTCAACCTGTTTGTGTTTAGAGTCTACTATAAATAATTTCGTGGTAGCCCGAAGTTTTAAGACGTCGCTTCTCATGCATGAGGGTGCAAGTTCGAAACCTTTCAACAGCAAGTGCAAATGTGACGTTCTCCGAGTTATATTTACTTTCTAAGATTATTTAGACACCACTGACAAACGACGAAGGAAAACATCGTGAGAAAACGTAGGCTTATAATTTCTAACTATAAGTTTGAAATCGCCAACCCGCATTAAGCAAGCTTAAACCATCTTCATGCGAGAAGATATCTTTGGTCAGCAGTGGCCACTTACATGCTGTTGTAGTGATGTGTAAACAAAATTATGTAGCAAGTATTCTCTAGCAATGTGCGAAATGCAATCCGTACAGCCAACATGTTTATTATAGAATCTAATGTCATCATCGTTACTTGACTGTTACAAATTCAATTCATATTCTCCGATCACCCAAAAACCAACTCCAAAAATACTATTTACATCATCTGCTCTACCGAAAGACAACAACAAAACGAACATCAAAATAAAAACAAACCTTCCTTGACCGAACATAATGAAATCTATTATTGTAAGCCAAACAAAGCAGAAACAAATTCAAGTGGGTTTTATGCAGACGACATCAAAGACTACAAAAACTATATACAATTACAATTTTCAATTGATAGTTGCAAAAAGCCCTTATTAGGTGCACCACGAAATAAGGCAATTTTGTGGACAAAGGGAAGCCCGGACGGTCGCTGTCGGCGATTCAAAAGTTTCCAGATGACGGTGGGGCCACCCTAACTGTCCAAATTTATTGAATTTCATCCAAAGAAGGATGACCACACGTTATTGTTCTCTCGGAACATTGATTAGGGTGTAGTAGGTATGATGTGTATATGATTTAATGATGTCGAGGGACGGTCTTCATATTTTATCTAATTGTAACTTTGACGGACGTCGAGTAGAGGATATATTTTGTTATGTAAATTGTAATTGGGATATATTTTTGACCTTTTGATGGTCAGAGACCTTTTGATATGCGATACTGAACCTTGGGGTCTTAGAATTAGGTATAAATCTAGTTCGTTCACAATGCTGCTTAATTAGCAGTATAGAATAGAGTGTTAAAGAGTTTATCCAATCTCTATTATTGATAATTTCTGGTCATACAATAGATTATCTTAAAGTACCTTAGTTAGAAAAAGAACTTTGGTTAAAAAAAACTACATTATGGAACAATTTCACATCAACAATTTATCAAAACACAACTTTAAAGAAAACAAAATAAGACACCTTATCAAATATTAACTTTAAACAAAAAGCACTCTTAAATATTATACAACATTACTTACAGCATATTCTTACTCTCGTCACGTCTGAGTAAAACATTGAATCATCGTATTTTGTGCAACGAGAATGTACAAACAAACTACAAAGCAAGCGGTTTGTTGTATATACATGACAGTATCTTATAAGCCCTTCAGGTCTGCTGTTATGCTTTGAAATCAAAATCTATTTTGTAGCTATATTAGATAGTTATGTGTTGGAGAGAGTAGCTAATGTTAGCAAATATTAACGTTAGCATTACGTCTGATTTTGTTGTGATAAATGTGTAAGCGGTTTCGGTTATAAACTGGGTTTTGAAGTAGAAATTACATCATAATTATTTATTGTTGATATGGATTGCTATCATCATTCGTCGTATACGGAAATACCACTTTTTGGACTGGATTGACATGTTCGCTTTCTTATTAGCTGCTTATCCAACCGGCTAATCTGGAAGTCATTGGGGGAGGACGTTTATCAGTGGACGTCTTATGGCTGATATGATGATGATTAGATGCTTTATTTGTTTTCTTTTTTGTGGGAAAGCAGATATGATGGTAAGTAATCGACACTGTCCATAGATGCCCGCAACAACAGAGGAGTCACAAGTGCGTCCCTGGTCTTTTAGATTGGTTTGATACCATTTCTTAAATTATTTTCCTATAAAATCGTATATCTGTATACCATATCTATGATTTCAAGACTAAATCAATAACATTTCCAACATAATATTGCCTACATATGTTTACACATTAACAATCCCAACTTAAATAGTAAACACTGCAACTACTCGCATGTCGGTCGCTTCGCAACGGTGGGCAATTTGTCCCACAAGCCGAGGGGTGGCTTTTCAATAATAATTCCTCTATAAATTCTGACCGTGGCCATCCAGTGGACGTTACGTATTAATTATTATGTTACCTTTTCCTGCAACATTCTCCGAATATTCTCTTTATTGAGTCGCTATTGTCATTTAGTTGGCATTCTGTATTGTTTTGTTTGGGTATTCAATTGAATTCTGTGGGGAATCTGGTTTTATAGGGAATGTTGTTGTTTTAATGTATTATTCATGTTTTATATATATTTATAAACGGATCACCTGATGGTAAGTGATCAGCGCCGCCCATGGACATTCGCAATAGCAACAAAGGTAATGTAGAAAATACTATCCCAAGTTTCATTTTGCAATCTAGATTAAAACTATCTTCACCTACTAAAACCAGTACCTTACATTACGAAATTGTAGGGTTCTTATTAAGATTTTTTTTATTGGATAGGGGGCAAACAAACAGACACGTCACCTGATGGTAAGCGATCAGCGTCGCCCATGGACACCTGTAACACCATACAGACAGTGAGACAGAGGTGTGTTACCGTCATTTTGGAAAGGAATACGCTCTTTTCTTGAAGGTCGTACAACATTTTCATCTCCAATTTACTACCTTGGAGGTCCATGGAATGAAAGACAAACTTATCAATTGGCGCGTTTTAATGTCGCCTCATAATTATAACTTTGCCAGTCTTCTTCCCTTAAATCGATGCAGCAGATAACAGACCATTACTACGTAACTATCAACCCTTTACTCACATTAAACAGTTACAAGTATAGCGAACAGATTACCGTGTATTACCATAGTTTGGCAATATTACAAGTCCATTCACCTCCGTCCAGTCTGAAGCAATTCGTTACTGTAATGTGAGCAATCTGTCGTTCAGGGTACACTGGACCGCATATCAAGTTACCCCAATCTGTCTATTCCATTTTCGACTTTATTTATCAAAGTAATAAAGTTGAAAATGTAATATAGGTATTCGATGAAAGGTGTAGGTTGATATGCTTGGCAAGGTACAATATAACTCAAGTCATGTTCCCCGATATATAATGGATATTTTGTTAGCTTTTTTTATTGTTATTGTTACAGAAATAGATAATTTTAACGGTCATCAAGTAAGAAATGGATTGGTGTAATCAATTTGACGGATTTATATCACAGTGGATTTGATGAGTGGGAAATTGGGAGCGGAAAAAACAAGTTAAGGAAAGTCCCTTAACTTGTTTTTCCCTTGTGTGATTAGGATTCAATGAAAAATGTTAAACGTAAACAAAAAAACACAAATTTGCTAGGTATTTTTTGTTTTTGTAAAATGAACAAAATTGAAGTTCAAAATTAACTCATTTCCAATTATAAAACTTTCACATCTGTCTCGTTTTTTTTTCCGAACCATGCTTTGTGCTTAAGAAGGGTGCAACTCCCTTCAAAAGTTAACCCCAAAATATGTTTTAACCTTGACTTAGTTACAACAAAAACTTAAAGACCCCTCATATTAATAAAAAGTTTTGGGTTACCAAGAGTAAGTTTCGGTAACGCTCCGTAATGCACTATTACTTTACTCACTAATATTATAAATGCAAAAGTATGTTTGTTTGTCTTCCTTTCACGACACAACGAAGCATAATTATATACCAAGGTACGTTTTGTTTATTTGTTTGTTGATTACGCTATGAAACATGTCTTTTTTATTCTATTTATATTAATTCTCTACGGATTCTGGGCCCGTGCCGTGGTCGGACATTTTGATTATGTTGTTATATTAAATACATATTATGTTGAATTGTTGATAATCTTTACAATATTCTGTAGTTATAAAACTGCATTAAATGAGTTATTGAAATTGGAAACTCAAAGTTTTACTTTTAAACATATTTTTAAAGAAAGTTTGTTTCCTATTATGTAGCAAATAATTCTAACAAACATAGTCTCACGCCTGTCTTCCATGGGGGTACGCAGAGACAATTGAACGCCAATTGCTACGAAACTTACATACCTCTTTCATCACATTCATCAGTCTTTTTATGCATGCTTGTCATCATTTCTAACAGTTTCATATTATTTACACACAAACAACAACCACAGACTTCCAGACGCGATCGTTAACACAAATACATTAACACCAAACCAAACTGCATACGAAAACCATCCACCCGTTCACATCTACATACGTACATAGAAGCGAAACTCCTAAGTTCAAAACTGCTTAATTCGCGGCTCGTACTCCCGATATATCTGCGAAGCAAACTAAGGGAAAATTGTAAAATTGCGCTCGTTACTCATATAGTAGTGCAAAAGGACCTTATTAAAGTTTAAAGGTCTTGGCCATTATTCATGAGCAGGATACGGTCGCAGTTGATTCCCCACACGTAATAGTGGCTATAAATTTCGTGAACTTTATTGGCTATTAAAATAAGTAATGAAATTGTTCGTGTTTCGTACTTACTGTGTTGGGATGGTGGTGCGATTAAATTGTTGTTTGATTAGATATTGGGATAAGGTTTATAGTGTCTTGTCTTTTCTACATGGTTTGGAATTTAGGATCTGATAGCTTCTGCCAGCGCTTCAGTCGAATAAAAAGTATCCTATCATTCAAGTCAGCTCATACCAAAGAATATGATTGATAGAAGCCAAACGCATCCACAGTAACGTAGCATAGCACGTCTCTGGTGAAAAAGCATCCTAATGCCTTAACATTCACCGTGTGAGAAGAGGCCTTTGGTCAGCAGTAGCCACTTATAGGCTGATGATGATGTTGTTGAACAGTCATTTTCATCATTGCCAAAAACCTTTTGCAAAGTAAACAAGCAATAAAACACACCATATTCTAAGACTTTACTCAACTCTCAGATACTCTGTTTCCATTACAGCGACAAGATGAGACGGGTACAAATAAAGAGCTCATTAAATATGAAGAAGAATTCTTAGTCGACAAAAATATTCAAGTAGAAAAGGTACTTGAAATGTTAAGGATACAACCAATTTGCAACTTTATTTACTGTACATAGTATGTACTATTATGTATTACCTCCCTGTTCGTCTGTAGAGACTATTTTAATTAGCACAATGCGCGTACTTATCGTTCGTTGAAGCTTAAAATAAGTGCCTTACAGTACGAGCCACTTTCAAAAGAGCTCTTTGTTTACATTTTGTTCAACTGTAATTTTGTGCTCGTGAAAAATGTAAAGAACTACTCTTAGTATGTTGTTTGTGAAAGAACTAATTGCCGACTGAAAGAATTAATGTTTGCTGTAAAATAAAATGCTTTTGATAGTGATGTTGATGTTTTCGTTGTATCGTTGTGAAAGTTTGTAAATATTTGCTTCATTTTAATTGAAATGTGAAAAAGTTCTATAATGATCTTAGTTTTTTGCAATTAATACTATACCGTTTATCTACATCTCCAAAGAGGTATTGATTAAAAAGTCAAAATAGTATCTAGTAGCATTATAACGGGTCTGCGGACGACGAGCAACAGCAGCTCGCCGCCTGACCAGAACCAGATCTGTGCGTTCCGCGCGCGGTTCAATAAGCCATTAGACCACCACAGAGGGGGCCCAATAGGGCTAATGCCTGATCTGGAGCTGCGGACTACCTAGCGAGTTTACCGGGGCTCCGACTCGAAAAGCAAGAGTAATATCGGGGCAGTTTTTAGCCAGTAAGAGTCTAACACTCCCTCTCGCCTCCCCAAGGCGAGAAAAATCATAGGACACCTTTCCCCGCTTAAAAAATGGCATTATAATAACTATCCATACCGTAACAAAGATCACTATTCTACTATTCCATACTTCCAACTATTTCCAAAGCACTGTCACAAACCTCATTTAAAACACACCAGGACAACACATCTCACACAATCAAACAGGATTTACGTCTTAACACCGAACCTTAATCAAATGCGTCGTAATTAAATCAAACATGAACTCCACAAGTTTGGCTCACAATCCTTTGACTTCAAGGCATTCGCCTGTAAATTTCGGATTTCCATCAAATTAAACACCGTCTTCACAAAACTATTTATAAAGATTCCGTGGTAAGGGGGTCCCATTCAGGATGTGCAATTTGACGTATGAGACCTCTACCGGTTCAAATAAAGCGATGAGCACCTATTGTGTAGGGTTGAAAGGTGGGACATATCTATCTCATAACCATCGCGACGCCTTATTATTCCTTGTGATTTCTTCATTTTGGTGTAAAAAAGGATGTGTATGGAGTTGTTAATACCTTTTATTAGTTTTATATTTGAAATTTTGTAGTGTTTTCATATGAAATATGTGGTTTTTGAATGCGTTAAAGTAAAGAAAGTCTCATATAATTATATCTATTTTCACATGTGCCTCATCTAGTTATTTAAGAGATTGACGTGTAAAAGATTTACATTGTAACCTATTTGAAAAAATAAATATCATATAAGACATTTATCACATGGTTTACACATTTACGTAGGTGACCAATGTTTAGTTGAGTTCAATTGCTCTATGTATTAATTTGATAAAGTTTTAAATTACCAATGATTATTTGTTTATTTATTTTTACACAGATTCTCAACAAGGAATAAACACATGTAAGTTATATTATGACAAAGCCTCAAGTCATATGGTTAAAAACTACAATATAGTATAAGTATTTTTGGGTATAGGATAAACAACTCTATACAAATATTCATCTTAGATATGAAAACGTAGCCCATTGCGTGTGAATAAGAATACACGTAAAGGGCTCTATAAGACCCACGTGTTATACGCAACCAAAATCAAATGGCCCCCGCGAATTCAATCCAGAACCTTTTTTCTTTCCATTCTTTTATCAACGTTATAACAAGGAGGGCTCAAGATACACTGGTTCTGTTTGAAGACGATCGCAAGCCGTGTAAGTTCACATTTATAAAGATTCTGAACGCATTCCACAAATGAACACAATTTAAAGATGAATGCTTCTTTGGATTCTCAATTTGAATGAACATTCAGTTTGATTTGACCGTAATGACGTCATATTTTGTCGGTCCAATGTTTTGGGAAAATAGGGGGACCTGGGAGACGCGAAAAGTAAATCGTTTATGTAGATCGTATGAGTTGTACTTATTTATTTCTCGGTCTTTGTGCCTTGTCGCTTATCTATGTAAAGCGTGACGATAATCTCACGACGTATCCGTTTTATTAACTAACTAACGTCACATCTTTTATCCCCGAAGGGGTAGGCAGAGGTGCACATTATACTCGTAATGCCGCTATACAATGTACACCCACTTTTCACCATTTGTGTTATAAGTCCCATGTAATAGGGACCCTATTGCCATATACCGGACACAATTCCAGATTCTGTGCTACTACTAAGAAATTTTCTAAAACCGAAAAAAGCCAAGCAATACTTTGCCCGACCCGGGAATTGAACTCGAGACCCCTTGTTGACCAACAAGACAGTCGTGTATCTGTATTATTCTTTCATATAAATTACCCTTGCTTAGTGACAAAACGATGTAACGTTTATAGGCTACTATAATGCAGTAGCCTCTTAATGATAACTTTAAAACAAACAAAATTGGCATTATTTTCTACCTACACACAAACAGGCAATATCTGAGTGCCATCTACATCATTATTGTTCTCTAATACTCACTTACTATCTAACTATTACTTTAATTATAGCTTCTATTAAATATTCAAGAGCACAACGCATCCCCATTACGCATACTCACTCGCATAAGACCTACATATCACTTAAATGCCACTCCAGTCTTATTACAATGCAAATGAGTTCCACTAACAACAAATACCACTTCAGATTCCCATCAAATTGTAATATTTTGTTCGTCAAATAACCTGAGGGAATTGTAAATCCGTGGAAAGCCATACTCGTTCAGCATTAGCATGAAGTACTTATTAAGTGTATGACATACAGACGGATTAATCCCATATTAGGCATGCATCAAAGACTTGGGAACAGTGTAGGGGTAACAGTGATTCGAACAATGGGGAATTATGAGAAATTTGCTACGTCAGAGAGCTACTTGACCTAATATAAAGTTACTATGAAGTGATAAAGGAAATTGAATTTTGGAGTGGTGGATTTACGATTGAAAATAAGAATTTTGGATATGAGTTATTGGATTTGGTTAGCTTTAAGTGTAGTAGTCATTGTAGCTGTAATTTGAATTTCGGTTCATTCATAAAATTAGACTCTGAAGAGTCTCCGAGGCTCCGATTGAGTAATAATCGGTTTATCTAAAATTCTCGGTCGTCTCTTGGCTGCGAAGATGATTACCATAACAAGGTATTGGTATACCGCTCTGTAGAATGATAGAATAAAAGATTATTAGGTGAATATTACTCCTAAACATTAATTTTAAAAGTATGGGAGAGCCATGCTTTTAAAATCAATGTTTTATTGTGTGTTAAATTCCTAACCCGAAAAGGCCGCCATCGCATTTGTAACGCCTCTGGTATTTCGGGTACCCATGGACAGCCATGATTGTTTACCATCAGGTGATACGTCTGGTCGTTTACCGGCTTATACCTTAAAAAAAACAAGCATCTAACTCTATTAGTTTTGTTTGTATAAAAATATTGACATGCCGCTCTGTAGAAAGATATAGGTATAGAAAAATAAAACATTATTAAGAATCCTTAAGTCTTTACGATTCTGTTTAATATAATTTCCTTTTTAACATCAAAACCTGACAATGCCTCGATAAGCGATTATACACGTGTCACTAGGTAAGGTATCACTACAGTAATAAACCATTTTTTATCAAATACACGATTTCTATATAAAAAAATATTAAAATCAATAAAATTTTCTATAGTTTCACGTCGTAAATAAAGTGTAATTATCACTAATTTCTTGTATATAAAGGCTTGTATGTTTGAGACTGAACAGTATCGTTCAACACTCGAAATGAGAGCAGCACATACTATAGCCACTTGTTTCCTTTTCCTGGTACTATTAGTACCACGGAATGGGGTCCAGTCTAGTGAGTACACAGTTTTTTATTCATAACCTTTTTTTATATTTAATTTACTAATTATAAGAAAATATTAATTGCAAAGTTTTTCATTTATAACAATTGAAGTAGTGTTTGGTTAAAAGCTTATGTGCGCCGTACTCAGAGTCATTTAATAGTTACTTAACCCAGTCTTTAGCAATTGTTTTCAGAACAAAATCTTTACTAAGCGTAAGCGACAGTTTAAGCAATTATTAAATGCATTCAAGTATTCAAGTATTTATTGCATCCATAATGTACGTAGGTGTTAAAAAATACAGTATTTAGTCACAATTATGGACCCTGTCTCATAGTACGGCAGTTACAGTAATTTTCTATTTTTCATCAATAGTTATGTTTCATTATTCATTAAAGAATTTTCTACTTGACTGGGACTTCAAGAAAGTATTTATTTTTAATTGACTTCCCAAAAAGTCCCGAATCCTTCCGAATCCAAAGAACCTTCTCCGGTCCGGTAAAGTCGGAGGGTATGTTTTTTTTTTTTATTTCGAGCCTCGGTCTTGAGGCACTTGAAGAAATGTGAATTTATAATAATTTATGAATTTTATTTACAGATAATATTGACCTCCTCGGTGAGTACATGTTTTCTTTTTCAATAATAAATGTCAAATGAAAATTTTTCACTATTTTTATCTTGAGTTTGATATAAATAAGGATAACCAAATTAGTTTTTATTTGTTTTCAGGTCTCGGAAAAGCACTGGACAGTACGTAAACCAATAAATTAAATACTTACAAAGTATTTATTACATATTTTACCTAATAAGAAGATAATTTTAAATATGGTAGTGGTTAATATTGCATATTTTCCTATATTAATTCACGATTGTAAAATGTTTTAAACTGATTTCAGATTTGACTAAAAAGCAATTACAAGTGGTAGCCGGAATCAAAACCAAAAGTAAGATAATATGGCTCAATGTTTAATTCATAAGTACCTACTTAATTATTTTGGACAATATTCATATTTATGATTATTTCTTTACAGATGATACTGAACCCTCATACCAGCTTACTGAGACCAAGCCAGGAGGTATTAATATAAAATGGATCTACTTAATTAAGCTAAAACCTAATTTCCTTCACTATTTTTTATTATTATTTATTTTATTAAAAGGTACATGTTATGAACTTATAAACTAGTATGCAGTCCGACAAAACTATATATGTAGTTTGTCTGTCGGATCCAAGAGGTATATATTAGATAAATATTATGTATTAGTAGTAAATGTTTACACAGTAGTATAATGTATAGTAAATATATATAATATGTGTAGTATAATAAGTTTTATATAATCATATACATATTTATTTATATATATATATATATATATACATATATGACATAAATATTGATTGATAGAGATAGATAGCCTTTCTCTACATCACCAACAGCTCATAAACTGATACGGGCTGTTGGTGATGTGGAGGATGGCGAATAGCCATTAATTTAACAATAAGAGCAAGTGTTACAGGCTATCCAGAAGTGCCAGTACACTCCTGAACTCTGGGTTTGTCCTAAAGAAAAAGAAAAGAGAAATGACTGAATATAATATTTTTCAGGATCTTCAGGAGGCGGTGGTGGCTCACCAGGACAAGGTATATAATATCTATAAATATACTTATAATGAACTATGAACTTACATACAAAGCACTTAGTATAACACCCGTAGTGGCAGCCTTTTGTTTTACAAACAAAAATATTCATATTTTACTAGCTGACCCGGCAAACACCGTACCGCCTCAATAATTTTGTTCTCACCTTTTAAACCTTCTCTTGACTTTTTAAAAGACAAATAATGCAAGGCCAAAATTTGCCAAATCGGTCCAGACATTCTTGAGTTTTGAATAGCGAAATTAACGAACAGCTATTCGTTTTTATACACGAATATAAGATCATGAGGAGTATGTATGACGTAGGTACTATTAGTTTACATCCGACCTCCATATGATATAGGTAGACTACACGTTAGAACTTGTCACTTATCTAAAAATCGTACACAGGCGGTTCAGGTGGTAGCGGTTCGCAAACACCTTGTGATCAATCAGGTAAAGCTTTCATTCAATAGTTACTCAATTTTTAAGAGAATAATAGTAAGAAATAGTTTCTCTCTCTGGAGCGATAACCACCGCGCCGGTAGCTTGGGCCATGCTCTCGCTACTGGTCGACTCCCATTTTTATATTTTTAAATGTTATTTTATTTTGTCTTTTATTACTAGTATTTAAAAATGTAATTTATGAGCATTTTAAATACCTAGATATAATAACGGGTGATTTCAATATTTTTGTGGTTCCTTATGAATTTCGAATGTAAAATAATGAAAGGCTTTGGAATATGTGTAAAACGTTTGGAAGTATTTATATTACTCTTTTCAATTTTTGTCTGACCACCATGTTTCTTTTTCAGGCGGTGGTAGCCAGCCAGGTAAAAAATGCAATACATATGTATTATAACCAAAATACGGCAGATGTCACCTTCATCACCACACAAATTGAATTTCGTTTCATCTACATTATTTCTGATGATTGTTTTATGAATCACATATTTTTTTTATGGTCATGTTTTTTTAGGTGGTGGCAGTCCCAGCGGTGGTAAGCAAGGTAGATAATGCATCTTAATTATTATTAATTTAAAATCAAATATATAGAATAAAAAATTGTATAATAACAGGTTGTTTAGATACTCTTGTGGTTATGGAAATCGCATTTAAAATAATAAGAGGTTTTAGAACATGTGTAAACCCTTTTAAATTTTTGTCTGAACCTAATGTTTTTTCTTATGTTTTTCAGGCGGTGGTAGTCAACCAGGTATAAAATGCAATATATTGTGATCGTATTATGGCTAATGTCATCTTCATCACCAAAAATGCATCCTTATTATTATTTATTTATATAAACAAATATTTATAATCTTTGCATAATTTTATGTTTGGTAAGCTTATGTTGATTCCTTGTAACATTTTTCTTTTATGTGTAAAAATCTTATTTACTCTTTTGATTTTTTGTGTAACCCTAATGTTTTTTTTTTCAGGTGGTGGTAATAAACCAGGTAATAAATGCAGTATATTATGATCAGAATACGACTGATGTCGCCATCATCATAATTATTGTAGACATTGTATTCTATCTAACAGTGGTTTCACCTTCATCTCACTACTTCTTCTACTACTCATTAGTTTAATCTCTAAAATGTAGTACTATTTTACTTTAAATACTAAATAAATGATTATGGTTTTTAGGTGGTGGCAGTGGTGGTCAGCAAGGTAGATATATTATTGATTTATAAACTATTTAAATTATTTTGTCTCTATCTTCTTATGACGACAATTAGTTTCCAAATTACTAAGAAGTTTCTTTTCAGTACACTTTAATAGTCAGTCGTGAACATTTTATAAGTGTTTCTCACGTTTAATTTTTTTAGGTGGCAACAGTCCCAGTGGTCAACAAGGTGTATATTCTCATATTTTGTTTTCTGTTTTTTAACCTAAAGACCAATATTCTGATGCATTTTAAAAATTGCTCATTTAGAATTTTTTCTAAGCAATCCCATATATTAATCGCTTGCAATACAGTAGCTGACTTGATAAAATCAGTTTAGTACACTTTCATTGTAACTTATAATTAATTTTATGTATCATATTATATGCTTTTAAGTCCTTCTAACAATCATGTTTTGTTTCCAGGCGGTGGCATGCCCGGAGGTCAACAAGGTACATAGGATAGCAGTATCCTTACATGATAGATGATAGACAATTATCATAATAACTTGGCAGCTTATCCTATTTTTTCAACCTTACTGATGCATCGATAATCGTTTTCTTTTGATTACTCCAACTGTAAATAAGATTTGGGAAAAATATTATTTAGCTATCATTTTCAAAGTCAAAAGAACGGTTCGGGACACCGGGGTGGGTTTTCTTTAATAAGAGTCTGACAGTCCCTTTCGTCCTTGGGCGAGGCGAGAGGAAGTGTTAGACTCTGACTAAAAACCATCCCGTTCCTACTCCTGTTTTTCGAGCCGGAGCCCTGGTAGCCCGCTAGCGGCATATTTTATGAGTTAAAATCTTAATTTACGTCTTTTTCAGGTGGTAACAATCCCGGTGGACAGCAAGGTAACTGCATCATTACTGTTTGAAGAGACCTAGCTAGGCGACCTAATAAAAAAATAAACTTATTAGCTCACAATGTCTCCCTATACCTTTTTTGAGAAGGAGTGTCAGACTCTTACTGTCTAATAACCTCCCCGTTCCTACTCCTGGTTTTCGAGCCGGAGCCCCAGTGACCCGCTAGGCTTATAGGTTAAAATTCATTTTTAAAAAAGCTCTGATTATGATGGTATTAAGCATATATCTCTAGACGTAGGGTTTGAATTTTGTAATAATAAAATTATCTCTTTAAAGTCATTTCATCTTCAGTAGTGATTATTTCATGATTATTCTTTGATTTCAGGCGGTGGCAATTCCGGTGGAAAGCCCGGTGGCAATTCTGGTAGCAAGCCCGGTGGTAATTCTGGTAGCAAGCCCGGTGGCGGTTCAGGTGGCAAGCCCGGTAGCAAGCCCGGTGGCAATTCCGGTAGCAAGCCCGGTAGCAAGCCCGGTAGCAAGCCCGGCAATAAACCAGGTACATGAGGAGTCATCATCTGATCGATGACCATTCATATTAATTCTTCTTTTATTAATATAATCATTTATTTATTTATTTATTTTAGGCTTTGCAACAATAAGTACGCTATTACATTATAATTTGTACATTAATAACTTATGTCAAAGCGCCTCATCACTTAAAGAAAAGCACAGCATGCACTATCTTATACGCATATAATAAATGAAATCATTTAGAAAAAAAAATCCTAAGCTACCATAAACTCATAGATTTTAGCAAATTTTCTGACAATTATACTTTTTTAGGTAAAAGCCGTGGTAGTCCCAAGAATCCCTCATCTAGAAACCCAGGTACTATTTTTATAATATGAATATATAATAATTTATTTTCTCATCATCAATTTTACAGAGTCACATAAATATTAAACACATAGATAAAACGAAATATAGGGCCCAGCACTTTTTATTTGAGAAATATTTCTCAAAATAAAAGTTGACACATTTACACCGAAACTATGTCTTTAAAGGGACGTTATGTTTAAATATTGTTAATTATGTATATTGAAACTTTTAATTTATACTCGATTGAATTCCATAAGCTATAATTATAAGATACCATTTTCGGACAAACTATTTTTTTTTTTCGTTGCTAGCATTTTATAAAATTAGTATAGTATTATAGAAATGTATATATGTTCTCTGTTGTAGACAATGGTTCTGACGAGCAGAATGAGCAGTCGCAGTCTGTATACGTCACCCAATACCAGAAAGGTAAGAAAGAAAATTCATGTTAAAAAACCTGTATTTTTACTATTCTCAAACAAATGTCCGGAAGATTATAACCAATTTATGACTATGAAATATTTTATATATTACTAATTTAATTAATTTTAGGTAAGCCTGTTAAGACAGGCCAGTAGTTTAGTTTAGACAGCACGGTTGGCGCAGTGGCTGGGCATGAGCCATAATTTTTTTAATGAAATTCTACTACCTTTTGTTACAGGCTAATGATTACCTAGCAAACAAGATGTTCCCGATTCTAGAAATGGTAAATATAACCTCTTATATACTTACTACAATCTCTCTTATACATATACTATACTACAATCTAATCTAAATAAGTTTTAATTTATGAAAAGCTAACCTCTTATATACTACAGATTATATTCTAATTACAATTATTTACCTTCAAATGTACAACATTTTTTTTTCTTCTTTTTTATTGGCATGTAGATTTTAAATTAACCTCTGAAATTATTTGTTACAGGCAGCGGTATTCCAATTGATCAGCTATTTTAATCATTATAATATTATATGTCATACAAAACTTATTAGGCAAGAAATGTTCAATTGTTTTTATTCGAAAATTTTTATCTGGTTCAAATAAATAGATTTTGGCAATTTTTGTTTTTCATTTTTCGTAATAGTGTGTAGTACCTTATCTTAACATTATGAAAAGTTTTAATTATGTTATTAAGGCAGGATTTGTATCAAATATAATTATTTAAAAAAAGTAATCAACCTTCTTAATATGTAGTTAACCAATTGCTTGTTTCATAGTACTAGGAAAAGACTATTCCATTGAAAAACTTTGTTATTTGATCAAAACGTACTACTTTTCATTATTACAGAGCGTATTGGTCACTTAAATATGATCCCTTTTGATCCGAGGAAAGAACTAGTGATTTTAAACGTGATTGACACGGGATCATTTACACCAAACGATTTTGTCGCTTTATGTGTGGGAAAGCCATCCTTCAGCACAAATGCGCCGGCCGGAGTGATACCACGGCCTCACAGAAAATCGCCGTGAAACAACGCTTGCATTGTAAGAGTGAGGTTACCAGATGGCCAATTACTCCCCTTACCAATCACCGATTCCCCAAAAATCCTTAAATTCTTAACCCCCATAAGGCCGGCAACGCACTTTTAACTCCTCTGGTGATTGTTTACCATTAGATGATCCGTCAGCTCGTTTACCGGCTTATACCATAAAAAATTGCAGTTTCAAATTATTATTAACGTGGTCGTACCGTAGTCGAAAGGTATAAATGTATTAGCAACTATGTAAGTATGAAAGCCTTAGCCATTACTAGTAATAAGCTATCTATCAAGTTTTAATTCGCATTTGCTTAGAAAGGTCGTTTCTTTAACAATGGAGTACGAATACAAATCTTATGACGATTTAAAGCAAGACTTCTTGGCTGAAATGGACTTCATCGGTAAAATTGGTATCAAAATGTTCATTTATCCTTTCATTGGTCGATCCAGAATGATTACATACTGTTTCTATATCACCTACGGTCTCTTGTTCCTCACATCAGCTCAACTAATCGTCAGTCTCTGCATTATTTGTGTAAAGAACTTTGATTGGTTTGAGATCATCAACGTCGCCCCTAACATCGGAGTTTGCCTTATGATCCTAATCAAGTACAAGAAAATCAATGACAACAAAGAGATTTACGATGAAATCTTTAAACATTTCCGATTCGACTTATGGGAAGCAGTTTTTGATACCGAAAAACACAAGAAGATTCTGAATCGGTACACGCAGACTACAAGGTTGATCGTGCGATTTGAATTCTATTACACTATTGGTCTTGCTATAATAGTCGTTTTATTTCCAAGGATCATTATGATATACCAGAATGATATTCTTGGGAAGGAGAAACAGTACTTATATCCATTCGAGGGCTGGTATCCTTTTGACAAGATCGAATGGTACAACGCTGCGTACATATGGGAGAGTTTTATGACCACAGTTGTTATCTTCATTTACTTCTTTGTCAATATGCTTCATGTTTCTTTTACTCGATACATTTGCCTGGAATTGAAAATCCTTGGCAGTACCATGGAAGACCTTATTAATCATGATGATGTTGTCAAAATTAAGAAAGGCCGAGAACTTGCTAGAGTTCATAAGAATATTAGCAACAAATTAAAATTTATCATCAGTAAGCATCAGTTTTTGGCTAGGTAACCTAACATTTCTTTTATACTTTAAGGTCCGTACTCAAATACGGTATTACTTGATAGTTTTATTTGAAGTTGAGAAAAAATCAACTCGATAGATCATTATGAATGTGTGTACGCAAGCCAAGCCACTGTTGATGTGACTGAGCAGCTCATGCCATGGATTTTACTTGACAGTTTAGCTCTATCGGGTAATACCGTAAGTGAGTACTGACCTTCAGAAATGTCTTCATACAAAAGAGTATTGAATTAATGATAATGTTTGCTTTACAGAATTACGTCTGATTTAGATAAAGTACTGGGTGATGGAATGTTTCTAACATATATGTTTGGATCTGTATTCATCTGTTTAACGGCATTTACGGCTACAGTAACAACTTCTTTTTTAATTATTATGTTATCGGCTTACTCAACTTCTTTTTTATCAAACATTTTATCTATATTACTTTTGAATGTGTTATATCTTCTGTTAATTTCTTTTCCAGGTTGTAGATGACCTGTACAAATCTATGCGATACTTTTCTTTCTTCTGTTCTCTGCTTTTGGAAGTATTCTTCCAATGTATTATAGGACAACTTCTTATTGATCATGTATGTATTTTTTTTAATCTGTTCTAATTATCATCTACTGAAACGACAACTGGAGATTTCATCAAGTATTTAATTTTGAAAGCACACACTTAATACGTTATTTTTAATCATTTTTGTTTTTTGACGAGGCTTATGAGTGAGTGGGTGAGAGAGAGAGATGCTGCTTTTTAAAAAAATGGCATGGAAAAAATATATTAGGACATATCTTTGTATCTTTCAGAGTGACAAACTGGAGAAAGCAATATATTTTGCTGACTGGGTGTATGCTGATAATGCGACGAAGAAAATGTTGTTAATTTTCTTGATACGTTCTCAAAAACCTTTTGAATTCAGCGCCAAAGGGTACTTGACTATGAATCTGGATACTTTCAGTGGGGTTCGTTATGCTACAATTGAACCATTTACTTCGATTTTTACAGTGATATATAGTTGTCTATATTTTATTTTTATTTTCAGATCTGCAGCCTGTCCTACCAGTTTTTCAATTTACTACGCACTGCATATTCAGAATAATTGGACAAATAAATAATATTAATAAATACTTAAGTATAGTTAAACTAACATTAATAGTTTATAAATCGTGTGTTAGGTATGTAGTTACTTTCTACTTACTGCTTATGTAAATTCAATAAATGTTTATGCACTGACTCATAGATTTATTTTTTATTCCTAAATACCCTGCTAATTAATATTCAAAAGAAAATACCTTTTAAACGATCTCGACTTCCCCAGAACCACATATCATCATGCTGCTTACGATCTATTAATGAGTATTCCAATAACAAAAAAAAAAATTCTTCAACCTGAGGATTAAACCGTTAGACCTCATTAATTATTATGAGTTTACACACGTAACTGTTTGACGAGGAACTCGACTAGTTTCAAGCCATGCTAGAAGCTCATATTACGACGTAGCAGCGCGACAATCGTTTCACGAAAGTTATAATAAAATTACATGAGACCTATTGCTCATAAAGGCAAGCCAATTACTCAACACTAACCCAATTTACCCAAAACATACAAGCGAACTAAGTATATAATAATATAGTTATTACACAAAATACAATCCCATAAACACCTACATTACAAGAACTATACACGTAAAGGGGCTCAATGTGAGACCCTGTTATGAATATTTGTGAAGTGATTCTCGCGAAATAACGAGACTGAGTGAGCGAGGCTTGCCGTGCGGAATACGGCGCATATTGAAATCGACCCCATAAAGACAAGATGTGTACATTCATATCGAGAGAGTACGTGAAAAATAGGCGTATCGAGACCGTATACTGACTGCATAATATCATTTTCACTTTATAGAGAGAGAAATATTCAATTCTATTTCTGTTTTGTTAAAGTCAATTTTGGAAAGATGGAGGAAGTGAGTTCCATAATACGAATAGTAGGGTAGGTGATAATTCTAATGCAGTATTTTAGTGGCTACTGTTTACTCATCGTTTGCAACCAAAGTTTAATCTTTTCGATGTCATTAGTAACACTTATAATAAGTAATGGGCATGAGATATGTACCATTTCTTGAGATGGTGCTCAGCTGTGAGTTACCTAAGAGAATCGTAGGATAGGAGGACTTAGACATATGACTGCACGGTTGACGCGGTGGATAGGCAACTGGGTACTGATTTTTGCACGGAGCAACTCTTTGTGTGATCCTCAAATTGTTACTTCTCGGTTACGGTTACGGTCTGGGTGTGATGTGTATGTAAACTTGTAAACGCACCCACGACACAAGAGTAATTCCTATTGTGGGGCAACATTTATAAAAACGAATGAGGTATAAATTATATTACACCAAAATATATATAGGGGACGTGAAGTTCTTATCAAATAGTATCTATCACGATCGCTATAAAAATTGTTTACACTAAAATAATAGTAAAAAGATACACATGTCAATATTACACTAATAAAATACCCCAGTTTTGTTTGATGCGTCTGAAATCCTAAAATTAGTATGTTTCACATGTGTTTAAAACTGATAAATCATCATTGTCTGAATTAGGGATTGCAATCCAGCAGCATTTTCAATCCATCTGAATTTTTGCAAGATTAGCCCGAATCCAACTGGATCCTGTGCGGATCTAACAAATGCAGAATTAAGTTTATAACTATATTTGTTTATTTAATATTTTTGTTGCTCCTGGATTGCTGGATGCTGGCAATTACAATCCCTAGTCTAAAAAATATTCTTAAACATTTGTTATAGATTTTTTTAAAGGGGTAGGCCATCTGTAGACTACTTCCTTTCCTACTACCTTGGGTGAGGAATGAGAGAGCCAGGTTCTTACTGACTAAAAACCACCCCGTTCCTACTCCTGCTCGTCGAACCGGAGTCTCGGCAACCCATTAGGTCTTCCGCGGCTCCGTATCGTGCATCAGCCCTACTAGACCCCATCTGTGGTGGTCTGATAGTTCTATGAGGACGCGCAGTACGAGAGGCGGTATCCGCTATTTGTTATGGTCTATGAAACATTTTTATATGAAGAAATTTCAAAACGCCATGTCATACAGAAAAATAAAAAATCAAACTACGAATAATCGTTGCAGCAGTCCGTAAATTGATAAAACTTTAATAAAAAATAGAAACACATGTCAGATTTAATGAAGAAGAAAGTCACGATTTTATTTTTATAGCATTTTTATGTTTATTTTTACCTATATTAAGTGACCATTGCAAATTAGAATCAGTTCAGTCGGTAGAGAAATGGGTACGAGACACTGGACTTTAGTTATAGCACTCCTTCTGCCTTCCGGCTTATTGGGGAGTCCTACAGGTAAGTTCTTTACTATATTATTAAGTGTTTACAAAACTGAACCTTGCTTGAAAGTAAAAGTTTATATTTTTGATTAAATGTCTCCTTGGTCTATGAGATTTCGAAACCTAAAATGACGAAGTTGGGGGATTGGGATTCATTTTTCACTTGTTTTTGATTGTTTATTTGATCTTGCTATAATAATATGATGGATACTAAAAGTGTACGTTAAAATGTTCCTAAATGCGACCACATCATCTAAGTAAATAATAATTATATTCTTTTAGGCGATGATGCCACTGGTTCCGCTGCTCTGTCCACAACTGGTAATCTACCTTATACATACATACCCACATACATAATGTCTCCCCAAGAAAGACAGGCAAAGAAAGACAGACCTTATATTCTCTATGAATAAACTATTTACTTTTTTGTACCTATATGTAAGCGAAGCATAGAAATTTTTGTACGCGCAAATCTTCAGAATAGCTGCACCAATTCACATACTTTATAATTTATTTTGTCCACATCAGTTTTAATGTATTAAGAAGATCTAAAAATATAACTCCAACAAAAACGGAGCGGGTAGTTTACCTATACATTTTTTTTTTGCAATAGGCTTTGAAAATATTGAAGCAAATTGAATTAAAACCTTTTGTGATCACAAAAAAATATAGGAGATTATAAATTGACTTATTTTACAGTGGGACTTCGTGGTTTGGCTGAGTCAAATGCATATTCGACGTCTTTAACACATGGAGGTGAATAATTTGTTTTAATATTCATGTAATTCATTTTCATGATTTTATTTTGTTTTTATTACGAAGTAACACAGTAAGTTAAGTTACGCTTTTCCTAAACAAATAAATTGAATCTACAAATAATAAATAAGTTAGTTTTGAAAATGTTCTCCTGAAAACGTACTTTTTTTAATATCTACTTGGTAAATACTTGAGAAAATATTTTTAAACTGTACAGGGCGTGGAGGTGGCGGAGGTCTTGCTGAATCGGGCGCCTTTTCAAACATTTTAACACATGGAAGTAAGTAATGTTTGGAATAATGAAGTTAATAATGGATTAGATTTGAACTGTAGTTTTCTTTCTACATTTTTAATGGCAGATAAGAATACGATCTCGTGGTTGAGATTTTCAATAATGTTTTTAGTCCACGTAAACATTCTTACTGCCTCGTTAGTCGAGTGGTCGTAATTGCGACTGCCAGCCAAGGGGTCTCGGGTTCGAAACCCTTTCTTGACCCGGTGTACAAAGTATTACTGGGCTCTTTTCAGTTTTTCGAAAATTTCTCAGTAATAGAACGTAGTCTGCAATTGTCTCCGGTATATGGCAATAGGTTCACCCCCTAATACATGGAACTTAAGAATAACATAAATGGTAAAAAGTGGGTGTACATTGTATAGCGGCATTACGATAAAAGTCGTGACGTTGTGTAAAGACTTTAGTTATGTGAAGTTATAATTAATTATGTTTTTTTTTTCACAGGAGGTGGAGGGTTATCCACATCAGGTTCACGTTCAAGTTCTTTAACTCGCAGAGGTAAGTAGATTTATCGTTCTAAACCAATTAACATCTGAATAAAACAAAGAGACAATTCACTATTGAAAACCTAAGTTCTGTAAAGCAACATTGATACTTTTTATATCGAGATGTGATACCACGGTCTCATAGAAAAGAAGTATTAAACAATACTTGCATTGCCTACCGCTATATGAGGGAGGTTTTTGGAGGCCCAAATCTCACCCCAAAGTTACCAGGGCTCCGACTCAAAGCAGGAGAAGGAACGGAGAGGTTTATTCAGTAAGACTCTGACACTCCTTCTTGCTTCGCCCAACGCTGAAAAATTCATTGGATGATTTTGCCTTTATTCCCAATTCCTATTAGCAATGCTTTAGTTAATCCCACTATTTAAATCTAAAAGAGTTTCAAACATTTTACACTTTGCAGGTAAGAGCAAATCGCAATCAGATAGCTTCGCACATTCGTTACTGGACCCTAGACGTAAGTTCATTTAGAAATAATAATTGAGAAAAAAAATTTTTCCCAGTAAATAGCCATTTTCTTTGAGTAAAAGCAATGAGTTATAGGGATGTGGTATTTGTGAATGGAGTTTTAATTCGCCCTTGTCACAATTATAAAAACTTAAAACAAACGAGTACCTATACGTATGTATTTCTTAGTTATTTTTATCTAAGGACTGCCTCGGTGGTCGTGTAGTTTCCAAATTAAACAAGACTGTCGGGTAAGGGTTCAATTCCCGGGTCAGGCAAAGCATTTCTGGGCCATATCGGTTTTTCGAAAATTTCTCAGTAGTAGCGGAGTCTCAGGGATAAAAATGGGTTATGATACATGATAGATTATTTTTATCCACCTATCACAAGAACGGAAAAACATATACATATAAACTAGCTTTTCATATATTTTCTTCTTTATTTTTAGGAGGTGGAAACAATGGTGCTGAAGCGTTTTCGAGTGCTAACAGTAGTAAGTTACTTTAATGTCCTTTTTAATGCATTTTAATGAATAATACATAAATCCTTACACACTTCCCTCCGCGCGCGCGCACGGTGCAGTGGTGTTCCTATTGCTGCTAATTATTATTTTTTGTTTGCTGTTATCTACGTGATCTATTCCGGTTTGTGTTGTTTTTGTTGTGCGCCCTGTGTCTGAGTGTGGTATAAGTAAGTAGTTAGGTGAATTAATCCACGTAATTACGTTATATTCAGCACACTTTCGGTAAGTCCATTTATTTCTTTTATTGCGGGTGACAGGATATAAATTTGTGTGTAATTTATTACAGTTTTTTTTTCTTTATAGTCGTACTAAGCTGTGTTGTTTTTAAATTGTTACCGGGAATAATCGTACTCTTAGTATAATAAACGATGTCGTCGTCGCACAATGACCCGCCCGATCGCGATGGCTTTCGAAAAAGTCGATTAACTCCGCGATCGCCGCCGTGTAGCTCGAAGCGGCTATTCAGTGAGATTGAGTCTCCGACGTACGCGACTCCCGAGGATAGGTCGTCCAAGCGTGTACAAACCTGCGTTTCACCGAATTTGTCATCCCCGGCGAGTGAGAGTAATAAGGGCTACACAGACCTTATGACTGAGGCAACCCAACTATTGTCGAAAATTAATGAAGTCGTGCTCGATTCGCGTCTAGCCACAGGCAGCAAAACTACGATTGTTGAGCTGACCCAGCGAGTCACGGGTATTGTCGCGATTTTGGCGGTGAAATCGTCCTGCGTCGAGACAAAGTTGTCAAATGCGGAACGTGAGTTGGACAGGTGTAGGTCGTCGTCTTGCGTGATAGCTGAAAAAAACGGTCGATAATAAAATGTCATATGCCGAATCGTTAAAACTGCGTTTGCCCAGCAAGATCGCGCCCGCGATGGAATCCCGCGCCCCGCTTCCGTGTGTTGTCGCCTACCCGACAACCGAGCGGTCGGCTGATTTTGCGTCGTCATCGGCGACTAAACAGGCGCTCATGAAGGCGATCAAACCCTGCGACGACGGTTTTCAAATTGTAGGCGTGAAAAAAACCGCGAAGTCGGGTGTCGTATTGCGTGTTGCTAACGAGCAGCAGATAAAGAAACTTGAGTCCGTAGCAGCGATTCGTACCGCCGGTTTGCGTTTAGAAAAGCCAAAAGGTCGTAGGCCGCGTATCCTTGTCAAGGACGTCCCTGGTTCTATGGAGGACGCCGCGTTTTTGACCTCACTATATCGTCAAAATATTAGTGGGGAAATCGAAGTAAAGGAGCAAGATTTTATTAAATCTTGTAAAATTACCCGCCGGCGTACTTTACAAAACGGTCGCAAGTGGGTTGGCATTGAATTAGACGCGAATATACGTAAACATCTGGCTACAACAAAGGACAAACTTTTTATAGATTGGGCTACTTGTCGTTTCATCGATGATGTTGAGATTGTAAAGTGTCATTTGTGTCAGCATTTCGGTCATGTAAGAAAGCATTGTACTGTAAAAACACCCACCTGCGCTAACTGTGCCGAGTCGCATGAGACCAACAACTGCCCTCATACAAATGATAAAAATTTTGTACCGACATGCGTGGCGTGTAAACGCTTTAAAAAACCTCACGACCACCGTTGTGGTTCGCCCGAGTGTGGCACCTACAAAGCGAAACTTGAACAACTCATCTTAAATACAACTTATTAAATAACAACATGGATAGGTTGACTATAGGACAGTTGAATCTCCACAATGATAGGGTTGCGACGTCCGAGTTAGATAAACTAATAGTCGACTATCAACTTGACATAGTACTTGTTCAAGAACAATATCAAAATGCCCACTTAAGGCACAGGGTAGTGCAGCTGAACAGTAGGTCACGAGCTGGAATTTACGTCACGAGATCACCTAATTTCACAGTAACATCTATAACTAATTTAATGACGTCACACTGTGCCGTGGCGGAGATTGCTTCGGGAAACTATAAACTTTACGCTGTGAGCTGTTACTTTCAATATTCTGACTCAGTTACTCCTCACATTCATCACCTCCGTAACGTCTTGCAGTCACTATCCGGCTCCAAAATTATCATTGGCGCCGACGTTAATGCGTCTTCATCTTTATGGTATGGCAAGGTTAGGGCTACTGACATGGAACGGCGTTGTGCCGTTGAAGAATTCATTGCCGAAATGAATCTCTCCATACATAACACCCCTGATGCACCACCTACTTTTTGCAGCCAAATGGGCGAATCTTGTATTGACGTCACACTTTCTAGTTCGGACGTTAGCTTGGATAGGTGGCGTGTCTTACCGGATGCGTCATGTAGTGACCATCGCCTGATCGTGTACGAATTTGTTTCGGGATTACCCCAGGGTCCAACACTTTGCAGTAGTGGCTTTAGATATAAAACTAAGGGCGCGGACTGGAACTTCTTTAGCTTATTATTTGCATCTCAGGCCACAGACTTCACTCGCGGAGATCTTTCGGCCGAAGAAGGTGCTGAAATCATGTCGGATACTTTTACTTACTGTGCCGACATTGCGTTTGGTCGGGGATCCTTGACCAGTACGCGCAGATGTGACTGGTGGAATAATTATCTGGTTGAACAGCGTAAATGCTTCCGTAGAGCGCGTAAACACTTAAATAGATTAAAGAAACGTAAAGTCACAGGTTTTGCATTTGATGAAGCATTGATTGCGTTTAGAGTTGCCAGGTCACGCTATAGAGCTTCAGTGGAGAAAGCCAAGGGTAACCTGTTGCGGAGAGTAGTGCAGAGACTGGATAGCGAGGGTCCGTGGTCGCCTCTGTACCATGAGTTCAAAGCCAACAGATCCGTCGATCTGGCATTCGTACAGAACATAAAAGTCAACAATGTTCACACCATTGGTATTGAGGAGACAACGGAAGTTCTACTCGATGAACTCATCCCTGACGATGTATCCGAGACAGATAGCGATTATCATCAACAGATTAGGTCGTGGGCAGCTATACCGCCCGATTCACCGGTGTCTGATCTTCCTTCCATCAACGAGCTCGTAACTGTTGTTAAAACCTTGCCTTTGAATAAATCGTCTGGTGAGGATAAGGTTTCAAATAAAATGATAATAGAAGCGTGTAAATCTGCGGCAGATGCGATCCTGACCGTGTTTAATCGTTGTATAGCGGAGGGCGTCTTTCCTCGTATATGGCGACGTGGATTCATTCGCATAATACCTAAGAATGGAAATAAGCCACCCGATGACCCTAAGTCATACCGGCCTATTACGCTTTTACCATCATTAGGAAAACTCCTTGAGCGGCTTATCGTTCCTCGTTTAATGCCCGGTGGACCGAAATTTCACAATAATCAATTTGGCTTCACTGTAGGTAAATCTACTGTTGACGCGGCTCTCTCTGTCCGAACCACGGTGAATTCATCTGAGCACAAATATGTAGTAGGTATTTTTCTAGACATTTCCGGTGCCTTTGATAACGCGTGGTGGCCAATGTTACTCCTAAAACTTAAAGGGCGTGGCTGTTTCAGTAACATATACAAACTAATATACACGTATTTTCTTCACGGTTCTGTAAAACTGAAACTTGGTCATTATTCGCGGTCGAAGTCATTGTCAATGGGATGTCCTCAGGGCTCGGTTATTGGCCCGTATCTATGGAATCTAGGGTTTGATGATTTGCTCGCGATCCCCCTTCCTTCTGGTTGTACATTGACTGGATATGCGGATGATGGCCTTTTGTTAATACAGTCAAATACCCGCGCCGGACTGGAGAATCTAGCTAAAGACTGCCTCGGTGAGATCTCGCGTTGGGGTGAACGTAATCGATTAACTTTTGCACCACATAAAACTTACCAGCTATTGCTTAAAGGAAACTTGAAATCATGGCCGTCCATTAAATTCAAAAACGTTCCCGTAAAACGAAAGGAGTCGGTTTGCTATCTCGGTCTAGTCTTAGAAAAAAACTTTTCTTTTATTGAACATATTAAGGCTATTAGTGAGAAAGCCAAAAATAATTTCTATGCACTCACGCGAATTTCGAAGGCTACCTGGGGTCTCTCTTTTCTTACGCTCAAAACCATATATGGAGCAACCTACCTAGGATGCGTGTGCTACGGGGCACCAGTATGGGCTGATAGGGCCACAATAGGCGCGGTACGGCGGAAGCTTCTTCAAGGTCAGCGTCTAGCCTTGATCTTTCTGTGTAAGGCTTATAGGACGGTTAGCACAGAGGCCCTACCTGTGCTCGCGGGACTACTTCCAGTCGATCTTGAGGTGCAGCGACGTGCTGCTATGTATTACAATGCGAGACCTAACTTTTCCGCAAACTTTCTAGCACAACGTGATCGAAACAAAATTACTAGACTGCTTAAGCCATTAACGGACGTCTGGGATGAGCTTCTAATTGAATGGCAGTGCAGATGGGAATCTTCCACCAAGGGCCGTCACCTTTACCAGTTCTTTCCATCCGTGCATGAGCGACTGGAGAGGACATGGTTGGAGGTGGATCACTGTGTTGCCCAGTTTCTTACTGGCCATGGCAACTTTAAAAGCAAATTGTTCTCATTTAAACTCGTTGATTCACCATGGTGCCAATGTTCGACAGCGGAGTTGCAACATGAGCAATCCGCCCATCACATACTCTGGGAGTGTGGTCTCTGGCAATCTGAGCGTAACACTATGTTAGATAATTTAATTGTTTCATCAGGTGTAGTCTATTATACGGACCTTGTGGAGTCTAGAACGAATTTCCGTGCGTTTAGGCGTTTTTGCCATACCTATTATTGGAAGCAAGTATAACAGCTCACACATAGGACCCACTTAGTTTTAAGTCAAATTTCCGTGGTGCTTGGCGACTGGGCTTCTCCCAGTTGTGGAGTCTCTTTGTGCCTTAAGGCTTAAGTCATTCTGTCTCCTGCATTAAATTCACCGAGGGAAGTGGAAACTATCGTTTTCTTTTCTTCTCCTCTAATAATATCTTCTGATTTATTTCGTTGCGGGATCCAAGACAGTCATTCATGTCCCTGGGACGCGCAGGACTTCAATGTTCCGGTGTTTTCATGGTTGTATCTACTGTAGATCCTGGCTTACAGGAGTTGCAGCGGTGTGGGAGGTTGTGGCGGGCTTGTCCCATTAAAAATAAAAAAAAAAAAAAAAAATACATAAATCCTTCACATTTTCCAACAACCCTTAAATTCTTACCCTCAAAAGGCCGGCAACGCACTTGTAATGCGTCTAGTATTTCGAGGGTCCATGGGCGGCGGTGATTGCTTACCATCAGGTGATTCGTCTGCTCGTTTACCGGCTTATACCATAAAAAATAACTTAGTACTAAAAAGAGGTCCAGAAAATATATTGCTCAGTTGGTTGATATATTAGTTAAAATATTTTTTTATTTCAGATGCCTTTGGCAGCAATGGAGAATCAAATGCTTTCACAGATGTTATGACAAGTCTAGGTAAGATCGCTTAGGTTTATTAGTTAAAATAATAAATGTAACAAAAAATCTAACTATTAACAATTGCATTTACTACCACAACATGACAGACTGTCAATCATAAATTCTATATTATAATAATAGTTATAACATTTGTTATGAAACTCATCAATTTCCTCGAATGAGATGTCCTTCTATTTAAAATACAAAACGACAGTCTTCAGAAAATTAAGTTTAACTGACGGTACCTGAACGAAAATGAAACGAGAGCGCGTTGGGTGATCTGATTGGTCGGCACGAGTAAACCAACCAATCAGAACACCAAACACGCTTACCTTTCGAACTCGTTACACGTCAAATAAACTCGTACTAAGATTATAGATCCTTATACAATTTGCATACCAAAACATGAAGAATCGTTTTTATTAGTTTTTTTTATGTTTTTTTTTTCAGGAGGCGAAGGCTCTTCACAGGCAGGTTCATATTCGAATGCTGAAAGCAGTGGAGGTAATATATTTAATTAATCTTACACATACGTGCAAGTTTAGGATAATTTTAAACTCTGTCCAGTGTAAACAAATACACGTTCTCACTCATAAAACGAATAACTAAGAAACAAAAGAAGATAAGCCGTGATATAGCGGATACCGTCTAATAAACTGCAATTGACTAATAGACAAAACATGTCTTAAAATGAAAAAAAATAAATTAAATAAATTAAAATCACTACATATCAGATATACCTACATACTATTATATATACATGCTCATTACATAATATACTACAATATATACACATAAGAAATTAACACTACTATTAAGTTACTAACACAACTATTAAGTTTGTATTAAGTCCTAGGTTAAGTAAATGTAATCTAGGATAAGTTAGCCCTCAAATTTGCAACGCCTGAAAAAGGCAGTTAAGGCAGTTAAATTAAGACCTGTATGTAATACCTACCTTAACGTGCAAATAAATATTTTGAGTTTGAGTTTGAGTTTGAAATGAATGTGTGGAAATTGATATTTTAAAGACGTCTTTTTTTGTCAGGAAGGAGAGGCAGTACAGTACAATCCGGGGCATATTCGAATGCTGCCACCAATAACAGAGGTAAGATTATAATCATATTGAACTATTTTGTATGGGCTAAATACCAGATCGTTAGAGATAGTAAAAAAAATTATTTGATTTTCTTTTTTATTATTTTATAGGACGCAGGGGTGGTTCCGCACAGTCCGGAGCATATTCCAGTGCTACCAACGAAGGTAAGAATAGAAGAAATATTAACATAAAATCCATACGATATTTCAACACTTTTATGTTAAGTTTTTCAAATTATTTGAAAAAAGAAAACAGAATGAGTAATACCTAATACTTTTTATATAAAAAATATGGTTTTATGGTAACCAATTAACAAATTTTTTGCAGGCAGAGGTGGCTCGGCACAATCTGGAGCATATTCAAATGCTGCAACCAATGAAGGTAATATTGTCTTGTAGTCTTGACCATATTCAAATGCCAACCAATGAAGGTAATATTGTGTTGTAGTGTGGAGCATATTCAAATGCTATGTGCAATGAAAGTAAAGACTTGGAGTTTGTAGCATAAAAAATAATCTGAAATTTAATTCAATATAAAAATATATAAATAACAAATTTATTTTACAGGAGGTAGAGGAGGAGGAAGGGCAGAGTCAGGAGCATATTCAAATGCTATGTCCAATGGAGGTAAACATTTTGTATTTTTATTTTACAAATACAATTTTAAATTGAAATAAAATTGAGCTAAAAGCAAAAATCTAAAACTTGATGCGGATGAAATCGCAGGCAGAGGCTAGTATAATAAGAAAACTGAATCTATCCAATATTTCTAAAACTTTACAGGAAGAGGAGGTGGTTCAGCACAATCGGGAGCATATTCTAATGCTATGTCCAATGGAGGTTAGACTTGGTCTTTCTAAAAGCAAAGATATAATTAGTAAATAATTCTAATACAAATGAAGTATAATTCCTTAAACCTTTACAGGAAGAGGAGGTGGTTCAGCCCAATCAGAAGCGTACTCGAGTGCAATGTCTGACGGAGGTAAATAATGAATGTTTCGAACGAAATAATACCTGAAATGAAATTCAAACGGTCGATTGGCGTGGTGGCTGGGTGACCGGCTGCGGCGTAATGTGTAGCGGAGACTATTCCCGCACGGAGCAACTCTTTGTGTGATCCACAAATAGTTACTACGGGTCTGGATGTACTCGTATATGTGAACTTGTATGCTTGTAAGCACACTCATGACACAGGAGAAAATCCTAATGCCCTACATTACAACGTTTATTTAAAAAAGAAAAAGAAACTTAAATTAAGTTAAAATAATTTAAAACTTTGCAGAAGGCAGCGGTGGTTCCGCGCAGTCAGGAGCATATTCAAATGCTGTGACTAAAGGAGGTAAAACATAAATTTTGTTTTACGATACAAATATAACCAATACTGTAAAACAAAATTTAAACAAAAAAAAAATCTGAAATTTTACAGGAAGAGGAGGTGGTTCAGCTCAGTCTGGAGCATACTCGAATGCTATGACCAATGGAGGTAAGAAAATAATGTTAATAAAATACAGGTATAATCTAAAGTTAAAATAAAATTGAACTGAAGTAAAAATCTAAAACTTTACAGGTAGAGGAGGTGGTTCAGCACAATCGGGAGCATACTCAAATGCAATGTCTGATGGAGGTAAATAATGAATGTTTCTAAAGTAAAAAATATCTGAAATAAAATTCAAACTTGAATTACATAAAAACAATTTGATATATTATGTTCCATTACAAATCTTATTAATTACAAATGTTACTGAATCACATCAGGGCGGCTGAAGGAATTGGATTGAAATTTGAAACAGGGCTAAATTAACACACAGGCTACTTTTATCCTCGCGCAGATGAAGCCATGGGCAGAAGCTAAATAAGAAAAAAACTTTATCTATCCAATATTTTTAAAACTTTACAGGAAGAGGGGGTGGTTCAGCACAATCAGAAGCATACTCGAGTGCAATGTCTGATGGAGGTAAAGAATTAATATTCTGAAATTACAACTGATACCAATACTGTCATTTATACCGAAAATTATTTAAAATATTTAAAAAAAATAATGGTTGGAACAGTTGGTTCAATGCAATCAGGAGCATATTCATCTGCAATGTCAGATAGAGGTTAAGAATAGATGTTTCCATAGAAAAAAATACATCTGAAATGAAATTCTAACTTAAATTAAGTAAAATAATTCGAAACCTTGCAGAAGGCAGAGGTGGTGCCGCGCAGTCAGGAGCATACTCAAATGCTATGACCAAAGGAGGTAATCAATTGGTTTGACAATACAAATATGTATAATAGAAAATATAAAACTGAATTTACACAAAAAATCTTACAGGAAGAGGAGGCGGTTCAGCTCAATCTGGGGCATACTCGAATGCTATGTCAAATGGAGGTAAAAAATTGTTCTTATTACTTAAACAAATATAGTTAACAATTTAGTTCAAAGTTAAATAATACCAATAAATTTACAGGAAGAGGTGGTGGTTCAGCACAATCGGGAGCATATTCAAATGCCATGTCCAATGGAGGTTAGAGTTTGTCTTTTAATAAGCAAAGATATAATTAGACAACAATTCAAATAGAAAAGAAGTAAAAATCCTTAAACCTTTACAGGAAGAGGAGGTGGTTCAGCCCAATCGGGAGCGTACTCAAATGCTGTGACCAATGGAGGTAAGAAAATAATATATTTTCGTTAATAGTATATAACCAAAATTAAAATTCAAAGTAACATAAAATATTGAATCTAAATCTTTACAGGCGGCAAAGGTGATTCAGCTCAGTCCGGTACGGAGAAATAGCCGCCTATTATAATAATTCTATTAACATGCGTTCATGTGTTATTATTATTTAGTCCCATATTATTTAAATTATTACTACTTTAACCCATTTTAGAGGAAAGTAAATTGGGAAATTTAACTTTACAGGAGGCAGGGGTGGCTCAGCGCAGTCCGGAGCGTACTCGAATGCTATGTCCGATGGAGGTAATAATTATTTTTAGAATAAAAAAAAAATATAATAAAATATATCTAAGGTAGACAAAGTAAAAATATGTAAACTTTATTACAGGAAGCAAAGGTGGTGCAGCGCAGTCAGGAGCATATTCGAGTGCTTTAACCAACGGAGGTAAGGATAACATTCATATAGAATACAGATTAATTGTTGTGTTACATTTAAGTAAGTAAATAAATTGTAATAAAATTACAGGAGGTAAAGGTGGTGCAGCGCAGTCGGGAGCATATTCGAGTGCTTTAACCAACGGAGGTAAGGATAACATTCATATAGACTAAAGTTTTATTGATGTGTCGTATTTAAGTAAGTAAGTAAATCTATTGTAATAAAAATTACAGGTGGTAAAGGTGGTGCAGCGCAGTCAGGAGCATATTCGAGTGCTTTAACCAACGGAGGTAAGGATAACATTCATATAGACTAAAGTTTTATTGATGTGTCGTATTTAAGTAAGTAAGTAAATCTATTGTAATAAAAATTACAGGTGGTAAAGGTGGTGCAGCGCAGTCAGGAGCATATTCGAGTGCTTTAACCAACGGAGGTAAGGATAACATTCATATAGACTAAAGTTTTATTGATGTGTCGTATTTGAGTAAGTAAGTAAATCTATTGTAATAAAAATTACAGGAGGTAAGGGTGGTGCAGCACAGTCAGGAGCATATTCCAGTGCTTTAACCAACGGAGGTAAGGATAACATTCACATATAATAGACTTTTATTGTTGTGTCACATTTAAGTAAGTAAGTAAATCTATTGTAATAAAAATTACAGGTGATAAAGGTGGTGCAGCGCAGTCAGGAGCATATTCGAGTGCCTTAACCAATGGAGGTAAGGATGACATTCATATAGACAAGAATATTTTAACTGTTGTGTTACATTTAAGTAACTAAATAAATTGTAATAAAACTTACAGGTGGTAAGGGTGGTGCAGCGCAGTCAGGAGCATATTCGAGTGCTTTAACCAACGGAGGTAAGGATAACATTCATATAGGCAAGAATATTATTACTGCTGTGTTATATTTAACTAATTAAATAAATTGTAATAAAAATTACAGGAGGTAAGGGTGGTGCAGCGCAGTCAGGAGCATATTCGAGTGCTTTAACCAACGGAGGTAAGGATAACATTCATGTAGACAAGGATATTTTAACTGTTGTGCTACATTAAAGTAACTAAATAAATTGTAATAAAAATTACAGGTGGTAAGGGTGGTGCAGCGCAGTCAGGAGCATATTCGAGTGCTTTAACCAACGGAGGTAAGGACAACATTCATATAGACTAAAGTTTTATTAATGTGTTACATTTAAGTAACTAAATAAATTGTAATAAAACTTACAGGTGGTAAGGGTGGTGCAGCGCAGTCAGGAGCATATTCGAGTGCTTTAACCAACGGAGGTAAGGATAACATTCATATAGAATAAACTTTTATTGTTGTGTTACATTTAAGTAACTAAATAAATTGTAATAAAAATTAACAGACGGTGAGGGTGGTGCAGCCCAATCAGGAGCATATTCGAGTGCTTTAACCGACGGAGGTAAGGATAACATTCATATAGAATACACTTTTATTATTGTGTTACATTACAGTAACTAAATCTATTGTAATAAAAATTACAGGTGGTAAGGGTGGCGCAGCGCAGTCAGGAGCATATTCGAGTGCTTTAACCAACGGAGGTAAGGATAACATTCATGTAGAATACAGATTAATTGTTGTGTTACATTTAAGTAAGTAAATCTATTGTAATAAAAATTACAGATGGTAAGGGTGGCGCAGCGCAGTCAGGAGCATATTCGAGTGCTTTAACCAACGGAGGTAAGAAAAACATTCGTATAGACAAAATATTTTGACCGTTACTGATTACATCAGTAATTAAACAAATTGTAATAAAAATTAACAGACGGTGAGGGTGGTGCAGCGCAGTCAGGAGCATATTCGAGTGCTTTAACCAACGGAGGTAAGGATAACATTCATATAGAATACACATTTATTGTCGTGTTACATTTAAGTAACTAAATAAATTGTAATAAAAATTACAGGAGGTAATTTTTATTACAAGGGCGGTGCAGCGCAATCAGGAGCATATTCGAGTGCTTTAACCAACGGAGGTAAGGATAACATTCATATAGAATACACATTTATTGTCGTGTTACATTTAAGTAACTAAATAAATTGTAATAAAAATTACAGGTGGAAAGGGTGGTGCAGCGCAGTCAGGAGCATATTCAAGTGCTTTAACCAACGGAGGTAAGGATAACATTCCTAAAGACTAGAATATTATTATTGTTGTGTTATATTAAAGTAACAAAATAAATTGTAATAAAAAATAACAGACGGTGAGGGTGGTGCAGCGCAATCAGGAGCATATTCGAGTGCTTTAACCAACGAAGGTAAGAAAATTCTTTAATAAAATTTTGCTCATTTTGAAACGTTTTTAAAGGAATTTCGCAATGTTTTTGATGATTTGCACAATAATATGTTTTGATTTTGACGAAGCAGAATCTGCAGAGGAATCCAAATCAGGTGAAGAGAATGAAGCAGAAAAGTCACAGGAAGGAGAGGAATCTGCAGAGGAATCCAAATCAGGTGAAGAGAATGAAGCAGAAAAGTCACAGGAAGAAGAGGAATCCAAATCAGGCGAAGAGAATGAAGCAGAAAAGTCACAGGAAGAAGAGGAATCTGCAGAGGAATCCAAATCAGGTGAAGAGAATGAAGCAGAAAAGTCACAGGAAGAAGAGGAATCCAAATCTGGTGAAGAGAATGAAGCAGAAAAATCACAGGAAGAAGAGGAATCCAAATCAGGTGAAGAGAATGAAGCAGAAAAGTCACAGGAAGGAGAGGAATCTGCAGAGGAAGGCAAATCAGGCGAAGAGAATGAAGCAGAAAAGTCACAGGAAGGAGAGGAATCTGCAGAGGAATCCAAATCAGGCGAAGAGAATGAAGCAGAAAAGTCACAGGAAGGAGAGGAATCTGCAGAGGAATCCAAATCAGGCGAAGAGAATGAAGCAGAAAAGTCACAGGAAGGAGAGGAATCTGCAGAGGAATCCAAATCAGGCGAAGAGAATGAAGCAGAAAAGTCACAGGAAGGAGAGGAATCTGCAGAGGAAGGCAAATCAGGCGAAGAGAATGAAGCAGAAAAGTCACAGGAAGGAGAGGAATCTGCAGAGGAATCCAAATCAGGTGAAGAGAATGAAGCAGAAAAGTCACAGGAAGGAGAGGAATCCAAATCAGGTGAAGAGAATGAGGAATCCAAATCAGGTGAAGAGAATGAAGCAGAAAAGTCACAGGAAGGAGAGAAATCTGCAGAGGAATCCAAATCAGGTGAAGAGAATGAAGCAGAAAAGTCACAGGAAGGAGAGGAATCTGCAGAGGAAGGCAAATCAGGCGAAGAGAATGAAGCAGAAAAGTCACAGGAAGGAGAGGAATCCAAATCAGGTGAAGAGAATGAAGCAGAAAAGTCACAGGAAGAAGAGGAATCTGCAGAGGAATCCAAATCAGGCGAAGAGAATGAAGCAGAAAAGTCACAGGAAGGAGAGGAATCCAAATCAGGTGAAGAGAATGAAGCAGAAAAGTCACAGGAAGAAGAGGAATCTGCAGAGGAATCCAAATCAGGCGAAGAGAATGAAGCAGAAAAGTCACAGGAAGGAGAGGAATCCAAATCAGGTGAAGAGAATGAAGCAGAAAAGTCACAGGAAGGAGAGGAATCTGCAGAGGAATCCAAATCAGGTGAAGAGAATGAAGCAGAAAAGTCACAGGAAGGAGAGGAATCTGCAGAGGAATCCAAATCAGGCGAAGAGAATGAAGCAGAAAAGTCACAGGAAGGAGAGGAATCCAAATCAGGTGAAGAGAATGAAGCAGAAAAGTCACAGGAAGGAGAGGAATCCAAATCAGGCGAAGAGAATGAAGCAGAAAAGTCACAGGAAGGAGAGGAATCCAAATCAGGCGAAGAGAATGAAGCAGAAAAGTCACAGGAAGGAGAGGAATCTGCAGAGGAATCCAAATCAGGTGAAGAGAATGAGGAATCCAAATCAGGTGAAGAGAATGAAGCAGAAAAGTCACAGGAAGGAGAGGAATCCAAATCAGGTGAAGAGAATGAAGCAGAAAAGTCACAGGAAGAAGAGGAATCCAAATCTGGTGAAGAGAATGAAGCAGAAAAATCACAGGAAGAAGAGGAATCCAAATCTGGTGAAGAGAATGAAGCAGAAAAATCACAGGAAGAAGAGGAATCCAAATCTGGTGAAGAGAATGAAGCAGAAAAGTCACAGGAAGGAGAGGAATCTGCAGAGGAATCCAAATCAGGTGAAGAGAATGAACATTTATGTAGACTAGAGTTTATTGTTGGGTAATTATATAATTAAATAATTTTACAGGAGGCAAAGGCAGTACAGCTCAGTCAGGCGCATATTCTAATGCTGCAACAAACGGAGGTAAGAAAATGTCGCCTATTATAATAATCCTCTATCATACGTTTATGTGTTATTTTTAGTTATGCTCATATAACTGTTTACCTACATTTTTAAATGTCATAATACAGTAGAACTCCAATTATCCGAATTAATGGGGACCGGGACCCATTCGGATAATCAAATATTCGGATAATCGGATTTATTTAAAAAAAATTGCCATTGAAGAGAATTAAAGCTACGTTTTGATATTGCACTATTTTTTTATTGATGTAAATTAGGGGGGGAAGTCAGTGTAGGCACAACGGCAAGTTAAGACAAGTCAAGACTTGACGCGCAAACACTGGCTTTGCGGGGGGGGGGGAGAATAATAGCGCACTTAGACTTCTTTTGGTCAAGTCGGAGTTCGGATAATTGAAGTTCTACTGTATAATAGTGTGTTCTCTCCTTATTTAGTGCTCGACACAAAGTGGACCCTCCACGTTGTGTCCTAGTCAAATTTACCACCTAAACTTACTTGTGGAAAGCAATAAAGAATTGAGTATGAGTAAACTAATATTATTTCTTTAACCAGTCTTGTAGCAAAGTAAATTAAGAATTTTAACTTTACAGGAGGCAAGGGTGGCTCAGCGCAGTCCGGAGCTTACTCGAATGCTAAGTCCAATGGAGGTAAAAATATTTTTAAAATAAAAAAGAAAAAAATAATATGTAATAAGACAAAGTAAAAATAAAATATCCAACCGGTTACAGGAGGCAAAGGTAGTGCGGCGCAGTCAGGAGCATATTCTAGTGCCGAAACCAATGGAGGTATATAATAAAAACAACTATACATGTCTTGTACGATATAATTAGATAGTATACAATAGTTTAAAAGTGGGGACCTATAATTGGCTGCATGTTACATAAGTCGTTTTATAATTATTTAATGTTAATGCTGTTGGTCCTCCAAATATTAAATAAATAAATAAATATACAAAAATGCTCAATAACTCAATTACTTGTATTGGAATGCGTTTCATAAATTAACCTAAGATAAATGTCATAAAACTACTCATTTTATTTTACTGAAATCGTAAATCCATGATTCTACTATAACTATTTAGAAAATGAAATAGAACAAAAGTAAGATATTGTAACCTCACAACAGGTCGGGGTGGCTCATCAGCGCAGTCAGGTGCATATTCCAGTGCTGTAACCAATGGAGGTAAGAAAATTCTATAACAAAATCATGTTCATTTTGAAACGTTTAATGAACTTCGCAATATAATTTGTAAATAATAGTATGTTTTAATTAAATAATAAAAATAATTTCATAGGAGGAAAAGATAATGAATCACAGTCACAGGAAGAAGAGGAATCTGCAGAGGAATCCAAATCAGGTGAAGAGAATGAGGAATCCAAATCAGGCGAAGAGAATGAAGCAGAAAAGTCACAGGAAGAAGAGGAATCTGCAGAGGAAGGCAAATCAGGTGAAGAGAATGAGGAATCCAAATCAGGCGAAGAGAATGAAGCAGAAAAGTCACAGGAAGAAGAGGAATCTGCAGAGGAAGGCAAATCAGGTGAAGAGAATGAGGAATCCAAATCAGGCGAAGAGAATGAAGCAGAAAAGTCACAGGAAGAAGAGGAATCTGCAGAGGAAGGCAAATCAGGTGAAGAGAATGAGGAATCCAAATCAGGCGAAGAGAATGAAGCAGAAAAGTCACAGGAAGAAGAGGAATCTGCAGAGGAAGGCAAATCAGGTGAAGACAATGAGGAATCCAAATCAGGTGAAGAGAATGAGGAATCCAAATCAGGCGAAGAGAATGAAGCAGAAAAGTCACAGGAAGAAGAGGAATCTGCAGAGGAAGGCAAATCAGGTGAAGAGAATGAAGCAGAAAAGTCACAGGAAGAAGAGGAATCTGCAGAGGAATCCAAATCAGGCGAAGAGAATGAAGCAGAAAAGTCACAGGAAGAAGAGGAATCCGCAGAGGAAGGCAAATCAGGTGAAGAGAATGAGGAATCCAAATCAGGCGAAGAGAATGAAGCAGAAAAGTCACAGGAAGAAGAGGAATCCGCAGAGGAATCCAAATCAGGCGAAGAGAATGAAGCAGAAAAGTCACAGGAAGAAGAGGAATCCGCAGAGGAAGGCAAATCAGGTGAAGAGAATGAGGAATCCAAATCAGGCGAAGAGAATGAAGCAGAAAAGTCACAGGAAGAAGAGGAATCTGCAGAGGAAGGCAAATCAGGTGAAGAGAATGAGGAATCCAAATCAGGTGAAGAGAATGAGGAATCCAAATCAGGCGAAGAGAATGAAGCAGAAAAGTCACAGGAAGAAGAGGAATCCGCAGAGGAAGGCAAATCAGGTGAAGAGAATGAGGAATCCAAATCTGGCGAAGAGAATGAAGCAGAAAAGTCACAGGAAGAAGAGGAATCTGCAGAGGAAGGCAAATCAGGTGAAGAGAATGAGGAGTCCAAATCAGGCGAAGAGAATGAAGCAGAAAAGTCACAGGAAGGAGAGGAATCTGCAGAGGAAGGCAAATCAGGCGAAGAGAATGAGGAATCCAAATCAGGTGAAGAGAATGAAGCAGAAAAGTCACAGGAAGGAGAGGAATCTGCAGAGGAAGGCAAATCAGGCGAAGAGAATGAAGCAGAAAAGTCACAGGAAGGAGAGGAATCTGCAGAGGAATCCAAATCAGGCGAAGAGAATGAAGCAGAAAAGTCACAGGAAGAAGAGGAATCTGCAGAGGAAGGCAAATCAGGCGAAGAGAATGAAGCAGAAAAGTCACAGGAAGGAGAGGAATCTGCAGAGGAAGGCAAATCAGGTGAAGAGAATGAAGCAGAAAAGTCACGCGGTGCAGCTCAGTCAGGCGCATATTCTAATGCTGCAACAAATGGAGGTAAGAAAAAGTCGCCTATTATAATAATCCTTTATCATGCGTTCATGTGTTATTTTCATTTAGTCCCATATAATTGATTAATTACCCGCATTTTTCAAAGTCATGTAAAAGTGTGTTCTCTCCTAAATTTATATTGTTGTGCTCGACACAACGTGGCCTCCACATTGTGTTCTAGTTAAATTTACCACCTAAGTCTTACATGTCGAAAGCAATATTAACGAAAAAGGGCGCATCTAACATTTTTTCCCAAATAAGTTTAAAAATACCAGTGACAAAAATTTCGACCTAAATGTTGGGTGCGCCCTTTTTCCTTATGACGGCAAAATAAAGAATTGAGTATTAAGTATGAGTAACTTACTTTAACCAGTCTTGTAGCAAAGTAAATTAAGAAATTTAACTTTACAGGGGGCAAGGGTGGCTCAGCGCAGTCCGGAGCTTACTCGAATGCTAAGTCAAATGGAGGTAAAATTATTATTAAAATAAAAAAGAAAAAAATCATATGTAATAAGACAAAGTAAAAATAAAATATCTGTTTGGGTTGGCGCCACTGTCGCCAAAGAGGTTGAAGTAAAACGTCACACACTCGAACGAAGACATTTATTAAGACATTTTCTGTTAACTTATAGTAATCCATGTAACGAAACCATAGCTCGAATTTTAATCGGCGAACGCCATCTATCGAGCTATGGTACAACTCGTAAAATTAAATTAAATAAATAAATTATACAAAACTGTGCTACGCCTTAACATACCGCCCACCAAGGACTTATAGTCCTTAAAACAACTAAACAAAGATACTTAATAAACATAAACAACTAATAACTTAAGAATTCATTACTAACTTTTAAAATTTACTATAATCCTCGGTGTTTGGTTCTTATATTAATAAAACATAAAGACGTAGAAAAAAAATATAAATGTAACAAATTAATTGTCACTAGTTAAAACACACAGTTTACAAGTTGGACGTTTAACTCGGGAGCCTTTATATTCAATTGTCACTACTCGTACTAAGTTATCTTTGCCAGGATGTAACTCAACTACCTTTCCATATAACCACTTTGCAGGAGGTAAATTGTCCTCTTTTACTAGAACTATATCACCAATCTTCATATCGCGATTTCGTTTAGCCCACTTATGTCTTTGAAAGAACATAGTTAAATACTCCTGAGACCAACGGTTCCAGAAGGTTTGTACCATTCTTTGTGTTAATTGCCAACGTCTCAGACTACTTACAGAAGTATGATTGTAATCATAATCAGGTGCTAATACTAATGGTTGACCTACTAAAAAATGTCCTGGAGTCAAGGGATTTTGATCAGAAGGGTCTAAACTAATTTCTGACATTGGTCTAGAGTTCAGACAAGCTTCAGTTTGAGTTAACACAGTATACAATTCCTCAAATGTTAGCGTTGAATCGCCTATGACTCGTTTGAGATGATGTTTTACACTTTTAATCCCAGCTTCCCATAAACCTCCAAAATTTGGAGAATGGGGAGGGATAAAATGCCATTCTGTCCCATTATTTGCTAACACAGACGCAATCTCTTGATTAAGAGAAGAATATTCATTGCGAAACATTGCTTTAAGTTCTTTTGCTGCGCCGACAAAGTTTGTACCATTGTCACTGTAAAGGTGACTACAGTGACCTCGTCTAGCCACAAAACGTTTAAATGCAGCTAGAAAACTTTGAGAAGTTAGATCAGAAACCGCTTCAATATGCACGGCACGGGTGACCATGCAAATAAACAAACATATATAACCCTTATAAGATTTATGACCCCGACCCCTTGCTGTTCTTATTTGAATCGGACCTGCGTAATCTAGACCTGTATGTAGAAAAGGCTTATTAGGCGTTACTCTGCATGATGTCAGCTGACCCATTAATTGATTTTTTATTCTACCTGCTTGACGAATACACGGTACGCAGTCGTGAATATGAGCTTTAATTAAATTCTTTGCTCTAACAATCCAATATTTAGAACGAAGAAAATTAAGCGTTAACTGAAGCCCTCCATGCAAAACACGTTCATGAGCATCTGCGATGAGTAACTTTGTCAAATAAGACTGATGAGGAACAATGATGGGGTGTTTCATATTATCACCTAGTTCAGAATTTTGAACTCTACCTCCTACTCTCATCAATTCTTTATCATCTAAGTAAGGGTTCAAAGAACTCAAAACACTGGATTTATTTACATCATTTCCTCTTTGTATCGCTTTTATTTCTGCTTCAAACCAAACTCTTTGACATTGTTTGATACAACAATGCATTGTATCTAATATTTCCGAAGCTGTAAGATATGAAGGAAATGTTGGTCGAGATTCTCTAGCTAAACTTAATTTTATAAATCTTTTACAGTAACTTAGAACCCTGATTAACTTCCGAAATGATGAAAATCTGGACCAAATTAGCTCCTCTGAATGAACATCTATTTGTGTTGCGTGAACCTTGATAGATTTTAGTTCTAGTGAAGTCATTATAGCCCTTGGTCTGGAATAACTTATATTATCTTCACACAACCAAAATGGTCCATGTTTCCAAATTGAATTTTCTAATAAGGATGTTGGAGTTATGCCTCTGGAAGCTATATCTGCTGGATTGTTTTTTGAGTCAACATAGTGGCATTGTGTTGAATCCAGTACCTCAAGTATTTCAGATGTTCGATTTGCGACGAATGTTTTCCATCTACTCGGGTGATCACTCAACCAAGCTAGAACAACTGTGGAGTCAGTCCAAACATGTAAGTGACTTTTTGAAATGTTCATAATACGAGCCACTTCTAATATTAATCTAGTAACTAAAACTGCACCACATAACTCTAATCGTGGTATGGAAATTTGTTTTATTGGAGCTACCTTCGTTTTGGCAGTTACCAGATTGCAGTGGACCCGACCTTCTGCATCAACTACCCTAAGATAAATAACTGCGGCATATGCTACATTTGATGCGTCTGAAAAACCATGAAGTTCTACTGTTCGAACATCATCTTTAATTTTTAGCCACCTAGGAATCTGAAATTTATCAAGTATTTTTAACCCGCTGCGATAAGACTGCCACTCCATCAATAGATCTTCAGACAATTCTTCGTCCCAATCTAAACCAGCGATCCACAGTTTTTGGATGAAAATTTTAGCGGTAATTATACAAGGTGAAATCCAGCCTAACGGATCATACAAACGTGATATTTCTGATATAACTTTCCTTTTAGTTTCAGGTGTTGGCGAAGAAGGCAGTGGAGGTAAGTTTGTTTTGTAATGAAATTCGTCGGATTTTTGATTCCAGGTAAGTCCAAGAATTCTAGTAGTTTCATCCTCTTTTATTTCCAGATCTCTTCCTTTATCAAGTCTTATCCGATTTAGCAACTCTTCGTTATTGCTTGTCCACTTCTGTAACGTGAATCCTGTTTTGTTTAGAAGTTCATTAAATTCATAATACATTTGTAAAGCTTCTTCTTCAGTTTGGCAACCTGTCAGTAAGTCATCCATATAAAAATCTGTCTTGATTTTGCTTGCAGTAATTGGGTATAATTGGCCTTCATCAATAGCGGTTTGCTGTAATGCCTTGACAGCAAGGTAAGGAGCACTAGATATGCCAAAGGTAACTGTTAAAAGCCTGTATTCTTTTACTTGTGAATTAACATCATCTCTCCATAAAATCCGTTGAAAATCCACGTGATCCTCAGCTACTTTCACCTGACGGTACATTTTTACGATATCTGCAGCCAAACATACCGGATGTTGCCGCCACCGCATAACTATATGCCGTAAATCACTTTGTAACCGTGGTCCAACCATTAAAGTTTCATTTAAAGAAACACCATTGGATCCTTTAGATGAAGCATCAAATACCACTCTCACCTTTGTAGTTAAGCGGTCTTCGCGAACTACAGCATGATGAGGTATGTAAATAGCATCAATCTTGTTTTTATCATTTTCATTGGAAATTTGTTCCATATGCCCTAATGATAAGTACTCCTCAATTACTGATTTGTATTGATCTTTAAGAATTTTATTTTTTGCTAGTTTCCGTTCTAGACTATTTAATCTTTTAAACGCAATTTCTTTTGTATTGGAAGGTGCTGTACTTGATTTAAAAGGTAGTTTTACTATGTAGCGACCACTTAAATCTCTGCATGTGGTAGCAGCAAAGTAATCTTCACATGCTTGCTCTTCAGGGTTAAGAAACGAATTTTCAGAACGTTTTGGCTCTGCCTCTAGTTCCCAAAACTTTTTTAGGATACTATTTTCTTCAACTTGAGCATGCATGTTAAGAACTACATTATGACAAGATGTCACATTATTATGATTGCTTACTTCTCCCGAAATGATCCAGCCGAGGTAAGTATTTTGAGCCATTATTTTACCCGTAGGGTCCTTAATTAAGCCTTCTTTTAAGATTTTGGCATAGGCTCCCGACCCTAACAAAATGTCAATTTTGTTAGGCCTATTAAAATTTGGATCAGCCAAAATCATATTTCTTAGTTCTGGCCAATCCAATAATGAAAATTTCCTTTCAGGTAAAATTGCATTTATCTTCTTAAGCACATAAGCTTTCGTTTCAAAGGTGAAGTTAGGATCCTGCATAGATTGAATATTTACCCTAACCATAAATTTGGATGTCAGATTGCCCTGACTTCCACCTACACCTGAAATAGTGGTTTTAACTGCAATTTTTTTTAATCTGAGTATCTGAACCGCAGCTTCCGTTATAAATGAAGCTTGAGAACCCTGATCTAACAAGGCTCTCAAAACTTGTGGATGCTCGTTGCTCGACCTAACCTTAATAAGGGCTGTAGCCAGCACAACCTGACTTTGAATATTCTGAGCAAAATGAGCTGTAAGATGAGGTTCAGCCGTGGTCTCGTCCGTTGATTTAATTTCAGTCGGAGATGTGGAGGTAATTTTCTCCGTATCTAACTCCGATTTTTGATGCAAGAGTGTGTGATGTTTCCTATTGCAAATTTTGCATTTCATATTTGCACGACAATTAATAATAAGATGATTTGAGCGAAGGCAATTAAAACATAAACCATGAGATTTAACAATATTACGACGCTGCTCGACTGTCTCCTGAGCAAACTTCTTGCAATAACATAAGAGATGTTCTTCGGAACAATGAGGGCAGGATATCTTTGAAATTACATGAAACGTTTTAGAGGTACCTTTAGACTTGCTACTTTGTGGCTCTACAAATTCCAAGGCTCGAAAACGTTTGTCTAAGAAGTCTTGGAAATCTTGGAAGGTAGGAAGATCCTCACAAGACTGACTTACCTGCAATTCCCATTGCTTCCGAGTCTCCGCGTCCAACTTGGAGCTAATTAAATAAATAATAATAATGTCCCAGGCGTCTACCTGAACCCCTAGAGTTGCCAATTCGTGTAAGCAATCGGTCGTTGTATCTAAGAGTTCTTTGAGCGCAACCGATGACTCACCCGCCATTTGTTTTTGGTTAAGTAAACGCCTGAGAACACTATTAGCTAAAAATCTCTTATTGTTATATCTGTTATCTAACATAGACCAACATTTCTTATAATTAGCATGTGTAATCGGAATGTGTTTAATGAGTTGTGCTGCTTCACCTGACAACTGTGACCTTAAGTAATGTAAACGTTGAACATCATCCAAAGCTTCGTTACCATCAATTAATGATAAAAACAAATCTCTGAACGATGACCATTGTGTATATTGACCACTAAAAGTTGGGATACATATTTTAGGTAATTTTGTGATTGACGACTTATTTGCTTGCATGTGATCAGGTGAAACATCACTCAGTACAGATGCCTTAGATTTAGGTAAGGCATTTTTTAAATCTACTTTGTACGTTATAAAAATGTCCATAACATTCTCAAAAACATCATTTTGAACGTAACTGGTAGAGCTCAATTCCTTTTCTGTATAATTTTCTAAAAGTTCGTCATGTTTTTGTACAAATTGTTGATATTGCTTTTCTAATATTTCCAACCTCGAGTCAATGTATGCCTGATTGATTCTGTCTTTCGGTGACTTTTTAAAATTGACGTATCCTTTGTCAATACGACTTTTGAGGTCGTCTAACAATCTCAACTTAGCCTCCATGGTTGTAGACAAAGTATCCGAACTTTTTCTTATAGGTAATGAAACCTTTTTTAAGTCTGGACTGATGGAAATTTTCTATGTCTTTTAGAAGCTGAATTTTTCTAAGTCTTTGACGTTTCTAGGCAAAATCGGGCATAGATTCGGGGTCTCTTCACTTTTTTGGAAATTATTCTAAGTCCCAAGTAATTTCTTCTAAATTATTCTAAGTCCTGAACTTTTTTCTGAATTTTCTAAGTCCTAACTTTTTCTAAGTCCATGAACTATCTAGCACTTGGGACGTTTAAATAAGGCAATGTACTCACAGTTTTTATGGCCACTTCACAAACACTATCTCACTTTACACAACTCCTTGCTCAGCTCTCCTTGGACTCCGCTCGGTTTTCTTCCTCTTCGACGACCGTTGGTTCTGATTTCCTCCACTAGAGGCACTTGTCACTGTACTATCACTATACTATCCGGCTCGAAGGACCTTATGTTTGGGTTGGCGCCACTGTCGCCAAAGAGGTTGAAGTAAAACGTCACACACTCGAACGAAGACATTTATTAAGACATTTTCTGTTAACTTATAGTAATCCATGTAACGAAACCATAGCTCGAATTTTAATCGGCGAACGCCATCTATCGAGCTATGGTACAACTCGTAAAATTAAATTAAATAAATAAATGATTATACAAAACTGTGCTACGCCTGAACAATATCCAACCGGTTACAGGAGGCAAAGGCGGTGCGGCAGAGTCAGGAGCATATTCTAGTGCCGAAACCAAAGGAGGTATATAATAAAACCAACTATATTTTAATATAAAAAAATATATATATAAAAATGCTCAATAACTTAGGTATTGGAATGCGTTTCATAAATTAACCTTAGAATAATGTCATGAAACTAGTCCATGATTCTACTATAATTATTTAGAAAATGAAATAGAACAAAAGTAAGAAAATACAACCTCACAACAGGTCGGGGTGGCTCATCAGCGCAGTCAGGTGCATATTCCAGTGCTGTAACCAATGGAGGTAAGAAAATTCTATAACAAAATCATGTTCATTTTGAAACGTTTAATGAACTTCGCAATATAATTTGTAAATAATAGTATGTTTTAATTAAATAATAAAAATAATTTCATAGGAGGAAAAGATAATGAATCACAGTCACAGGAAGAAGAGGAATCTGCAGAGGAATCCAAATCAGGCGAAGAGAATGAAGCAGAAAAGTCACAGGAAGAAGAGGAATCTGCAGAGGAAGGCAAATCAGGTGAAGAGAATGAGGAATCCAAATCAGGCGAAGAGAATGAAGCAGAAAAGTCACAGGAAGAAGAGGAATCTGCAGAGGAAGGCAAATCAGGTGAAGAGAATGAGGAATCCAAATCAGGCGAAGAGAATGAGGCAGAAAAGTCACAGGAAGAAGAGGAATCCGCAGAGGAAGGCAAATCAGGTGAAGAGAATGAGGAATCCAAATCAGGCGAAGAAAATGAAGCAGAAAAGTCACAGGAAGAAGAGGAATCTGCAGAGGAAGGCAAATCAGGTGAAGAGAATGAGGAATCCAAATCAGGCGAAGAGAATGAAGCAGAAAAGTCACAGGAAGAAGAGGAATCTGCAGAGGAAGGCAAATCAGGTGAAGAGAATGAGGAATCCAAATCAGGTGAAGAGAATGAAGCAGAAAAGTCACAGGAAGAAGAGGAATCTGCAGAGGAATCCAAATCAGGTGAAGAGAATGAAGCAGAAAAGTCACAGGAAGAAGAGGAATCTGCAGAGGAAGGCAAATCAGGTGAAGAGAATGAGGAATCCAAATCAGGCGAAGAGAATGAAGCAGAAAAGTCACAGGAAGAAGAGGAATCTGCAGAGGAAGGCAAATCAGGTGAAGAGAATGAGGAATCCAAATCAGGCGAAGAGAATGAAGCAGAAAAGTCACAGGAAGAAGATGAATCTGCAGAGGAAGGCAAATCAGGTGAAGAGAATGAGGAATCCAAATCAGGCGAAGAGAATGAAGCAGAAAAGTCACAGGAAGAAGAGGAATCTGCAGAGGAAGGCAAATCAGGTGAAGAGAATGAAGCAGAAAAGTCACAGGAAGAAGAGGAATCTGCAGAGGAAGGCAAATCAGGTGAAGAGAATGAGGAATCCAAATCAGGCGAAGAGAATGAAGCAGAAAAGTCACAGGAAGAAGAGGAATCTGCAGAGGAAGGCAAATCAGGTGAAGAGAATGAAGCAGAAAAGTCACAGGAAGAAGAGGAATCCGCAGAGGAAGGCAAATCAGGTGAAGAGAATGAGGAATCCAAATCAGGCGAAGAGAATGAAGCAGAAAAGTCACAGGAAGAAGAGGAATCTGCAGAGGAAGGCAAATCAGGTGAAGAGAATGAGGAGTCCAAATCAGGCGAAGAGAATGAAGCAGAAAAGTCACAGGAAGAAGAGGAATCTGCAGAGGAAGGCAAATCAGGCGAAGAGAGTGAGGAATCCAAATCAGGCGAAGAAAATGAAGCAGAAAAGTCACAGGAAGAAGCTGAATCTGCAGAAGAAGGCAAATCAGGTGAAGAGAATGAAACAGAAAAGTCACAGGAAGAAGAGGAATCTGCAGAGGAAGGCAAATCAGGTGAAGAGAATGAAGCAGAAAAGTCACAGGAAGGAGAGGAATCTGCAGAGGAATCCAAATCAGGTGAAGAGAATGAAGCAGAAAAGTCACAGGAAGGAGAGGAATCTGCAGAGGAATCCAAATCAGGTGAAGAGAATGAAGCAGAAAAGTCACAGGAAGAAGCTGAATCTGGAGAAGAATCCAAATCAGGCGAAGAGAATGAAGCAGAAAAGTCACAGGAAGGAGAGGAATCTGCAGAGGAATCCAAATCAGGTGAAGAGAATGAAGCAGAAAAGTCACAGGAAAAAGCTGAATCTGGAAATCAAACAAAGGAGGGATCCAAATCAGGTAAAAAGTCTGGTTCAGAAGATAAGTCGCAGGAAGAAGCTGAATCTGAGGATCAATCACTAGAGGGATCCGAATCAAGTGAAGAGTCTGGTTCAGAAGAACAATCACAGGAAGAAGCTGAATCTGGAGATCAAACAAAGGAGGGATCCAAATCAGGTAAAAAGTCTGGTTCAAAAGATAAGTCACAAGAAGAAGCTGAATCTGAGGATCAATCACTAGAGGGATCCGAATCAAGTGAAGAGTCTGGTTCAGAAGAACAATCACAGGAAGAAGCTGAATCTGGAGATCAAACAAAGGAGGGATCCAAATCAGGTAAAAAGTCTGGTTCAAAAGATAAGTCGCAGGAAGAAGCTGAATCTGAAGAACAATCACTAGAAGGATCCGAATCAAGTGAAAAGTCTGGTTCAAATGATAAGTCGCAGGAAGAAGCTGAATCTGGAGATCAAACAAAGGAGGGATCCGAATCAAGTGAAGAGTCTGGTTCAGAAGAACAATCACAGGAAGAAGCTGAATCTGGAGATCAAACAAAGGAGGGATCCAAATCAGGTAAAAAGTCTGGTTCAAAAGATAAGTCGCAGGAAGAAGCTGAATCTGAGGATCAATCACTAGAGGGATCCGAATCAAGTGAAGAGTCTGGTTCAGAAGAACAATCACAGGAAGAAGCTGAATCTGGAGATCAAACAAAGGAGGGATCCAAATCAGGTAAAAAGTCTGGTTCAAAAGATAAGTCGCAGGAAGAAGCTGAATCTGGAGATGAAACACAGGAGGGATCCGAATCAAGTAAAGAGTCTGGTTCAGAAGAACAATCACAGGAAGAAACTGAATCTGGAGAGAAATCAGAAGAATCCAAATCAGGAGAAGACTCACAGGAAAATGGATCAAAGTCTGGAGAAGTGACGCCGGGAAAAGAATCAGGGAAAAAATCAAAGGAAGAAGAATCAGGAAAGGACAAACACCCTATAAGGTGTGGCAAGTCTAACAGAAGGAAAAGAAAATCCGACTACATTGAAAAATGGAAGAAATACCTAACTCGAATATCAAAAGGTGAGTTATTTTTCTTTTTTTATGGAATAAGCCGGTAAACGAGTAGACGGATCGCCTGATGGTAAGCAATCAAATTTCTCTCCTGGTATATTTCAAATATCTGTAGGTACTCTTGGCAATGTTTAAAACAACTAAGGACTTGTTTCACAATGTCTAGATAGCCAATTTATATGATGTCAGCATAGTCACTTTGTATCAGATAACTTTGAAATTAAGTACGTAATTTGTATGCACTATCTGTCACGTAAAGCGCTTTTTGATATCTACAGCCCGTGATCATGCAAGAGGAAGGCATCTTAAGAAATTATCAAAACTACGCATACCGAGAACAAAACTCTGCCTTTGTGACGCCGATGAATCGAAATCAACCCCAAAAAGAGGTGAGAATACAATTTGACACCTAAAAATAAGTTTTGAAAATACAAGAGTACAGAAGAATAAGAACTCGCGGCCTCTTATTAAAATGTTCGGTAATCTAAGACGTGCCACAGTCATCATCATCATCATCATCATCAGCCGAGAGACGTCTACTGCTGAACAAAGGCCTCCCCTTGGTCCTCCACGTAGAACGACAAGCCGCCACCTGCATCCACTGGCTCCCCGCCACTCTGACGATGTCGTCGGTCCACCTAGTGGGAGGTCTGCCCACGCTGCGTCTTCCGGTCCGCGGTCGCCACTCAGTCACCTTCCTGGCCCAGCGGCCATCAGTCCTCCGAGCGACGTGGCCTGCCCATTGCCACTTCAGCCTGCATATTTTGAGAGCTATGTCTGTAACTCTTGTTCTTTGGCGAATTTCCATATTTCGGATTTTGTCGCGCAAAGATACTCCGAGCATAGCTCTCTCCATCGCGCGCTGGGCGACTCTGAGCCTTTCTAAAAGGCCAGCAGTTAGGGACCATGTCTCGGTACCGTACGTCATCACTGGCAACACACACTGGTTGTACATCCTGGTCTTCATTCGTGCCACAGTGTGTGTAGTTAATTCGTTTGTTGTTTTTATCTGCATAACCATTCCCTCATAATATTGCCAAAAAAGTAATCTCCTAATATTTTTTGTATTTACAATGAAAATCTAATATGCGTGAACTACATCTTTTTCTTTGTGTATCATTTATCGAAATAGAATGTTAACTGTGTTATAATTTGTCATTGTATCACTATTCCAGAACATAAACATAAACTTTTTAAGCACGAAAAACATGAAGGGCACATGAAACGCGGTGGACACAAGAGACACGAAGGGCACAAAAAGCATGATGGACATAAACGGCTCAAAGGACTAATAGAAAAGCTAAAACGCCACAAAAAACCCGGACAACAAGAAAATTGATTTAAATTATCTTAAACACGTATCTACTATCTATCTATGGTAACGGATTATTACATCATCATAATAAATTATTGAAGCAAGCAATTGTATTGTTTTATTTCATTTTAACAAATAATAGAAATTGGCATCAAACCTATACAATATGTACGTAGTAGAAGGAAACCGGTGACGATGTTAATGGTATTTATACATAACTAGCGACCCATCCCAACTTTGCATGGGTGCAATGGCAATATTATGCATGTATTATACATATAAACCACCCTCTTCAATCAGTCTATCTATTAAAAATCCGCATCAAAATCCGTTGTGTTGTTTTATAGATTTAAGCATACAAAGGGACATAGGGACAGAGAAAACGACTTTGTTTTCTACTGTGTAGTGATTATAAAACTAACACAACAATGTTGTTCTAAAGTAACCATTTTCTACACTAAAATTGAATAAATTCTTAGAATATGTTTAGTAGATTATACAGGCTTATGCCTGTAGACAAAATATCACACACACATCAAATATTGCTTATTCACCTTCGATAAACGAATTTTCTGTCCAAAATTTGAATTTCAAAGAAACTATAAGAAAAAAGAAATCACCAATGTCTTTGAGGCGTAGACGTGATAGGTTCTACATAATGGATTGAGTATAAAACAGAAGGTAGACAGGATCCGAAACGAAATCTAATTTAAAAATAAATAACCCTCTGTTGCAAATACGTCTTGTATCCATAGTCGGGAGAAGTGCAAGGGATATTGTGCACTATTGTGGCTTTTGTAGTTTAAATTGTTTTGGAAATCCTATGTACAAGTTATATATTCTGGACTACTACTATTGAATAGTGATAAAACGCTACGATAGTATTTAAGAAGCCTGCGAAAAAGTTAAAAGCAAATTGTTAGCTAGCAACAGGCAAGTCGTTGCAACAATTGCCATTCTATATTAACTAACTCAGTTTCTTCAAACAACAAATAGTTAAGTAATTAAAACTCCGTAAAATTATTTTAGATTTACCTAACAACATTTTAAAAATAGGTTCCTCAATAAATCTATGACAATTTACTTACATAATCTTCTTCCAAACAAATTATCGCCAAGTCTTACCATTCTATTCTCTATACAACGTGTAACAAAAAGGGGGTATATATATTAATTGCACGGTTTCTAGATAACATAACAAACGATACGGGAAGGGCTTTTTAAACTCATGTTTTCATGGAACGAAGTGAACGTGACCCCTGTGGTGGTGTGATACGTTTGTATGATGATTTAAAATCAGGAACCATGCGACACCAAGTATTTAGTACCATTTTTTTAAACGTATTTTAAGCTAAAACTTTGTGGAGAGATTCCATTCAACTTGATGTATATGGGTATTTTGTTACACGCTGTAAATATCAGAGAGTAAGTAGTAAGATAAGTTCTAAATATCTTAATGGAAAGTAAATATATAAAAATATTGGTAAAAATACCATTTCATAGGACACTGTATGCATGACAAAATACCATTATAACACATTTACGTACCCTTCAAAATAGGGAATTTCGTTTAGGGTATGACATGAGGCGAGAGAGCCACTTAAAGTGGTTTGAAACTACATCTGTGGACGCAAATCTCATTTACCTTTTACTATACATTTCCAATAAGACTTCGGGAAAATGTATCTAATAAATGCCTTCAAAACCTTGTACCAAATGTGGTTTTGAATAAGATGTTTTTATGTTAATAAAAGTAACTTCATACTTTTTATATCCTAAGATAATGAGCGGAAACTCAGAATTAACTTGACAAGAAATCCAATTATTGAAAATATTTTAGTTTAAAAAATAACATTGTCCCACACTAGATTTTAATCATCCATTTGTGGATCACACAAAGAGTTGCTAATTGCGGGGATCGAACCCGATACACGTTGCGTGGCCGTTTGCCCAGCCACTACGCCAGAGTCAAATATTAATAAATTAAGGGTGCATTTCCACCAGTGATATACTATGTGCTATGAAGATGCGCCGCCGCAAAGTAAGTAATGCAGGTTCACTGGTTGAAAAGCACTCTAAGACTGAGAAAAAAAAATTACGTCAATGATTGCTTACAGTCTCTCAACTCTCAATAACAATATGTAACCAATAAGGAAATAAAGCTTACAAAAAAAGTAAAAAAAAAAACATCACACGCAAAATATATTAAAGATTTATTTACATAATATAATTTTCATTATTTACATTATATTTCACATCAGCTCTCGTATTTCATACAAAATAATACATTCGGCACATTTTCTATTGTATAAAATACAATTGTCATTCTTTCATTGTAAATACATACTTATTTTATTGTATCACAGTTTTTTATCGTTAATGTGTTGTATTTACATTATAAAGAATATAATATATAAGGAACGAAACTTGTCTCACCACTATCTTATACTTATTTATGAACTTGAAAAGGTAATTTATACTAGATATTATATGTATAGTGTATTGATAATAATCATTACAATTTTCTACCTGTAACCATTATCTACATACAGAATTAAATACAATTGCTTCAAACCAGCTTAATTGGAAGTCATTGGGGGAAGCCTATATTCAATAGTGGATGTCCTGTGGCTAATACATATAATATGATGATGGTAATGAAGTACAATCAAATTGATTTTTATAATAACTATCGAGATACATACTTAATTAACTAAAAATCACGGTTTATATACGTACATTAATGTAGTAAAGCTTTACTAGGTTCGAGTCAACAGAAGAACTCTTCTTTATGAGGAGCGTGGGCAGACGCAGTGACGTCACGCAACCTACTGAAAACTCCATCTGTGACTGGGAACTAGTAAAACTTTCCTCCATTAATGTACGTGAGTAAACCGTGATTTTTTATTAAGTCACATTGACAATAAATAGATAGTCAAGTGTATTTACATAAAATTTTAACACATTGATCTATTTAACAAAATTATTCATTGTAAACATGATATAAGTATCACACGAGAATTCTTCAACCTTTGCTGTATCATGCATACGTAATTTCCTAATATGGAATTACCACGACTTTAATCCAATATACGCTTAGAATCGACACACACAAGGTAATAAATGAAGTGCTACTAATATGACAGTCTATACAAGCATTAAACACACAAAGCAACTTTATATCTGAAAATTATAAGTGCGGGAGAACCATGCTTCGGCACGAATGGGCCGGCTCGACCGGAGCGATACCACGGCCTCACAGAAAACTGACGTGAAACAACGCTGGCGTTATGTGAGTGAGGTTACCGGAGGCCCAATTCTCCCACTTTCCCAATTTTCCCAATAATTAAATATCCGAAAATATATAAATTTGTAACTGTTTAAAAATAAATACGCTATTTCTCTTTTATTAACGGGTTTGTTATTAATAAATTAATGTAAACAGTGATTGATTTTATACGTATACTGTATAAATAATAATTATTATATGATACTTTTAAAAGGTAGTCTGAAATAGCTTGCTTTTTAACGAACTTATGGCACAGACCTATGAAAAGTAAAACATAGGTACAGACGACTTTAAAAGATTTATAATAGAAAATTATTGTTGTATAAAGTCCATTTAAATCTATTACTTAGGTACATATTTTGAAATCATATAGACCTTTATATATTTGGTTAATTGATTATGTTATCGCCTGTACCGTTACCAACATTTTTTTACAAAACCAAGGCAAAATCTTAACCAGGGCATAATTATCAAATTATGATAAAGATTTGCCTTAATTTTGTGATGGTATAAATTATATTTCCAAGTCTAGGACTACGATCATCATTATGGCCTATCATAGTCAACATATAACATATATAATTACTAAATAATGGTGAAACAGTTTAACATCAATATGTTATATAGAACAGAACACACTGCATACATTGTCACGTTCATAAATCAAATAATTTTATTAATTTTAACACAAAAAGGTACTCGAACAATAATTAAATAATTCTTTTGTACAAACAAACATGCGTAGACACCATTTCGTGTATATTTAACTATATTGCTCTACCTTCTTAGGTATAGGCGTCTTCTGTAGAAGAATCTTGGTATCGCCGGTCCTGAAAGTAGAGAAGATACGAATTATAATTTTATTATAACTTTCATGAGACGTTCGAACGTGACGATTCGCGAGCGCGACAATCGACGCGTCGTGTGTCGCGAAATGCTGCTCATGAATAAGAGCCTCTAGCATGGCTTGAAACTAGTCGAGTTCCTCGTCAAACAGTTATGAGAGTAAGCCGATAACATATTATTTAAAATACGAATAAGACATTTTTGAAATATATTATTTGTTTGACTATTATTTTTAACAAAAATAATTATATTCGAAATATATTTAGTCTAATATTAATAATATTATGTACCCAATCCATTTTAAGCAATAGCAAAAATCAGTCACCACTTCGTTTTCATGCTAATAATTCTTATATTTTCTAATACTTTCAGTACTAAATCCAATACGAATCGACCGTAAAGCTTCGTGATCTAAAATCGTGAACATGTTCACAAGACTAAGAGAACAATCCCTTCAGATCCGCAAACAATGCCAGCACATTAAACTACCCTTTATATCAAAATACATAACACATTTTGAACTTTATTACAAAAGTTTAAGATTGAAAATGTATATAATTAATTTGGCTTAGTTATAAACTAATTGTCTAGACACGATCATAATTTACTCAATACAGTAGGTACTTAAATAATTTATTGCAAACTAGCACTACATATATCTATGGCTTTGCTGATGTAAAACTTAGAATTTTCTTGAGTTGTTTCAATTATTTTTTATTTAATTTACACTTTTTAAAGGTAAATACATAAAATAATATACATCTATTTCTAATAGTCAAACTTAGCTAAATTTTAATTCTGGAATAATATCGAGATAAATAGTAATCTATGCTACTGTAAATAAAGTTTTCAATGAAGAAAGAATTGTCCAAATCGCTTCAGTAGTTTCGCAGTATATTGAATGCAAACAAACAAACAATTAATTTATTCTTTCTTCTATAATAGTAGATAGTAGGTAGTATCTAGATACTTTCAAATATATAGACACTTATTAATTTGTATGACAAAACATATAAACGGATATTTAATTTTGATTGGCAACAATATTTACAAAATCAACCCCAAGGTTATCAGAACAAACTAAATTACTTCACTTATGTTTTTGTACACATTTCATATTCATTGTGTTACAGTAATAGTTTAGTAATGATAATAGATAATAATGTTAATTTTAAACGTTTAATTTAAATGTTTAAATTGTCATTAATTTTAATTTGAATGCCTATGTAAGTAAATACTCACTGCCGCATTCAAAGACATTTAATGATTACTTGAACGCTTCCTTAATAACGATTTTGTTCCGAAAACAATTACTATGGACTGGGTTAAAAACCATTACCAAAAAAAAAGCGGTGCCCCATTCTAGGATTTCCTCCTGTATCGAAGGTGCATTTACACACATACAAGTTCACATACACATGACACCCAGACTCGAAACAACAATTTGTGGATTACACAAAGAGTTGCACCGTGCGGGAATCGAAATCTCTACACGGTACGCGGCAGCCGGTTGCCCTGCCATCACGCCAACCGTGCAGTTAAATGACTTGAGTATGGCAGTTACATTACTCTTTAGAATTTTATATTTCATTGTAATGGGTTAGTAGACAGAGTAAAGAAAAACTACTAAGTCCATCAGTTAAGTATATGATTTAAACATATTAAACATATTTTTTAATAGGGGACAGTCCTATTACCTTTTATACACCGGGTAGAATTCCGGACTCCATTGCTATGAAAGCAACATTTTCGAAAACGTGTTATAACTACGTATCCGTCGACCACATCCATTACTTGCGTGATACAAACACAAACCAAATAAAACCAATCAAAGCTTTTAATTCATAAATACAACAGAACCATTCAGCTATTGTTCATCCACGCTAACAATTTAATACAAAACGTTATAAACACATTCAATACACCAAAAATAATCACTCAAGGAAAGTTATATCAGTATTGAAGAGTGCTCCCTAATACGACCAAGCAATTTTAGGGCTTAAGAAATTAAGTTTAAAGCTGAAAGTTGTGTGGGGGTCGTTTGTGTCGGATTTCACGCTTGTCGGCTCGGAAATGCACAAAGTTTCCTTTTGTGGCGTTTCTCATAACTTGATTTGTGACGGGGCAACCCTTCAGCCGGGTTCCGGCGTGGCGCCGCTACGGCGAGACACGTCACTTCCGTCACAGTATGGCTTGAGTCATAAGATGAAGCGATTTGTATAACGAGGCTAATTTAAATTAATGTGTCATTCGAGTGGTAATTACTTTTTGTCAATACTTTTTTATTACGTTGAATACCAGGAAAACTCTGCTATTTATTATTAATAGGTGACTAAATCATTCATTTGTAAATTGAATGAAACGTAAGGGACAATTTCCAGCGCTTTTATATCAGCTTCGAAGCTCTACTACGGACGGAGGACATAATTTGGTTTTATTGTCGGCAAAAGGAACAGCGACACGTAATGTCGTCTGTAGCTTTGAAAACATGTAGGTGCACTGTACCAGAGTGTAACAGGACATATGTCAGTATATAATACATTATGTCTTGCGTAGATCTGCACTCTCGGCTTACCATAGGTTAATACCTAAACATAACCTCATCCCCTTGCAAAAACATGCAAAAATATACAAAATTAAATATAACTTTATAACAATACCCGCTCATCGCTTACGCTTGCGCCCATCACCACAACCTCGTCCTAAGACAGAACAAGCGATGCACGTATCGGAGACGTGCAAAGTTTTAAGTCAGACAACCCGTGTTCATTAAGAACAAACCTACAATTCCATTCTTGTTACAATTTAAACTTACTATGCAGACTTAAGCTCACATTTAATGTTTAATTTTCAGTTTGGAAATTATTTTAGTCGTATTAATGTGTATCTACACCTCTTTTAACTTCTTCGGGGAATAAACTTAGCTCCTTAGCTTGTTATCGTCTCATCTCAACACGTTTGCTATTTCTTTGTAGGTACAAAAACTGAACTGTCAAGACAAAATAATTTTATTGGAATCATTTCTTTCAATCAACCAGGTAGTTTCTTAAATTCTAGAAAACTTCTCTGAATAATCTAACTTCACAATAAATTTAAAAACAACTAAATACAACAGAAAAGCCGAACAAAATATTATTTAAACGGAAAACTTTTTGAAAAATCTTACACGAAATGTTTTCTTAACGGAGTATAGCAAAACAAACTGTCTCATAAAACACAGAATATGTCTAAGTTGCCATAGCAAAAAAGCTTATGAAACTGTTTAAGTTGGCAACCCCTAGGGAAGTTTTCGAGACGTAGGTATCCGTTTTTCCTCCTACTCAAGTAGTAATAAACAATATCATATGACGTGTTATGAAACTATTTATTTTTCGTATCGAGAACAACTTTTCATATTGATCGATCAAAAAGAAAGAGACTTATGGCAATATAAATATGCTTTTTATTGTCCGAAGCTGTAAATGGGTTCAAGGGTAGGCAGAAATATACAACTTCAATTGAAGACGTGATCCCAAAATCCTAGTAATCCTGCGGACTACCTAGCGGGTTCACCGGGGTTCCAGCTCGAAAAGCAGGAGTAGGAACGGGGTAGTTTTTAGTCAGTAAAAGTCTGGTACTCCCTCTAGTCTCATCCAAGGCGGGAGAAGGCAATTAATGATTTTTCCCCCCTTAAAAAAACCTAATGGTATTAAACTACAAAAAAAAATTTTTTTCAGAACCAAATGGGGATGCTGTGATCAACAATCAGTCACAAGCCCTCATCAACAAAAGAGTATTTATTAAAAAACAAAACACTAAAAGGGTTCTAAATACGAATGAATACAACAAACACCCTACAGGGCAACACCCTATTTTTGTGTGTGCAAACATATAAATATGTATTAGATAAACATTACGAGGTCCGGCGAAAAATGGCGGCTGAAGGGTCCAATTAATATCATAAGTCCAAACTCTTTTATTAAATTACAAAATGTGCTACGAACGGACTTGTGATATGTCAATTTCATAATTAAAATGCATTTGACCGTGCACGGAGGGCCCAAGAGATTACGGGCCCAAATTGAATATTCCGTTTCGAAAGTGAACCCGAAAATATGAATGAAGTCATGAAGAAATTTCATCAAACACAATTAAAAAGGTCCGTTTATGAATTATTTAATCCCGTGCCGTTTTGTGTTATTAATTTTGATGTATGAAGCATTTGTTTTAGAATTTGATTGCTAAAACGGTTCTCTTGTTATATTTGTTTTATTTTAATTATTTTTCCTGTTTTTTATAACTATATAATTTCATGATGCTTAGAATGATAGTAATTTTGACATAAAGTTGGTAAACATATCACGATTGTGCCAGTGATTAAACAAGCAAACTTGATTGAATCGTTCATTAAGCATGTACAATTTACAACATGCAAACGGAAGCAAGTCGTATAACTCTCAAAGAATTTACTCAGAAGGCTACCTTAAAGGAACAATACCCGTAGAAACTACCAGACATTTCAACAGCTATGACTCAGTTTTATCTAACATTCCTCTACATTTCCTATACAAAGTTATTACAACTAACTTATTTAATTGTCAGATATTAACTTGAAGTGTCAAAATGCAATGCCCTCCGGTCAATTTCATAGTTCCTATAATATAAGGCTCCGTACATACCGAGTGAGTTAGTCAACTGAACATAATGATTTGAATCACCTGACACATTCACATTTAATCAGTTTTTGTATTCGTTTTACTCATTGGAGTTCCCATTTTGAAGTTATCAAGGGGTGATTCAGTGCAGGTGCATTTTTATAGGCCGTTAAATTGTTGTACCTTATTTGATAGTATAATTTTTAAATCGTGGTTGCATTTTTGATATATCAAGTACTACACTGTTTTATTGGTTTGATTATTAAGTATTAACAATAATACCCTAGTTACAAAATGTGGTTATAACCATTGATAAAAAAAAAACAAACACAAGGAAAAAAGTAGCATTTCCGCGCGACTGCGCACGCTGCTCATGATAAAGAGTCCCTTTGTGACTTGAAACTAGTTGCTCTGCTTTTCTCAATACATTTACTTGAATTATTTTAAGTTAATTTAGTATGTCTCTCGATAGTTATTATAAAAAAGTACCGACCTATAATGTGACTATGCAACAATAATTATATCTACATCCATTTTGCTTGGTAACCACCTCAACAGTTTTTTAGTCCTCTACAAAAAAATACTGCACAACAAAATGCACCAAGTCATAATACCCTTTTTTCAATTCCTAATTGAATCAAAGCCCCCCCGTGTGCAACCGGCCTAAAGCAAGTCAAATCACTCGACCCGCAAGTTCGCGTGCATGGACAACTGACCTTCATAATGCCGGATCAGAAAGCAAGCACTCGTTTCCCTATTACGTTTTATTTATAATTATTTTCTTTGTCCACAATTGTCAAATCAATCACGACTTTCGATATGGATCGATTGTCGCAGAGTATTTAATTTTAAACGATTCTTGACCTTGTTGACTTAGGTACACGGATTTTCTCCAATGTCGTTTGCATGTTATGATATAATTGAGAGGACGACAAAAAAAATTGGAGTGGTTAAAATTGTAATTGATTATTTTAATGTCTATGTACTATCTAATCAGAGTAAAAGTATAGTTAATATGTCTTAGTGTGAATATAATAGGCCAATTTAAACATCAAATTAAATTGCAAGACATTATTTAAAGGATCAAAGATACCCAAAGTGATAGTGTCAATGCCTAGATTTTTAGGGATTATAATTATGGATACTTTCAGTGCAGATCAAGGGACACAAGAGCAAAGATGAGTAAGCTTAGATACTTAATCACTTCAAAAATCACTAAGAGTACTACAAATTATTAGGCTAGGGCTTAAGATGAGGAATTAGGGAATCTGGGGATAAATATCAATTGAATCTCATTTGTACTAACAAGACCATATTCGAAAGTAGCGCCACCCAGTGACGCATAAGTAACATTTCGCTTACCTTTCAATTCTTGGCTACCTATTACCTAATTTATTTGTTTACTCAGAGAACAATAGACTGTTACTTATTTTAGATGGTAGTGTTAATAATAAATTACTAGTAGGAACCCGACTACTAACAAATTGAGGTAAATTCATTGACCTTTTTACTTTGTGTATTACGTAAACGATTCTAGTCTATAAAAGTAAACTTCTTACTAGGAATTATTGATACAGTAAGTAATATATGTAGAATATTATGACAAAGTAATGATGGAATAGGCTATTGTATATGATTGTTGTTGATTTATTTCTAAATGAAAAATGTTAAGTTTTCTGATTTTTTTATGACTGTAGTGTGTTACTCGCTCGACACCATAAGCGCATGTTCACATGGCAAGCGTTGAGCGCGCGTTTTGATAACGCTTATAACTACATGCTTTTTACATACATTTTCATCAGACTACATACGTGTATATGGTCATGTATATGGTGCTGTCCTCGTCGGCTGAATAAAATGTATGTAGCAGTAAAGTAGGTGTAAGTGCGCGATATAAAAGCGCGCGGTCAAAGCCAGCCATGTAAACAGGCACTAAGTGTCAAAAATTGACTACGATGGATAAGAACACCTTTTTAAACCACACCTCATTGTTTACCTCATTATTGAATAATCGTGATTATACATAATTATAATAGGTAACTATCAATCAGACCTTCCCCGTGACTTAATAAAACCTACTTATAAAAGAGCTTTTTAATGTAAAACCTATACCAATAGCAAACACAGTATCTAATATTGGTATTCTAAAACAAACAAGTTTAGAGATAAATATCAGAATCTGACAGATTAAATACATAATTCTAGTTTTATAGTCGGCCATCGTAACAAGCCTAACGTCAGTCAACTTCGATATTTTAATAATCTAACTTATCTATACTTAAATCTATTGACAAAATTAAATGTGAACTTTACTCCTTTAGATTATACAGCTCAAATTACAAAAACGTTTCCGACTACGGAAATCAAAAGTATCATAATAAATAAATAAAATACATGTTAATATATTTTTTTCGGTAGTCTTCTTATAGTTGTTTATATTTTTTTATTATTTACAATGTGTTTGTAAATAAAACATGATGTAACGTATCTTGCCTTGCTTTGTTCCGAAGTGACGGATCAACTCTGTCTTGTCGTGTGTAGATCGTGCAGGAGTCTAAATTCTGGATCACGACTATTTTGTCTACGTGTATTAATTTACAGTGTAATTAAAAGCAACTAAATACATTGCTCAATTACATTCTACCTTTATACTATATCTATTGTATAGATAGCGGTGCAAACATGCGGATTACAGTGCAATGCGAAGGTAAAAAATAAAACAGATCAAAATTCATTCGTTTATTTATAAATTATAAACATGGGCTCTAATTATAAGTTCATTCATAAACAAAATCACTGGTATATACATTACGGTTATCCATTTTCTATTTTGTTTAATTTACAATTCAAATTGATGTCCCATTTGCCCGTTTTCCAGCCAAATACAACCATTCTCCCTTGGGAAACAATCAGTGGGAATCATGCAACTAGATACCCATGCAATTAAATTAAACTACAGCATTATTTAACAAAAAGTAATAATTTACAATCAATATGCTATTCTCCAATTAATAGTGCTTGGTAGAATAACGTATTAAATAGGTACATTGGCACGCACACATTTGTAACACGAGATTAGAAAATTATTTAGTTTATGTTTCTATTGTGTTAGTAACCTTAAACGCCAGTCTTCGTCATCCGACATTCACTACTTACAAAATACTTGTAACTCATAAACATAAATCAACTATTTTACAAGATATCTCCATTATAATTACACTAGAATCAACCACCGTTTTGTTAGTATTAAAATTTTGAGTCATAAAGCCGAAATATAAGTGTTACAGAGAAATACAGTCCTGTTTAGCTATTCCTGGGTAGGAATTGTTAGACAGGGGAGTATTTCTTGTTTCCTTTTAAAAAAAAACTGAATCTCATGTTACAAATTGTACTTTCTATATTAGTTCTAACTACGTAGTGACTAGGAGGTCAATTCATCGGCCGTAGGGTTTACCTTGGGAGCCGGGAGGCACAAAGCCGTAGCCAGATGCTCCTACAACCACGCCACTGGTCTGGGAGGGGTCTCCGCTGGGGGAAGGAGGGAACAGCACTGGACCTGGAACATTGTGATATAACATGTTAATACTTTTTGAATTTTGTATAGATTCCTTATATCTAAATGTGGTAGAGTTCATAGAGGTGTGGAAATCATTAATTTGTTCAGTGATTTTTAAAATGTTACGTCCATATTGCTCATGAATATTTATAATTAATTTAAAACCAGTATGACAAATAACAAAAGCGTTTGCGTAAAACAGTAGCAAAGAAACAGCCATCTATCTTCACAAACAATAGCTACACGCGATGGGAACCAAAACAATCTAAGTGCAATACCATGTCAAACTTATCAATCTAACCTTAACATTAAAAATATTCACAGAATCAAAACGAAAAACGAACAAAGAACCGATTATTTTTGATCTCAACGATTAAAATCAATCTGACAGTTCAAAGATCAAATAACTGACTATTATAAAATTTGTCAGCAGTCTGCCAAAAGTGAATACGTTAATCGTTAATCGATTTGTCAAGATTTTTATCAATCGCAGTAAACGTTTGACAATGAAAAAAAGTTAAATAGGACTTTGACACTTTGTTTCGTGATGTGATAATTGAATGACAATGGCCTTTGGTCAAAATAGAATGGAGACACGAAAATGCGTACACGGTGATTTATTTTAAAATTGATTTCTTTATGAATCGCTTCATTGGTTCAGTTGTTTGGATAATTTTGGTTTAACAGAATTATATCATGGGCAAAAACTCTAATTGTGTTGGTAAAAAATGTAAGACGTGTTTTGTCGTTTGATATTCCATTTGTGGTTTCGAGTTTACCATGAAATGACCTATTGACCTTGATTATTATTGGTACACGGACAAAACTGATAAGTTATATTAAGGTTTTGCAATATACCTCATCAAGTTTTAAATCAGAATAATGGTACTATCTAAAATGGTAGGCAAAGCGATATACCCTACCTTCCCTGCAAATATTGAAAGTATCAGTATCAAGTAAGCCTACAAAACCAGGATCTTCTATAGTTCAGTAGTTAAAATGACTACTACATAATACCACAAGGTTCCTTATAGCATTACTGAAAGTACAGTGAATGAAAACAAAGAAACCACAGCTAAACTATCGAAGAAAATATTCTTTATAAGCCTAGCTTAGGGAATATGCCTTATTGAATAAGGTAATACCAATATTCACGAGCGATTTTAAGATAAATGGCCCCAATACCCGGACTAAGATTGCTTCAGTTTTTACTTCATAGATGTAGTTCCGATAAAGCAAGATAATCAAATTATATTGTTAGGAACAAAGCTTCAACAAAGGTTAGATTCTAGATAACCTACAGACTTTGTATAAAACACTAGATAAACACCCTTTCCCTTGGACAAATGCTTTGCTACATTTTCATGCCAATCGATTTTATCTGGTAAAGTACTCAATCAAACGTCTACATATACATAGGTACATAGATAGTAATTTATTTAAAGGCATATCCTATTATTGTAAATGTGAAAGTTTGGTTGGTTATCACGATTTCTAGAGAAAACATTTCAGTTTAAAATTATAAAAAAATCAACTACAAATCACGTAAATATTTGGAGAAAAAGCTCAACTAGTTTCGAGTCACAGAGGGACTCTTCGGACGGGACGACAAACTATGTAATAAATACTTTGTTTGTCCATCCGACACACAAAGGAGAATCGCCGCCAAAAATGTCATTCAATACTTGCGTAAAACGAGAGCCGGATTCTGATTGTGGTAATTTATTACGATGACATTTTCGCATTTCTGTAAATGGCTATTAAAATTATTGTGAGTCATTAAAAAGTTATACTTTTTTAATAATGTCCAGATATGCACATTATTTTCCTTGTATTTATGATCCTATTTAGGTATATTTATATATATTTAACGCTTCTCTTTTTTTTCTTGTTTGTGCGATACCGAAACCTGATTACCGCCGATAATTGTTACCGCTAATCACTGCCCCTATAGGGGTGGGAACATCCTAACTGGGCATCCCCACGCTTCTCTTTAATGATCATGTCCTTATAAAAGCACTGCTCTAATATCACTCTTTTTGGGAAGCTGCCTAAAACTGTCAAGCAGTATACAATTTTATGCTTACTTTGAAGCATACAAAATCTTGTAACAAAGTCTATCCTAAGTTGTGAGACCAACTATTACTATTAGCCATCCACCACACTTAATGTGACCAGTCATGCGATTATGCGCAAGGGCACAACGATTAATTCACGATATTGCAAGATTTTAGCACAACGCATTTATCTTAGTCACCTGACAAGCGTCATCTCTGTTTCCGTGTTTTCTTAATGATGTTGTTTTAATTTGTCGCATATATTATAAATTAATCACTTAGTTACAAATCTTAGTGCTATTGCACAACTACTGTGGAGCTAGGTTCACGGTTGACCTAACAAAGAAATTGTCTTTTTGATTATCTATAGTAATTGTCAGTACTTAATAGTACGAGATATGTATGATACGGGTTAGATATGTCAAATTAACAACAATAGCACCCTCCTTTTAAAAGCGAGAGACTTTTAATCAAAACAATCATGGTTTTCGAGCCGGCGCAAGAGAGAGTGTCAGATTCTTAATGACTAAAACCACCCCGACATTTTTCGAGCCGGAGCTGTGGACGCTAGCCAGTCGCAGCTTCGGAACATTTAGATACTTAAGACTCAATATAAACTGGCAAAAGCAGGTGTTACTTTTCAGTACCTATATCATTTGCCTAAAAATAAAAATAATAGAATTACACAATCATACATTATTTCGTCAATATTATAGTATATACATCCGTATATAATTTCCTACTTCCATACAGGTTGTTTCTTTATTTCCTCATCACAAATAGACACCTGTCTTCGTCTGATTAATATTAATGATTATGTAAAGTTATTTACATTAATTATGTTAAGGAGATTGATGGAATTAGATTTAATGAGATCGTTGGTCTAATCTATTATATTGTTGTATTTTTATTTGTTCTTCTATTTTGATATTGTTATGTATTCATTGATGTTATAATGGTAACGATTATATAACCTATTACTAGTTCTTTAGAACACTGACTGCCGTACTCAAAGTAATTTAATTGTTACTTGGCCCAATCATTAGCAATTGTTTACGAAATGTCTCTGAGTACGCGTTGATAAAACTATTAGTCAAGCCTATATTCGCACAATATTAGTGCAATAATAAAGACATAATTAAAACTGATCTACATTAAGCTAAATTAAACTGACAGTGTTGATGTTAAGGATGCTTTTACACTACACATTTTTAAAACTACACTTGGTGCACAATGGTGCAAGATTGAATTCTCAAAAGTTCAATCCAACGACCCCTAAAGACATAAGTAACACCTACTAGAAACCTTCGACAATTAGATCAGCTACAAGGCAACATAATTTTTATTTAACGACTTTGATTACCCAACTGCGTGCAAAAATACAAATATGAATACATAGACTCACCCACTATTGATATGATAATATATAATTGCGAGACCGCCCTCGTTAAATAAAGATTAACAGATAAAAAACTAAGGAATCCGAACTAAATATAATTACGATTAAACGCCCAGTTAATTATGCGTACCGTATAAAAAATGTAATCCTTTCAATTTGAAAAGTCCTTGATAGGTTGGTAATTAGTGAACAATAAATACTTCCAAATTTGTACGTATATGAGTAGGTATGTATAATTATTACTCAATGATTTGTAATGTTAATTAGTAGTATGATAAGCTTTCGTTAACCTTTAAGTGGGTCCTAATTAACATAAAATACTATTAATTATTTGAAATGATAGGTAACGGTGCACATGTTACGGATATAACATTTTAAAAGTATTAAATATAAAAATATTCCAAGCTTTAACTGAGAATTTTCTAAAAAAAAGTAAATAAAATCGTATAATCTTTGCCCCTATCCATCCAGGCGTAGAACCGAATAACTTATTGGTTGAGTACTACACTTATAGCAACTAGCCACAAAAAATTGACAATTTCACAACAGATTTATCATAAAATTATTTATTATTAAAATTACTCAACAATTTTAAATGTAAATCAGTAGCACACCAAACTTTCGTTAACCTCTAATAATTAGTTCTAATTTTATTATCTGTGCAATAAATTACAAAGCACCGAGGTTCTTTGACAAATAAGATGTTACTGGCATAATAGACTCGGGCGAACGTTCCGCCATTATTTAATTCAAGGATAATTCGAAATTCAAACTGTATTTACTGCTGTATTAGCACAGTAATTATGCAAATCGTTTGTTTGTTTTATGTAGGCGGGAATGCACGATAAAAATACGATGTAAATTATCTCGTATTTGTTACAATTGCATTGTTTTATAAAAAATAGTTAATTGTATGTAGCAACAGTAAGACATAGTTTTAAAAGGATGCAGACTGAAAATGTGAGGCATTTTTACATAAAAAAAAAATTAAGTACAGTCATTTAAAAATATACATAGTACCAATATTAATACCATTAAAGAATTTATGATTGTTTCATTAATCTCGTGCGATATTAAAATTGATTAAGAGTACAAAACTAGGATTACTATTGTGACGACGCTTGACATGACAAGTGACAGCTATGGCAGAAGTCGCACATAGACAATCAACAGATGACGTCATAAATCCTACATCGCACATATGTTTACATGCGAAAAAATATGGATAGAAAATCCCAACTAACAACAGTTGGGCAGAAAGCCCGTCAAGCCCGATCACCTCGCCTGGTGGCTCACTGTTACAATGTAACCATAAGACAATGTATATAGGTAGATATATAGTTAAGTATCTAAAGTAAGAGAACATTTAATACACCAGTGACATTATGTAACCAAAAAAATCTACACTAGTTAAAACAGAAGTACCTAATTATTTCTATGTAATTACATCCACACAATAAAACGTTTCATAAGTCATTATTAATAAATTAGGTCCCTTAAAAAACTAAATGATTTAAGGCCATATGATTGGCCCCGTTGGCTATTTCAGTGGCCCACATAGACTTAGCATTTACGTAATGATTATATACATTTGATACAATGACAGTGTAACAATATATTATTATTAATTGTGTCGATAGAACGCGGCTAATGTGGTGAAATGTACTTATCTAAATACGTAATCCATTTGAACTACAATGACAAGATATATGTTACATTAATCTCACTAAACAATGCGTAATGTCGTAAATTAATCTATAATATTCCTGGAGCTGCGGACTACCTAGCGGGTTTACCGGGGCTCTGGCTCGAAAAGCAGGAGTAGGAATGGGGTGGTTTTTAGTCAGTAAGAGTCTGACACTCCCTCTCGCCTCGTCCAAGGCGTAGGAAGTCATTAGAATATGTCGCCTTAAAAAAAACCTATGGTATTTTAGGCATCAATAATATTTACAAACTCCTTCTCGTCTATGAAGATGTAAAATATCAATTTTTCAAAAAGCCAACCGAATTGATTTCCATAGATACATGACTTTCGTCAATAACGGCAATATAAGACTAAAAGACAGACAACTAAAAGTACTGTTCTTTAAACCCCTTCTTTTTCTTCATTTAATTCAAATCACAAAAGGCTTGGCCATTCTAAATCAATTAATCCGTTTCTCTATCGCTAATCACCACACCTCCCCTTTCACATAAGACATGGGTAATTAATTGCTAATTATATTGAAAGTACGTATATACTGTATTCAATCTAAGGTCAATAAAGCTAATGCAATAGAAATCATACTTGGCCTCTTTTTAAAATCTGATACACATAATTATTAATTAAAAATTGCACACTAGTCTTTTCCTTAGCTCTCGTATCCTATTGCCTCACTTAGATAGCAATAGTTGTAGACACAATGTTGTATAATGGTTATTATAAACCGTATATAGATAATATTAAATGTATAGAATATCATATTATGGTATTTTGAAATGTTGATCAAAATTGGCTCATAAATTCAGAACATGCGACTGCATGCTTATTTCCCCTTCCGAATCTTCCTGATCCTCGATTCCCGAACAACTCTTTATGTCCTAAACTCCAAAAGGCCGGCAACGTACTTGTTACGCCTCTGATGTTTTGGGTGTCAATGAGCGACAATGATTGCTAACGATCAGGTGATTCCTCTGCTCGTTTACCGGTTTATACATTTAGTAAATTTTAGAATTGGGTCCCAAGTTAATTTTATCACATAGTAAACTTTCTTTGTAGTAATAAAAGTATGCCCGAGATTACCACATACACATTATCCATGACAAAGTGCAAAACAACCATAACCATTATCTTACATAGAAAAAAAAAAGTAGAACTTCGACCTTAGACTTAACACATAATTATTAATTATCTGCTATTTACACAACTTCCTGTATATGTATACTACTTCCGAGGTACATAAGCTAGCAGATCAATCAGATTTCTACTTTATTTGTTTAAAGACAAAGTCGTAAATCTATTGACATATTGTTGTAAGTTGATGTGCTTGTCTTATAAACATCATATAAATACCTATGTATTATTATCTTGCCATTGTGACTGGGGACACGCGACTCAGTGGTAGTTACGAAATATTTTGTCCTAGAGAGCTAAACTACCATTATAAAGTAGGATGTCAAATAGATATACTAAATGGCTGCGTATTATGTCCGTGAGTCATTCCTTTGTGTCGCTAAGAAGTTATCTTAAGTACGTATCTAATATATAAAAGAAAAAGATATTAAAATAACAAAAAAAAAACACTCTGATTTACCTACCAGAGATAAATAACATGTAGTTGTAGCCAGTTATGTTAAAAAGAGCCATAATACCGATACCAATCACAGTACATGACTCCGTGCTATTACTAGCAATTTTTATTTTATTTATTATACCATTTCATATGACCATTATCGAAGGTATGACATAGTATTAAACTACTCTAATTAAATTAAAAAGCTCAAACTTATGATTGCATTGTACAAGACCATTAAGTCCTACTTTTATGTACTTTTATGGGTTTTACATGGCGATGATATAAAAACATTATATTTTTGGCATAAAACTATTACGATGAATTACAATGAAACAAGTTTAATAACTGTATTACACCAAAATAATTAATTCACGCGTATCTCCAGCCATATTGGAAGGGATCACGAACATAGAGCACGCTACAGAATACTTCACAGAAGAAATTAAAATAACATTTATTTATGTCGATGCCGAACGAGTTAAACACAATATCTAAATCTCTAATTATATTCGCTTCTGTAATGGTTTTCATAAAAATCACAAAATTCTAATCCCGGTTTAGAAACTATAGCATGGATGTTTTAAACATTGGAACTCCTATTTAAGCCTAACCACAATTATTTTACAAATATTCCTTTCAATATAGGTAACTATAAAATATAACAATCCTGTACACCGTAAAATCTATCAAAGTAAGAGTTCAAATAAAGCGTATTCGCCGCGTTATCGCGACGTCTGCGCGGCGCATACGTTTACTAAACGCCTACGCTGGACAAACGCTGCTTTAAAGGCGCTCTAATAAAACAAAAAGTCAAATGTTCACAATCCCAGCAAACAACATTCACGCAACTACCTACTACTATCATGCTCTAATTGCAAAACGAGGCATCGCATCGGTCTCCCTGACATTGGAACAATGAAACAGAGCGCGTGAGCATTGGCAAATCCTTCACTAACTACTACACGAAACAATTAAATTAACTACACTTACAAGATATTATCTCAACGTCATTTTCAAAAGGAATTGTAATTAAAATTGTAGACTAAAGGTTGTAGACCTTTAGTGTTTTATGATCTAGGATTGGGTGTTAATATATCTCATATTATAATGGGCATTTTAGATAAAAGATAAACATAATTTTTAACATTATAAGTTCTCGTATAATTTCGTTTAGTTGTTCTATTAATTTAGGAAAAAGAAGAATACTAAATCGTTAATCATTAGATTATGTTCCCAATATTATGAAAGATTCATATCGCCACCCAAAAGTTCGCTGCTCTTGCAATTTGAACTCTAAAGTCACCCTTAAAACACTCACTAAAATAAATGTGATGTCCTACACCGATTTCTTTACGAGCTTCTAGTGTTATAGAGTTGAATTTCAATCACACTATAAATCCCAATAGCTATTACATTTATTTTACAAATCGACATATCGCAACTGTTTTAAAATACGATTTGACTAATAAACGGAGCTTATAAAATGCAAATTTTATGTTTTTACTGTGATAAGTTAATTAAATGTGTTGTTTTAGAATATGGATGTGGTTGAAAAACAATATAGTGGTGAAATAAAGGGATATTATAGAGTTTTTGTGGATATAAATGAACGCTATTGGATTTCCATTAACGATGTAAACACATACAGTTTGCATATGTTACGAGATAGTATCGTTTTTTGTTTAACGTTGTGGTTAACTATGCAAAATGTGGTGGCCCGAAGGTTTAAGACACCCGTTCTAAGATTATTTAGATACCACTGATAAACGGTTATAAGTTTGAAATTGTTAACACGCGATGAGCAAGCGTGGCGATTAGAGCTTAAACCTTATTCGCGTGAGAAGTGGCGTTGGTCAGCAGTGATCCTTAATGGGCTGTTGATGATGATAATGATGACACAAAATGTAACGTAATGGCATAATAAAGATCATATGATCTTCATAAGAAGTTATAGAAGAAATTAGAAGAAATTTTCAAGAAAGCTTATAAACATCTCAAAAAAAATAATGCCTTACGTATCTATTAACTTGACTCTATCAAACAAATCATAAATCCACTTTATTATTAAAATTGCAATACCAAAACAAAATGGCAGACGTACAAAAGTATTTAAACAAGCAAACAAACAAAAACCAACCAAAATGCGTCAACCACACAGACACACACGAAACATAACATTCAAACATTTGTTTAGGAACAAACTTGTGACCATAATTAATTCTGATTGAGGGATGCGTTTGTCAAACGGCACTGTTGCAAAATGTCCTCGGTTTTTGCTCAACGAAGCATGATTTAGTCATTAGGACCCTTCTAAGAGCATGTCATACTGTGGTTTACGCACGTTAATATCGAACGGAAAATATGCCATGGCTAGATGACCGACGTAATTTTATATGACTTAATTTTGTCTACGATAAACTGTTATTGTTAAATTGCTGGTTTATTAGAGTCATTGTTTAGATTTTGGTAATAATTGTATTATAAGTGGTTTTCTTCTTGTTTTAAATATGATTTAAGACAAAATATGATTGTGTTAAATTCAATGGATTGCTATTCACTTCTCAATGCTGTGGACTACCAACGGGTCTACTGGGGGGCTGGCAAAGTAGAAGAAGGAACAGGGTGGTTTTTAGTCAATAAGAGTCTGACACTCCCTTTCACCTCACACAAGGCGGGAGAAATCATTGGATGATTTTCCCCCCTTGAAAAAAAATCATTTGAAAAAGGTAGTATCTTTTTTTCTTTTGGGGGGATAGCCCTCCAAAAGAAAAAAAAGTAGGAATAGTTCTACGCTATATTGATAAGTATAAGTTCAAATTGATTACAATAGTTAGTCCGAAATATCATAAATATTAAAGTCGCATTCATTAATTCAAGAAATCTCAAATTTTACTTGAATCTAGGACACTCATTCTTCAATAGACAACATAACCTTGTCCAAAAATTACTACAAATTACGTGACACTAAAACTAAAACTAAAAGTACCTATATTTTCTAATTTTATATAACAACTTATGTCAACCAATTCAACACATTAATGCTACATTTACTCAAAAACTTTGACACAACTCAACAACAAACAAAATGTGTCAAATGTGTCTGCTTTTGTTTGAAACATAAACAATTTAAATCATGTTCCGCGGAGATCAACGGCCAAGTTTGTGTTACATTTTGTCATGTTTACGTGTCTATGTAACTTTTGCGAATTCTCGCACAAATTAAGAAGTTACGAAATTCTTTACTCGAAATAAAGTGATGTTAAAATTAAATATTGAATGTCAAATCTAGTATTGTAATGTTAAAACATAAATCAATATAAAGAAGTGAAGTAAAGTAGGTCAATATTTGCTAACATGCATTTACGCTGTTTCTTTTTTTTAAATTCGAATTTCGAATAATTGAATTCACAATTTAAATGGTACACGAATAACTAAAATAGCATTTTAAATATTGAAAAACGAAAAGAGAACGTTCGATTCCAAAATTAAATTACAATAATTCAAACCTTTCAAAATCAATAAAGCAATGACACTTGTCATAGCAAAACATTTATTTGAACCTTAAATAAATTGATATTGGAACGTTAATTAAGAGACTCAAACAGTATTTAAACATGGTTTCTATTTGTTTCAAATAAAGAAGACAACGAGAGAGTAGATACTAATATTATAAAATTTAAATTATACCTAAGGGCGAAGTTTATAAAGTTAAATATTGAATACAAACAAGTGTCTGCCAATACACTTGGTTCAATAAGGGCTTGCGTGCAAACTTTATTTATGTACGGTTCCAATCAAGACATTTGCTATTATTTGAAATAGGTACTTCGATAAATGAATAAGATATTTACTGTGTGAGATATTTTCAATTATAAATACGATTGTGAGCGATATTGATGTAGCACGTGATAGGATTGAATGATATCATTATTTTAAATAAAGTAAATGTTCAATGGCAAGATCAAGGATGGTTAAAGTTAAAGATACTGTTGCAAAAAATTAAAGGATGATCTAAAATAATAGTACCACTGATATCATATATCTAAGTAAACCAACCTTACATTAAAATAAAATGAAGTGTACAGAATTTAATTTAAAACATTTTTCAACCCACACAAGATAATCTTTATTCATAAAAATCAATATACAGTAAGTCTAATTATACATACCGCTCTCAATGTCTTACATTACAATGTATAAAACCAGCGCAAACTTACATAACAAAATGCAAATAGCCCACGGTTTGCGCAGCCGTAGAAAAGGTCCAAGAGTTAATTATGTTTAATTTCCATACAACAAGCCTTGTATCAAATCTACAAAGGTTCCGTAACAACGAAACTTTGCTCGTTCATTCAATTTGTTTTATTGCACATAGCTTATATATATCTGTTGCAAGATACGAGCAATAGATTTATACTAAACTTTCTGACGCGAGCGATTGAGAACGCCATTTTTTCACAGCCAAATTATGCGTTAATAATACTCCTTGTACTTAATGCTTCTACGTCCCGGAATTCAGGTGTGTCCATTAATCAAAGTGTACGAGTATTGGATTGAATGGATAATTAATTATAGGTATAAGCTTAAAATCCGAGCATTGGTTGCGTTTAACGCTTAATTCACTTCCTGGAATTGATTTTAGGGCGCTAAATGGTGCTCGTAATTTAAATCACGCAGTAAAAGGTTGTTAGTGATACAAACTGCTATCACTTATCTATTCTATCTACTACAAAAAGCAATTCAATTTTCGCAATGCGACTACATCGATTTGCTAATGGCGGACTGGAGACAAACGACATGAAAACAAAACACCAGGGGGTTTGTTTAGCGACGCAGGACATTAGGAATGGACTAAAAAGACCAGAGCTTGGAACTGGCCACAACAAAAGTGTTTCCTACCACCGTTGTATCAGTCACATGCAATTAATTATAGTACTTCCTTCATTTCAACGCTACGGACATTAGTAAGAGCCGCGCCTCAGGGAATTGCTACTTGTGTAACTAGAATAAGATCGCTATAGAATTATTTCATCAGTAAATTTTAGAATGTAAGTACAGGATTCAAGTAATAAGATCGTTTTGTCATCATAAACTCTATCTCTAACTAGTATTTTACGAGTATTTGCTCATAATTTTGTAGCTGATTTCCGTCACGCTAATGTTCATTTATTAAGATCGACGAAATCGGAAATCTAACCGGCCTTTCGAAGCTGCAATTTGGCTAGAAAACTCTAATTAATTTACAAAATTTGCTTAGATTTTAGACAACGACATGATTTACAAATAATGTATAATAAAACGTGCATTTAACTGCCAAATTTGTACGCAATATGGACTTTTCGTAACATTCAAATGCGATTATATCTACATGGGTGACTTACTTATCAAGTGTGTCCGTTTTTGACTAACATTGTGAAATATTTTGACCATGCCCAAGTTGATTGAATACAACAAGATGTTGATAACATTTCGATGACTGATTGAGATAGTGAAATTAATTTATTAGCGGTCTAGCTAAGAGATCTAGGATAGTTGTAAGAAAATATAGAAAGTTAATAAATAATACTGAACTGTTATTATGTAACAGACGTACTGTGATTACACACAGTAGCCAAGCATAAGGAATTCAGCCAGGATCGATTAATTGAGGTACTGGATAGCGGAAGTTCAACAAGTTAAAGGGTTTATCAGCCAATGCACATGATTAGGAGGAGCAAATATGTTTTTTTTTTTTTCTTTTAAAAAACGTTGCCCCACAAAGGGATTGTCTCCCGTGTCGTCGGTGCGTTTACAAACATACAAGCCAGATGCCCCAGCCACCGCGGCAACCGTACAGTCGAAGTCAGATTTCACATTCAATTCTATGTTTACTAACAAATTTATTATTCAAGTTCAAAAATGCGTGAGACAAACTAGCACAGACTGCCCATATTTTATACGTTAACGCAACTCCGTGATAACCATCGCACTACAATTGTTTTTCGCATGACCTTCAAACCAAATTATGTCTTAATGCAATTAAACATTAGGGCAAGTTCCATTTGACATTGTCTTAAGTAACCCAACCCAAAACAGTTGACATTTTTAATTGCTAAAGGTTATATTATATTATTTATACGGCTTGAGAATGAATTTATGTTCGTCTTATTATAAATAAATGTGTGACATTGAGAACTAGAGAATTATTCTTGACGAGTTTTTATTATGGTGTTCAGTTAGAGGCGTTGCATTTTATTTTTATTTTTTCCAGATACTCTGATGGTTTCTTCAGTACTGGAGTGATACCACGGCCTCACAGAAAACCGACGAACCCAATCCCCGATTCCCCAACAGCGAAATTCGTGACTCCCAAAAGGCCGGCAACGCTCTTGTAACGACTTGGTGTTTCAAGTGTCCATGGGTGATTGGATACCGATGAGGATTCGATCGATTGACGATTCGATCCGTCTGCTCGTAATCCCAGATTTTCTAAATTCCTAATCCCCATAAGGCCGGCAACGCACTTTTAACGCCATTGGTCTTGGCAATAAGTCTTACCATCAGGTGATACGTCTGCTCATTTACCGGCTTAATCCATAAAAAAACTCGCAAAATCTCAACCAATAAGACACGTACTTGCACCTAATCAAAACCTAAGGTGCACCTACAAAGAAAAAGTTTAACTTCAAATCTCCTTACCCGGGTTAGCCCTGGGATCTCTGGCTGCAGCAGCGAAGTTATTATATGTCGGACCTCCGAAACTCGTGCCGAAATCGGAGAAGTCGACATCGAAGTGGCTGAACTGAGCCGACGTCACTGCTATGCACGCGCACACGACTAGGGCCTGTGAACAAGGGAAAAGTATTTTTAAATAACAATGTCATAAGGTCTAAATTCGTTATTTATAGTTAAGTAAAATGTTACAATCTGAATTTAATTCACCCAAGGGATGCGTTTAAGCTTAAATGTTTTTGACAGATAGGTATGGTATGTATATTGTCAGTAACAGTAGAATAAGGTATGAGCCTATTGCCAATCATCAGTACCCTTAGTATGAATTTGCTTTACGTTTAAATTAATCGAAACAGGAGCGCGATCATCGATCTTATTGGCCGGCTCGAATAAACCAACCAATCAGAGCGCCGAACGCGCTCTCGTTTCGATAAATTTAAACGTAAACTATCACGGCAAAAAATTTAAAAATCCAACACTGACTAACTGACATTCTGGTAACCAACATTGACGTCAAACTTTTTTCTTTATTTCAATAAAACGAGACATACCACTTTACTAAATAGACCTAATGGATTTTTGTCTGTCTTATTAACTTCTTGAACATTGACAAAAGTAATAATTCAGACAAAAAAACATAACATAAGAACTTATGACATTCAACATCGTATGTCAAAAGTACATTTTAACGCTTACAATATACATTTTTTGTTGCAATTCAGCTAAGGATAATTCTGACAAGAATGAAATAGAAAAATGAATCATAAAGCATTTTGTAGAGGTCATTGAACTACGAACAAAAATGACAATTAGAGAAAAGATTCTAATGCCCTCTCGTCTTAATTACTTAGGTCATTGAACTACGTGAACTACCTCTTGTAACAATTGGAATATATTTTTAAGCGTTTTTACTGGTTGTGAACTCGAATTAGCAATAGATCTTAATGTTTTGAGCTTTACATGAAGTCATTAGGAGTTTTTATTGCAATAGTAACTGTATATCTATGTAACATTAGGAAAGATCATTATAACTATAGTGCAATGGCTTTGGTTTGAACTTTTGGATCTAAAAAAAAACTATTTACTGTAAGAATCAGTAATTCTCAGTAAAAACACATTTGGATAGCCATACTCAAACCTTTATACCAACCTATTCGAAGAATTTATTAAACACGTATGATGTAATGTTACATCTACTACACAAAAACAAAACAAAAAAGTAGGTACTGGGAACGAAGTGATATTTAAATCATATAAAAATCTCTACATAAAAAGGCTTACCTATATTTAAATATCAAAGTACATCTAAAGGGGAAGACATATTAAAATCGACCGAGCAAAAACATAAAACAAAAACGAATCGATATCTTTAAATCTGATTGTATCGATTAGAATATGTTTCGTACATATATGAAGTAACATATGCTCATTATCTGTAGAACAAAGAACCTTTTAATCGATGTGAGCATATCACTCGAATAAATTATATGTAACATATTATTTTATCGATTTGATCAACACTTTAGTGGTCTAAGTAGAGTCGGTATTCTAAAAGCCTGTATCGACCAGACGTAGTTCTTAAGGAACCTTTATTATATGACTATGTATGTATTATATGTTATTACTTTGTAAATCAAGTTACCACCAAACTGTCAAACATTAATTTATTATTAACTTTATTGACAAATAATAAGGTTGCAAATTGATTATACACAAGCAAGCTGGTGATTGTACATAAGGAACTAAAAAACTGAAAATAGACTATTCACGATCACTGAAATAATTTCCCGTCTACAGTTGACTTAGTATTGCTTTAAATAAAGTAGGTATCAATTTAAATATTGTGAATGTCTAACTCTTTCATACAAAAGCTACTACTGAATAAGTCTGAATAAAAGACCTATAAATAGATTCCTTTTTTCCCAATAAAGGGAACAAAATTGCAACTGCAATGAGAAGCCATACTTTTTTATTTTATTTTTATAAAAAATTGTTGCCCCACATTAGGATTTTCTCCTGTGTCGTGAGTGCGTTTACAAACATACAAGTTCACATACACATGACACCCAGACCCGAAACAGCAATTTGTGGTTCACACAAAGAGTTGTTCCGTGCGGGAATCGAACCCGCTACCCGTTGCGCGGCAGCCAGTTGCCCAGCCACCGCACCAACCGTGCAGTCGAACTACAAAGATTTCAAACTACAAAGCTCATCATTAATCAGCACTACTTTCTAAAACTGCATCCAAAAAAAAAAACAATGCTACACTTTCGGACTAAACAATAACTTGTGCAACTACCATTACTATAGCGGTTGTAGGAACTATACGGAAACGTAATGACGTAAGCAATGCATACATTCATATGTTGCTGAACTGGTTTAGAGCCGATTCGAAACAGGTATGTGATCTTGATATGTGACCTCAGTCGAGGACTGGGCGTGCGTGAACTCTGTCTCCGTCAGCTGATATGAACACGTGTGTGTTCGAATGTGCAGACCGGCGTCCACACAGCGATTCCAATTTTGATTCGATTTATTTTATATGTGAATTGAAGTAATCGATTCATTTGTAGCGATTGTTTAAAATTATACGATACATTTCTTCATTCGTTGACATGTAAATGATGTTCATATTTGTTATAGTTGTATAAAACTAGCTGAATATACCAAGCTTATTTTATTGGAAAATTAAACTTATACTTACAAAAGAATTTCAACATAATATTTGAAAAGAATTTTTAAGGATTTTTGCTAACATTTTAAAACGATAATCGTCTCAGTTGAAATACACACTTACAATTAAAATAATTTACAAATTGATTGCTTCCGCATACAAAATAGAATTTATCTGCAACTGCTACTAATACCTTTCGCAACTAGACCAGTGTGCTACCCGCCCGTCTGCGAGACCCTACGCAACATACCTGTTCCCATTTAAGGACAAGCAAGTGCTTTCCGAATCGAATATGGTAATAAGTTCGATACACTTTGCTTGCAAAACTGTGACAAATTTTATTGCCAAGATAATCATAGCCCTTTTAGTAGGTAATTAGCAATGGTCATTGTCCGCAGACATTCATTGATAAAGATGGGTGTCAAGGCAGATCTGTCACAGCATATCTCCTTCCTATACTAGACCTAGTTAGAAAAAGACCTACGTTACTATTTCCTAAGACATAAGTAGATTTCGAAAACAATGAGCACTATTTTAACACTGCGAAATACTGTTTTAGTATCCATTAAACGCTGTCCAAGAGATTAAATTGCACTTAGCAAAGACAGGTTTGTCCATCGTATATATCAAAAGTTGGGTCCCTATCTCCAATCGCTTTCCTAATATACTTATACAAACCGGACGATAATTATTCATTATGAAATGTTAGTTATAAATAAAATAAATGGAGTAAATATCAATAACATTGTTTAAATTATTCTAAGTTCTGAAGTAACAGAGCTGGTTTAAGTGGTATCTAGGAAGTTTAGTAACTAGTGTTCTATTGATGAAACTGTTCACGATAAACTATGGGTGCTAGTAATTGTGTTATACAACTGCCTTTTAGAAAGGCTAAGGTATTAGGGGACTTTTCCACCAGAGATGTGCTTTGCTACGTTGCTGTGGATGCGTTTGGCTTCTACCAATCATATTCATTGGTACCGTACCGGTAGTGATAGAAACGGACTTAGCTAAGCTAAGGAAACATGATTTTATATGGAAAGATGCGTGCTACGGATGTCTTTCTTACTATCTATACATCGTTTACTCGAGCTGTGCATCTTCCTCGCATAACTACATAGCTTAATATCGGTGGAAACGGTTACATAGTTTCACAGCTTAGCTATTACATCTTCGTAGCATAGCTACAGCACATCTCAGGTGGAAAAGCAACCTTAAGTTTGGGAGGCGTTGGCAGACGAGGTGTGATGAAAGAATTGCCATTATCAAGGGCCTCGACAATACAATACGTATGTAGAGAAACCTATTCTACCTATAACTTAACGCCTCTTTTAACCGACTTCAAAAAAAGGAGATTCTCAGATTGAGACAGAGAATATTTTTTAATTATATAAAATTTGTATATGTTCTCTAAACAAACTAAGGAGGTAGATTAATAACGAGCTTACATTCTCATTATATGTAATAAACTATCAATTTGCATCATTGATTTGATACGTATTTAATTTCATAAAATAATTTACCTAGCGTAAATTCTTGGTTGACAGCTACTTATAATGTGAGTTTCGGATTATCAGCAAATTGCTATGAGTGGGTGAGACGGGCCGTTACGAAACTGACGGGTGCAAGTTATCGATACCACTCGCTAATGTATCGATTAATAAGAGAATGTAAATACGAGTGATGTGAAAATAGGGGTCTCTTTGCACCTAGCTATGAATGTAATTATTGTTTAAATATTTAACTTGTACCTATAAAAGAGATGTTTTAAATTTATGGGACAAACAAACATACTCAAATGTACATGATTTTATGTGTACACTAATAAATAACGAAAAGAGAGTGTAAAGTAAAAATTATTAATAGTGTAGTATTAGTATACTTAGACCAAATGTAGAATTTGGTTATTATTTATAATGTTTCAAATACGTATTTAAAATAAACTAAATTTTAAATTCAATTACTTATTAATCATTCATTACGTATTAAATGTTCGCCCCATCAAATGTCCACTAAATAATCGTCCAGTTTGCTTAACAGTGAAACATAAATCCATACGCAGCCTAGTTACCGACTCTTCCTGACAAGTTTCTGCTTTCCTACCGCTGCTAATTGATTACCCAATCCAATAATATACCTGTCTATTCAAATAGCAACAAAAAGCCAAACCACAAGCAGCCTTTTCACTATTATATTGATGTCTGTCGTAATAATTTATTATATCAAGACAAGTGATATTACGCAAATATTACTAAAGTGTAGCAGTTTCTAAAAATAACCTTTTGTTTGACTAAGGTCGACATTAAAGAAATAACTACATAAGTAGTATATGCAGACAATGGGACACGTTTGTCAATTAGATTTTCTACCAAAAAGTTTTCATTTAAATTCTTCCCAGCCTTAACATAACTGGGCGAAAATAAGTTCTTTGATTTTGAATTTCGAACGGGTAATCAACAATACAAATTAAAAACTATTTTTCCAGTTCGCTTTTCAAATTTTTGTTTGAATAAAATGGCGTCAAATTAAAATACAAAACATTTAATTTACTTTAAACGTTTGATTCTTATATCAATGGGTCTTATTGCATCATTCTATATAACACTCTAATTAATTCTCATCGCTATAATTGCACCAGATTCAACAAGGTCCTTTAGTAATCTCCACGCGTAAACGAGCATCGACTAGCCAGTCGTGTGATTTGAATAACATTCTCTGACTGCCCACTCGGTAACAATCGGAAAATAATCGGATCGAGTACATTTGTCAGAGTTGAAAGCGTAATCGATTAGAGCTGGGCTTTTAATCTAGGGTTGTTCCGGTGTATGTAATAGTGCGTTTTTTCTAGTCACTTTTTATATGTAATCCGTAACTGTTATTTTTAGTCTCTTCTTAATAAAGTATGATTGAGTTTTTACAAATATCAAACTTTGTACTTACATTCATTTTACTTTTGTTGCTTTTTTTAAGCAACAACTTAAGTAAATCAGTTAAAGCTAAATTTACGACCCATTTGTTCTATTAAGTATACAATCAGTTTTTATTAATAATTAATTATACTAAACTACTTTATAACAAGATTAAAATAAACAATAAATTATACACTAATCTCTTCGCATAAATTATGTTTACACTAATTTCTCATGTCAGAAACTGTTGCAAGGTTAAATAGTACCTATTATTAATTGACTAACTAAATACCTTTATATAACATTCTTGAAATATATCAAATACCTTCCATTTAAAACACACTGCACATATGTATGAAGAACCAGGCAATCGAAACTAGACTTTATTATTCAAGTATAATGTTTAAAATCATTTTAACGTGTTGATATAATGGTCACAATGTATGCCTGAGGCGATATAATATTGATTACCTAAAAATAATTCTTCACTATTATTAAGTTGAAAAATGGTGTTGATCTTCAAATTAATTTAATATGGTGCAATGTTGCATGATATCTTCTAACTTTATGTTGTTTTAAATGGACACCTTGAACTGTTAATTATAATTGGTACAGTATTTTATTCATTCATTATTAACAGCCTATATACAGACACTGCTAATCAAAGCCTCTTCTCATATGGAAAAGGTTTGAGCATTAATCACCTCACTAGCTCAATACGGGTTGCCGATTTCAAACTTATAATTATTAGAAATTATAAGCCCAGGTTACCTCACGATTCCCTTACCATTTGACAGTGGTGTCTACTTCACTTACGTTAGTAGGTTTTTTGTCTACAGTGGTAGTTTAACTAAAACAAAATATTTTACGGCAAGTTTACGGCCTAGGTAATCTAAAATTTCTAGACTAGTATTAAGGCTAACCTATCAATTGGACGAACTTGGGAGACGCATTGAAATTAACCTCAGTCTACTTGGTTTACTATCAATGTCCTTCACTGAGATTCTCAAGTCTAAAGACTTTTACATACTGTAGTTTCTAAATTGTGTGTCTTATTTAATCTTTGAGCATAATGGTCAAAATGACAATGTACAGTAAAGTTCGCTTTGAATATTCTTATAAGTCATTTGAAAATGAAGATTGATATTTAGTAAACTTCCAAACGCATAATTTTTCGGAAATGTGTCAAAATCTTTGTCAGTTTAGTTATAAATATATGTTTTACCTATCTCCATAAATTTCTATATCTACCATAAAAATAAACGTAACATTACCAATTTCAATTATATTTTACCTATCTACAAATTTTTGTGATTTCTTTTTACTAAAAAAAACAATGTATCAGTACCACCAGTGTACTCAAACCCTATACGCTAAGTATGTACAATTCACAAATCACGCGCATGCGTGCGGGGAAACCGAATCAAGTGTGAACGCACAGAGCTGCGCTTGCGACACTGTGACGCAACTGACCGACGGCCATTGTGTCGAGACACTGTTGTAAGTCCATATTTAGCATTATACGTCTAATGGTTGAATCTTGGACTACTTTGATGGTGACCAGTATCATATCAAAAGTTTTTTTAAGATACAGTGAAACTTGGTTAAGTGGGACCTGGATAAGTGAGAAACCTCCACAAATGGAACTCATACTGAGGTCCCTACCCTTTGGCACTGAATTACCTCTATTAGTGGGAAAAACAATCCTCTTTATCTGGGATTCGTTCTTTCGATTTATCATCTTAGTTACCTCTATAACTGAGACAGTAAGTGAATTTTAATGCATAAACCTGTATTTGTAACAAAGTCTAAAACCATATTCTTCATAGATCTCTTTCATCAAAAACAAAGAATACTGTAATAAAAAAATTAGATCAATTCTGCAATTAATAAGAAAAAGAGATATTACTTAAACAGTCTTAAAGACTGACTGACTAAAGACTGACACAAATTAATTGACCGCCTTATTACAGAAAAAGGTAATTACGATTATTGTTACGACCAAACTTCGAGAAGCAATCGACAGTAAAATTACTATTTCAGGTCTATGAAATAATACGCAGAATAAAATAGTTCAGTACTGTACATAATGGAACTGTTACACTTATATTACACAATACAAACTGGATAACGTTTGTGTGTACGCAACATGTTTAAAATTCGTGGTGTATGCTCCCCTAAAGATAAATGGACGATGTATGGTAACCCACCTTAATGAGATATTTTGTTTGCCTAGGCCAGAATGACGCAAATTCGGTGGTAGTTTTTGTTTTGGTAGGACTTAGTGACAAAACATGGAAGCCAAAATGTCAGTGCCAATCATATATCTACATTGATTTTCTTATTAAATCAAGGATACTACGTTCAAAATTCCTTCCTGGTTCTAATAAAACATTAATCGGGCATTCTCAAAAAAGTGGCACCGATAGAAAAAAAAATGGCAATTAAAAAAAAACTAACAGTATTTATGCCTCCAAAAATAGATCGATCACTGTCTGATATCTGCAGCATAATCTGGTACATTTTCAATATAATTATTTCATTAAACTCGGTAGCTAATAGCTTTAAAACATCTACAAATGATTCCAAATATCGTTTAACAGATATGCCTTCAATTGTGCACTAAAATATTATTCACGATTCCAATTCATCTTGACTATTCAGTAGCCATTCACTTAAAGAGATGATCAGCTAGATCTTTTGTTATGATTGCAAGGATACAACCTAATTGAAAGATTGTTCTAATCGTATCCTGGATCCAATATTTTGATCTAACCTACAAAGAAGCTGTGAATAACCCCTAATTTAACAGGAGACACAATGTGTTTTCTATTGTTGTCTTATATACGAGAGGTTAAATACCAAACTAAACATAAACAGAATAATAAAATCTCCAGACAAAATGTTTCCAAAAACCGTGCATCAATGCACATAAAAAATAGAAACGACACTAAAATGGTGCAATTATAGATCAAATTGGTGATCACAAAACAAACCTTGACTAATTCAGTTGGCAGAGAAAACGACAGACGAATATAAAAAATCCCCAAGAAATTTAAAGTAGAATAATTGATTTATTTATTACCTAGTGGAAACTTTGTAGCCACTAACATCCTCATTTGTCATAAGTTCTAGACATAGTCACGATCGAATCCGCTGTAATTAACACACCTAGAACAATTAATAATCGTGTAATTCGGTAATTATATTTTATTTATGCGAAGATGTTTTAGCGGCGAGATAATTATCAGATGTTTTAGACTTAGTGCAGCAGATGATTTTTATCACGAATACCGGATATCGTTCAGGGTCGGGAGATATAAAATTGTACATCACGCGTCCAGTTTCACCTATTATATTTTATGATAATTTATTGATTCATATCATAGCATTGTTCTAAGGTCATCCACATTTTAAAGTACACACATTGCACAATCGTTGAGGCGGAACCCTTTAAAATTAATCATTTCCGATCTGTAATTTAAATGGGAACGCAATCGCCAGATGCCACAACCGTCTACAAGTTTGTCATAAATGAAGTCTGGTTGAAGAACAACTATCTAAATTAAACAGACCGCTAATCCCGGATTAAGAGATCTAAACAATTCGCTACGGTGAATAATAACTGGATTACCGTTATACTGCAGATAATAACTATCATTTTACTAGTACATATCAGTGGTTAGGCAACTGGCTGCCGTGCAACGTGTAGCGGGTTCGATTCCCGCACGGACCAACTCTTTGTGTGATCCACAAATGATTGTTTCGGTCTGATATTGTATATTTGTAAACGCACCCACGACACAGAAAAAACCCTGGCGTGAGACAGTGTTTTTAAAAAAAACGACTTTCTTTTCGTCAGATTACTTCTACACCTATTTTAGACATCGTGTTTTAAAACAGACTTTAAAAACTGCCTCTACAAAATATTGAAACACCCATAATATAGAAAACAAACAAGCAGTTAGAACTAAACTCAGATAAAACCCTAACAACCATTTCATCAATGCAATAGTTTCAAATCTCTGCGATCAGTTTCTCTAACGACTTATAAAGAAGGTCCAATATACAGCAATAAAGGCGCATTATCGTTTCTATCAAAGTATAAGTAAGGTCAGATCTATTATAAGGTCTATATAGGGCAAATCTGAATACCGCGTATCATGATTTACGGTTAGACGATATTATGTGGAGTACATTGTTTATTGTGGCTATAAAATATATTGGTTAGTTTATTGCAGAGCATTTCTCCAGTGCCTTGTTGAGTGCAATGGTAAAATAATGGGGGGTGTGTTTGGCATTTACTTTGGTATACTTATACATCTCCGTTCTCTGGTTCTGGTTCTGGACTCGACATATCAACAAAAGTTGGAGAGTTTTACGAAGACGCCAATGTTATCATCAAGTAAAAATATTTTAAAAAAGTCAATGCAGCCAAAAAGATGACCACGTCTTTAGAATTACGCTAGTTCATGATATAATGTTAATGTTGACTCCTCTTCACGTCGAGTCACCTGATGGTAAGCGATCAGCTGCGCGCATGGACACCCGCAACACCAGAGGAGTCATGATGTAATATCATATAATGTTAATGTTTTTTATAAAAGGAGTAAAATATATAAAGAGATTATTAACATTACAATGTACACAGTATCTGTAGCCTGTATCAAGATCTCGTAATACTTTTGCGTACGCTCGGATGTGTGCAAACTTTAACATCCTGATTGAGAAAAAACACTACAACATTATACTTAAAATATCAGATTAATATACGGTTTACAAGCCATGAAGTAATTTCCTTCATTTTTGGGCCATTTTTTCCAGAAAGGTAAGCAGTATATATGAAACGTAGCACTTACTTTTCACATGTTCTATCGAGTCATCTTGTAATAGGACTAATAAGAGCGGCCCTACTGTTACCGGGAATAATTCTATAAACTAAGTAATTTGCTAAAAAGAAAGACTTTATAACACCCAGTCCGAGAGTCAAGTTAGGAACTCATTCGGCATATGAATTTTTACGAATAAGATCAACAAAAGTACACAAGATTTTCAATACATCCAACAACTCTATCGCTATTCGATAAAATATATTACAGTGAATCTATTAAAGTATCGACTAAGCTAGTTATTTTAAACACTTATGCTAATTTAACAGCCGCACCGTGGCTCCCTGATCCATAACTATAGCAGTTTATTCACAGCATGATGCAAAAACAAAAATAAAGTCATTTTATGCTTATTTAAAATAGATCGGTAATTGAATCGTCAACTGTTCTCATGCTGATTAAAAAAATACTGTAATACATTTTTGAGACTACCAAATTTAGCATAGTAATTCTTCAATTCAACGAGCCCGTTTTTTTATAATCGATATGAATAAAAACATCGATAGGCAAATAAATCGATACTGGTCCGCCACCTCACTACGCTCGAATAAACAAACAACACTGCATCGTGTTGACATCTTCACTGACTATGATGCTAATCGTGGATAGCTAGTGTCACCTAGTTACCCAAGGCTGGTGGTCACTACGTCACAAGTGGCCAAGCCAACATCATTATTGCATTGCCACGCCTATTCTAAGTCACAAACGTATAACGACTTACATTCGATTATAAAACCGTCCACTGTTGAAAGTGCATTTGAGAAGGTCGCAAGTCACAAAGAACTGTTTAATGTATTATAATACTTTCAATGTTTATTTTTAAATTAAAGTCTCGATTGAAGGACGTCTCAAGCCTATTTTCCAGAAACCTGAAGTTTCACTTTTTTGTTCGCATTACATTTAAATTACACAATCTCGCTTAGTCTTCTAACCAGATCAATAAATGAATAAATAGGTTAATACTTATTATTAAATTTTCTACTTAATTTTTTTGTTGAGTTTCCAGCCTCTATTATGTTTAGTCTATTATAATTTTGTTAAAGTCTGTGTTGATTTTAATTTATAGTCTGTAATATCCTCTTATTGACTAACTAGAGTGGTAACAATGAGGTATATATCAACGTCGTTTGACATGTTCTAACGACCAACACTAGTGAGATAGAAGCTGAATTATGATACAAGGAATTAATGCATTCTCAGACATTAAGGCTGTAGGCTATACTGTTTAAATGGCATTAATAACCATCATACTAACTAACGATATCAATACATTGATATATATACATATATATTATATATCACGCACGTTTCCGAACGGACTCGGATACAAGTACCCAAGATATAAGTAAGATATATTACTTCCCGTGAATTTGCAGTTTTTTTTCTCACGACGTAACAGCTGTCTGTCAGTCAGTCTGTTTCCTTATCAACGATTAAGATATTAAGTAATGACGTTAAGCTATGTGCTGTATTGCTGCCAGACATAAAAAGAAATAAAGTTTTACGGTAAGGATACAGTTCAATGACACGTCAGTTTTATTCTTAAAGGACAACCATATCTACATACAAGTTCACTTTTTGTTACATTACCATTAATAAACTCAATCCACCTTATATTTATGCAATAAAAAACATTCTCAAGTCACCTAAACTGCAATTAACTAAAGTATTACTCCACATTTCTTTTCCCAATTAAAATTCAATTTACAAGGACTACTAAAAAGCGGTTACAACTCGTAACCATCACTTATCTATGGCAACACAGCCATAAAGCCTTGCAATGAATAAATCTCAAATTTATTCGAAGTTCGAACCATGAAAAGTTCCGCATTCCTACCGGCCAGTACCTACTAACCGAAGTGTGGTCTACCAAACGGATTTCTTACATTCTCATATTTCTCTTTAGTATAATATTATTATACGGATATGTATTTTTTTCTAACGTTGCGTATGTAGGTAATTGGGTATCATTGATCATATATGGAACATATGTGTTGTATGTCCGTATAAAAAACTACGGTAAGGGTTTTTTATATCCGTCTGTGATTCTCTTGAACTCTTTATTTGTATCGTCAAGGAAAGATAAAAGGATATATGTTGTCAGCAGTTTTTTATAATCACAATTGAAATTCGATATATTTACTAATAAGTAGTTGATAATTACGTAGTGTGTCGACATGTGTATGTCTCACGACAGTTATTATAAAAAAAAGTTGTGTGATTTATTTGTTAATCCTATAATTATTCTGAAATATCGGTCTAGTACAATTCCCTGAACCGAAATTTCATTTCCAAATGAATAAAGTTGTACCAGGCTGTGTCGATAATTACATTTATGCTAGAAAAAAAAAGTTGGTAGATTTGAATTCTTCGGTGCGTTCGAAAATGGCGTTTGAGTTTATGAGAGTCAGAAACCAAACTTCTTTTACATTGTTGTCATCGAAATTTCGTTTCAGTGAATTGTCATAGGCCTACCTGGTCAATGAAATACAATCTCATTGAGCAACGAATGTCTATATATCTAGCATTGTTTTATTGCTTGAATCTAAAGTTTATTGCTTTGCAACACTCTGTCGTAAAGTAATATATATGAATGACAATTTCTAGTACAATTGGTATGTAGGTGAAGCCTATTTGTCATATTTTTGTTTTGTTAAGCAATTTTGGTCTTTAATTACATTTCTCCGAGAACTAATGAAGAAATTATGCTGTATATGTATGGGATAATGAATAAATTGATCAAAAAACACAATCGACCTTGTTACTTCGCAAATAATAACTTAATTTAAGCGTTATTTGGTCATTAATAAAGTCGATAATTACCTACACAGATCAGACAGCTGTATGCAAAATTATTTTCATTATTATTGAGTTTTTGTAGCATTGCATATACCACTTTTCCGGTCAAACAAGCTATGATTATTTGCGTTAAGTAATCATAAAGTTAAACGTTCTTGTCATGCATTCCGAAACTAGGCCGGCACTAACAAATATCTACATTCAAACACATTTATATTTTAAAGTCGCCAATAAATATCATTTTAAAATACTTGTATATAATATAAATTACAAAATACGAATTTTATTTGGCAAATTGTCGACAATTCTAAGGCCTCAGCCTCGAATTTTGCGGGCAACGGGAGCGGGGCGGCGGCGGCGGACCCGTTCTCGAATACGAGATCGCGCGGCACTACAGCGGTGTAGTGTTGTGTTCGTGGTTGTGTTGTCGAGATATTTGTTTTTATTAGCGAACGAAATCTTTTTGATTCAAATTTATTCCTAACGCTCGATTTACTGTGGGCAAAAGAAGAAGACCTACTATAGGGCAAGGAAAATAAATGGCGAGTTTTATCGAAATTATGAAGAACAGAGACAAAATCCCGACAAATTCTACGACTACACTAGAATGAGTGTAGAAACTTGACTATATTCTTGAAACTATCAAGAGTGATTTCAGTTTTTGCTTTAGTCTTCAATATTCAGTTCGTTTTTTATTTCTTCCCATAATTGGTTAATTTTTCTTCTATTTTTATGGTTCACATCTTTGCTGTTCCGTATGGGTGTCCTCTCAAAGATTGCCGAAATCATTTGCTCTTGCACGTCCGAGGACATTTTGATACGTCACAAAAAAATATAGGTACACAACACTATACTACAATGCAGACGCGCAACGCGGGCGGTCACCGCTTGACTGGAGTGCACCGCTCGTTGCCCGCTCCCGCGCCGCTCCCGCGCCGCTGTTTTCGAAAACCGGTCCATTTGATTATACGCAAAAGATCCTGCCGCTGCCGCGCCGCCGCCGCCGCCGCCCCGCTGCCCGCAAAATTCGAGGCCGAGGCCTTACGCTTAACACATCAAACGCCGCCGTGGGGAGCAAAAGTGACCGGCGCTTTAAAATCTTAAAAGCCAATAAATAACTAAAGATGTTATTTAAAATATTATGTATTATAAATAATTTAAAAATATTAAAATTTAATGCGTGACGCAAGTTACAAACTCCTATATTTCATTCTCATATAATAATTTATTTATTTATTTAAATGCATGTTGATATATCTTTTTACTCGCGCTATATTATTCTTTAAACTAATAAGTTACATTGACCGCGACCTAGTACATAGTAGACCGATATATAGACACAGATTTAGCCGAACAAGGTTAAAAATACATTATCAATGCGACACTTAAATAAGGAAGTTAATTTGGTAGGTACACCTTCGATTTCCTACTATAAAACCTAGACATTAAATTATAAAATCAGTAGAGCAAAACTGGTAGCTTATATCATGTGTTAAAAAGCTTGTTCGAGCCATGAATGGGTGCGTACGTCACATAGCGGGAAGGCGACGTATGCGCATTAAAATGCTCATATTTGCGCGTGCGTCTAACCGGTCCTGCCACCGTCACAACTTCCGCCTTCCGACTACCGCAAAAACATTTATCGATAGGTATCATCGACATATCGATTCTATATTGTTTATTTATATCCAGTCAGAATATAAACATTGTACATAAACGACCTTTATATACCGGAAAATATAGTAAATATTAGATTATACCTACTGATTAACATAATGTTTATAGTACCAGTTAGTTACGCTGACGGAATGATTGACTCATCTTCTTTTGAAATCGAACTAATTAATTAATTAATTCGATATTTATGACGATGATTTGCATCTGTCAGATCTCATAGCGATAACATTCCAATGATTCCAATCATTATGGTCATAAGATAAAGATGTTATTTATTTAGTTCCACTAAATCGTTGGTCGTATAGCCATGAACGTAAAATATCTAGTAGTCCGATTACGTTTAATTTACGGATCGAGCAAAGATTGTTGATTTTTTCTTCCAATACCTAGTACGGAATCTCACAAAAGGCTCAAACACTCTTAACTCTCAAAAACAAAGATTGTATTATTTACAAGATACTAATTTGCATCTCTTACTCTCCTATAGACCCATTAGCTTTACTCCTTTGTAGGCTTAAACTAATACAACACACATTCGCATTATTAACCTTACTTTATATTTTATAATCTACACTTGCACAGCTAACGAGTTAAACTCTCACATATGTCACGTGGAACAACATCACAAAACTGCCAGCATTCAGACTTTAACGACACCGTGTACACTCTCTCCATTACATCAGAAAAGAAAAATATAAAATTTCTCATCAACCGCACAATGTTACGAAAAGCAACCGTAACATGGCTCGATTTATCGGCAAATTATATAACATACATACTCACATACATACATGCAAATTATAAAAACAAAAGTTGAATCTTAAATGATAATTATGTCATATTCATCCATTAGAGGGAATGAGAATGGATGATGAAATGAGTTACTCCATTTAACACATGTAATAACTCGTTTTAGGGTTAGATTTTGCAGAAGATACCGTGTTTAATAGCTTCGTTGTCTTTTAATAAATAAATACTTACAATAAAAGTAAGCATAAAATGCAAGAGACCATGGCAAATATACCACGTCAAAAGAGTATTAAATAATAATACTGACTATATTATACTAGTCCAAAAACTGTCTAAATATAAAAAAAAATACAGTCACTTATTCCTAGGTCACATTAAACATTGAACTACACCTTTTTGCAACATTTAACCCTTAACATCCAAACTCATAGATAAACATTTTTACAACTCCTCAACATCCACACTCACAATACTATTGAAAGATGTCAATTACATAGAAACTGCATCACGAGGCCAGCATTTATGTAAACTGTGACACAAGGCCTTTGGCTTAAACGACATATTTAAACTCGCCTTGGCAGTAAAGCGGCCATTATTCGGACTGGAAAAAGGAAGTGAACCTCTACAATGGAAAATTCGTCCATTGACCATTATAAAATGTCATTTGACGAAGGCTAAAGGCTATAATCCCTTTAGCATTGACACCATAAGACTACTTATTAAAGTGTCATTAGCCTCACCAGTCACACTTCCCATACGATTCATGGTAAACAATTGTTTTGAATAAATCACATGTGAGATAAATTGTAATGTTTAGGTATATTGTTTATCTTCTTGTTTTTAAACTCTTTTTATGGATGTATTAGCAGAAATGTTTGAATACATTTAATCCAATTTTGATCTCATATTAATAAAAAATCCAATCATTGGAATAGAATAACGTCTATATTTCAGGAAAGTAACCCTACGCTATCTTAAAATATTTGCTACAAACTGCAACCAATAACATATCACCCACATACATATATCATTAAAGTTCAAGCAATAAAAGTCATATTTCAACAACGTTAAGGTTTATAATTCCCATAGAAACTAAAACAAGCGTTGAATGCAATCGCAGATTTCCCTTTCTACGAACATTTTACGAATGCGCTTTCTGTGTTACACAACGTTACAACATAGCTCTTAAAACACCGACAACCCTATCATTAAAGTCCTATTATTTTGGTCACATACGAATTGTGACCAAATTACTGTCGCTGCAATCTCTTGTTAACTCGAAATAGGCTTTGTTTCAAATAGTACTAACGTAATCACACTTCAATAGATCGTTAAATACCATTATAATTGCTACTACAAACACATCATTAAGTTTAACACACAATTAACGCACTTAAACAAAAACTAAGTCAACATACAAAATGGGTCGTTCACCGACTTATCTTGTGGAGTCGTGAAGGTCGCTTTTTGCATATCTCGGTCACGAGCCAACAGATGATCATCTAGCGATCATGAGTTATAAAATTTATGCGAATAAACTACAGAAAAAAAATACAGCAATTACTATGAGAACCATTGTTTTCCAGAGACACCCTTGGCCGTAATTAATCAAATAATTTTGTTTGATTAATGCATACGTGTTGGAATAGCTGACCGACTTCTTAGCGGTTACATGGAAACTGTATTCATCTTGTTAGATATTAATTAATTGTCTGAATACGATGTTCTTTCGTTGCTTAACTAGGAAGCTTGGTCAGTAATGATGCAACAACACATGATACAATAAAATTGGTTAAATGATTTAACGTGCGTTGAAAAATGATACAAAGTCGAATTAGCGTGTATTCATATGATTAAAGCTATTTGTCTTCAGTGATTGGGAGATAAGATTTGGATTCATTAGTCAATAAGTTATGCAAAGAATAAAAGTGTTCCTTTTACTCAGTTGAATCAGTCTTAAGTCAGCTCTAAGATAAAGTACCTACACTTTATTTCATGTCATTATTTTCGTAGTTTTCCTTCCAAATCAACTGTTTACTAAGACAATTTCCACCAAGGTCTGATAAATGGAATGTAAATTAGATGGTTCAACTCAACACTGACTGTCGTTAACGCTGTTGGTCTAAAACAAATACCTAGCTTAAAACGTAACTGGTCAGTTTAACAAACGAAAAATTCATATAGTTCCATTAGGCTGCATAGATACCAGTAGAGCTCTTTAATGTGTAAATGTAAATGTGTTTGTTTCTGAGACAGCTAAGAAAGCAGTTAAAGTCAATAAGAACTTACTGAATCTCAAAAACCTTTTTATATGTGTCCAAAAAACGTAAAGTAAAAGATGTGCGACGACACGTACAAACGAATTCAACCAAAAAGCCTTTAATATTTACGTAAATATAATTTAATCTGTCTGTTCATGCTCTCAAAGCAAGCACAATAGTTTTCTATAACACAGTCATAGGTCATAATCACTGTCAAGTCGAGTCTAAACTTCAAATCGTGGGTGATTATATCATAATTTCGTTCTTTGAAAGATATATTGTAATATTGTAACAAAGAGTTGGACAGGTGTGGTAAGAAATAAATACGTTTAAAGCTTTACAAAAAGGTTTAACGTTTGCTTAAGGAAGTCCAGTCAAATGTCATTGCTTTATAAATTTTGTGGTTTTAAATTGGGTTAGTGTTGTAAACATGTAAACAGATTAAAAGATGTGTAAGTGAATTTTTGTGGTTAGAAGACATATATTTATTATTACATCGTCGTCTATTATAGTTCAAGGTTTATTATAAAACTTTAATTGATATTTTATAGTTTTAAACTTGACTTTAAACTTATGGAGACCTTTTGACCTCTGTTATATTTATGGTTAATAACTTTGAGAGCAAAAAATAATATTATAGACTGTACCCTTAGTACAAGTTTGCTTTGCATTTGATTGGTTGGTTCACTCGCGTCGGTAAATCAGAGTGCCGAACACACTCTCGTTTCGTTTTCGTTAAACGTAAAGCAAACTTATACTAAGATTTCTCGATGCAATCGTAATTAGCTTCTCTAATTCAATCCTTCTGTGCTATAACCCGAAATCTGAGAGTGTCAAGTAATGTCTCGTATTTATTAACACCATGACTTTAAAGTTAACCTCTACTCCATCCCTTTAGGAACTAAATCCAAAGTAACGACTTAGAAAACAAACAGCTCCATTTAAGTCAATAGCTATACAACCTCAAACTAAAGCTAACATAGATTTATCTCACGCGATATCTATCGTGTAATATCAAAATGGATAGGTCCATAATCTTAGTGTTTACTCAGATACTATTTCCTACAATTCATAAGCTTTGAAATGGTAATAGACTGTTATCAGCCGCGATCGACAGAAATAAGATCGGAGTACCAGCGCTAGCGTTGTATGAATTGTGAAACTATTACTGGATTACAGTTTAATATTTCAATTTAATTTTGATAGTGTGAATTGTATCTAGTATCGTTTTAATTAATCTTCGTATGTTTTCGCTTGCGTGCTTAGGTTTAAGTTTGATGAAGTCAAAGTGTAGCCTAAGTAGATTAGCATAAGATTCCATTTCCTAATTTAAATATCATAAGATACTCAGTAACAAGTGACATAATAATAATCTATTTAGGTGCTTAAATACTAACCTGCATATACAACATATCTCAGTCCGAAATCTAAATGAGGTAATATTATTCAAGCTTTTAACAATGAAAACGAAAGGATGACAAAGCAAAAAACTTCTGAAACTAATTAAATCTTAGGTATATATGATGTAATCTCTTTAATTTTTCAATGTACGTAATCTCTATTGAAGATTTAATTTAATAAATATTAGTCAACATCAAAAGCGGTTGACATTCATTATGATCGAATGTCAATAAGTTATGTATGTTTTTGGTATATTATTTACCTAATAGGTACCTCTAATACCTATCCTACTTATATAATAAATGCGAAAGTATGTGTGTTTGTTTATTACTCCTTCACATCAAAACCGCCGAAGGGATCAGGATGAAATTTTGAACAAAGGTAGATTATGGTCTGGAATAACACATAAGCTACTTTTATCCCACGGGTACACGGACGAATCCGCTGGTAGAAGCTATGTATTAACATGAAATTTAATAATTTTCAGAGTTGAACGTCTTTATAATAAATGAATGTCTACTAAATAATCTGGTTACTTACAAACAACGAAATCAGGAAACAAACAAATCAATTACTAACTGAGATGACAAAGAAAATAAACTATGATAGTTAATTAACAAGACTGAACTCTTACCTAAACTTACGAAACTTTAAACAATGCTAATTTGGCTTATATAAACTGAAACCATCGTAAACAAAGTAGGTTTTCGCAGACAGAGAAACTTTAGTCTGCTGAGGCCAATAATTAATTCAAGATTTAAAATAAACTCCACCGTAAACTATATTAAGAAGTGCCTTTGTCAATGTAGGTCCGTTATGCGTTTTGTATATATCAAATAATCCACGAAAAGCCAGAATTAAAAACCTATCCTAATAAATCAATTTAAAATATTTACGATTTCAAATTTATTTAAGACCAAACTTTGACATTCGTTTCATTGACTTTCTATCAAACTCCAAAAAGACAAATAAAGTCACAGATACTATTATAAATAATATAGCTAAATAATATAGCTAAACTATGAAGTAAACTGTTAATACTAACTAATAAATTAACCAGTAATTGGTAGTTAGTTAATTGCAGATATAAATTAATCTTGTTTATTACGGTTCTGTTTGATTAACACTTCATAAACCAAAAAACTATCAATACAAATCACAACTACGCTACATTCTTTAGAAGGTTAACACCAAAAACAATCCGGATTAAACAATTCACATTAATATATGTTAAAATATTCATAATTAAACAAATCAGCGACAAAATGATTTACGGAAATCCGTGTCCGAATCTGTACACTGATTTAATAGACCGATACTTAAATGACTCACCTACAATAAGTCTATGTTTCAATATCGTATTAAGAATTTAATTCAGTACTTTTACTAGACTAGACCGATCTTATCTAGTTTATTAAAACATTAATTTATTATTCTAATAATTATCTCTTACTTCTTTTGTTGTCATATTGCAATCAGATTCTATTATTAACAAAACAATAAAACTAATTATCACATACCTAGATGCAGTTTCTTTTTTTCAAATTAATAATAGATATATGTTATTATTTCATGCGTAATATTGCATAATTATTGTTGGTTAATGTTCCCAGAAAAAGTAAAATATTTTTTTTTATGTAAGTGTCGTAAACTTACATCTTCATTCGAATGAATCAGTACATAAATCGTTAAAATTATATAAAAGTTTGATTTTCAAGTAATTATTTGTCATTAAAAATGCGGTTACGGATATTGTTTATCAACGAAACTTGTTTCTTATGTAAGCCGAGAAACGCAACGCGTAACTTGCGTATGTGTAATTAGTGCGAAATATTTACTTACTTACTTATGACCATTTTTTTTTTTTAGTCATCTTAATTAACTAAATTCTTAGAAATTTTATCCTAACAATTCAGATATCAAAGATAGATAAAATAATTCATGATTATTTCTACAAGAGGACATGTTATTACTTATAAATTTTAATTAATTAACTAAATTTTTACCTGATATTTTCAGATATTAAATACTCTTTATTCATTATTATTACTACAAGACGCTGTGTTATTAATTTAAATTAAAAAAAAAAAATAATCGAATGCTGCACATAAAAAAGTAAATACAAAATTACTCACAATATATCACTTGCAATACTTAATAGTCCACTCATAAAAATTCTATTCATACAAACAATTTTATTTCTTTAACTATTATACTGGCACATAACACGCATAAACTACAAATGGCAATTTCATCATTGTTTTTCAAGTTCATCATTTAAATTTTTATTCGTGTGTTAAAGAACTTGACATTATTATTCAAAACTGGATCACTGACACTCACGGTTGCAACTATCGTGATCTACAAACATTTATTCACGAAAAAAAAAAATGAATTAATTGCATGATTCCGATTATTTTATAATCGTTAACACTATCCGTTAAAAATCAACCGACATATTATTGTTTGTTTATGACAAAGAAGTCAAGTTCTTAATTTAAATTTAATTGTATAAGTGGCCTGCAATTTTAATATAGAACCTTTAACGCCTATGGACCAAGAAGGTTACGCTGTATTATAACTAAAAAAAAATTAATAAATTTGACTTACGATTTTGACGTAGTGGTTCATGATGGCTAAGGTTTAACGGGTACTGTCACTGTCACAGTATCACTGTTGCGCACGGGCACTGTCCGAGTGGCGGATGCTTACGCGCAGACTGACTGGGGCTCGGAGCTGCAGGACTGACCGCTCCCGCTGCAACCAAACGATCGGTGGTGGGTCCACAGTTACTACGCGACACAACTGACTACTTGCAACGCTTAAAAAACGTTTAACCTTGGAAATTGGATCGATTTAATGTTAAGTTTTTAAATATCCTTTATTACGTACAGTATTTAGTGGGTGGATGTTGGCGGCGTGCGCGTGAGTGTGGTAGTGTGCGCTTGGGCAACTTGTTCACATTATATAGAACGCTGCGCGACCTCCGACACGCGGGAAGTGCGTCCGCGCACCACGTGCTCCCGCTGCCATGGTGACCGCTGCACGCAAACAGAACTGCTGAAAATTTTTTCAATTCAACTAGTTCCAGATTTACACATTTTTTTAAATCATATTTTGGACTGCTTTAGAAAACATGATGATTTATGTGATGGTGCGGTAAGTGAGTAGAGACATGATAGCTAAAGTGGGATTATCTGTGATTTAAGTTCAAACAAAATCATCATCATCATCACCATCAACAGCAATCAGTATTAATGGCCACTGCTGACTACAGTCTCTTCTCACACGGAGAAGGTTTGAGCATTAATCACCACGCTCACTCAATGCGGGTTGGCGATTTAGCGATTTCAAATTTAAAATCAGAAATTATAAGCCGAGGTTTCCTCACGATGTTTTCATTCACCGTGTGTCAGTACATACATATAACTCGGAAAAAAAATCACATTGTTATCTAGTTGCCGTTATTGTTAGGATTCGACAGTATGCATTGATTTATTTGTACAAATAACTCCAACGCATCTTATTTGAACCCCACTGACTGTCACATCACTTTAACAAACTGCCTTAGCATACAGCCTAGTAAGAGTTACCTTAGGAATCTGGATAAGCTATCAAGGCCTGATGTGCTAACAAACCGACATGGTTGTGTGACCAGTAAACTAATATGTGCCCACATTATTACACAACACATCGAATGAGACTTTATTTTGCGATATTACTAAGAAATTGAGAATCTAGAGGTTACCTTAACTTAGGACGTAAAAAAAAGAAATGATATGGTATTTAGGTGTATCTTAATATTAAGCATTTATGAAAAAACAAATCACGTGTGTAATTGCAGACGACTTTAAATTACCCGTAGCTGCGGACTGTCTAGCGGGCTACGGGGGCTCCGGTTCGAAAAGCAGGAGTCGGAACGGGGTGGTTTTTAGTCAGTAAGAGTCTGATACTCCCTCTCACCTCACCCAAGGCGGGAGGAGTCATTGGATGATTTTTCTCCTTTAAAAAAAAGTGAGTTTAAATTCTTACATCTTGAACAGATTCTTGGATTGTGTCATCTTACACTTACAAGATGACATCAATCAAATTGATATAATTTTATTTACATACTAGCTTTTGCCCGCGACTTCGTTCGCGTGGAATAGTGACTTCCGGCAAATTTTTGGTTTTAACCACATAGTTCCCGATCTCGCGGGATCTCTTCAAAAATGAGATGTGGAAAATATTCCAGGGAACTCTTCAAAAATCAACATAATGAGCTCTGCGTTTGAATTTAATAGATGTATACTCACTTAGGGCATTGAAAAAATAGTTTAAAAACGGACTTAAACTAACTTAAAACTAAAGAAAGCTACGAATTACGAATTTATAACAATTAAAAAAGAAACTATATTACAACCTATCCTCTATGCTATAATAACCAAGCTTAAACTAAATAATTTAAAAGAAACGACTTAAATCTAATCTAATTAAAAAAAAAATTAGACTTACAATTTTATTAAAAAAACTAACTACAGTAACTACTAATAATCGATATCAAACTAAACCTACGTTAAATAGTAAAACCAGGAAAACCCAACAAATAAACTTATTAATTGACAAATACAACGAAACCAATTTAGAATATACGAAACAGCAGGACCACTACAGACAAATAATCATACGACTGATAATACACTTTTTCTACGATAGTACCGAAGCGCTCGGCCGATACCCAACCAAATAAATGTAATGTATTTACTTTTTTTCGATGAATTAAAACAATAACATGAACCGAAGTCGTGTAACGATCGACATAGAATTATCTATACTCCGTTACAGCATTTTCTTTGTACTAAATGTTTTATTATATTGATATTATTTTTTTCATACCTTTTTACTATTTATTTACTTTTTTTTTGATAAATTAAAACAATAACATGAACCGAAGTCGTGTAACGATCGACATAGAATTATTTATAAATAATTTATTTCTTATTTTTATTTTTTGATTTTTGAAATAAATATATATATATATATATCCTTTCTAAGGTTCTAAACTATATCTGTACCAAATTTCAACCAAATCCGTCAAATAGTTGCGGAGATTAATGGTATAAGCATAGAATGTTCGACGTGATGCTTTAATTTGACATAACTTTTTTATTTATGAACCGATTGACATGAAACAAACACTAAATGTAAATTTAAGCATCCCACAATATATTCGTGAAAACCGCATCCAACTCGGATCAGCCGTTTCTGAGATTAGCGCGCACAGACGAACAGACAAACAGACAAACAGACAAACAGACAAACAGACAAAAAAAAAGTTAATTACATTTTTGGGTTCGACATCGACATAACAATAACCCCTGCTATTTTTTTTATTTTTATTTTCAATGTACAGACAGCACTTTTCTACGATTTTATTATATGTATAGATAAGTTAGTAAACGTCTGACAGGTCTTCGTTTAGCCTTTACCACATCTGACTAATCCCCGTTAAATTATTATCAGAATCAATATTACTACATCAGTCGCAGGACTTCTGTATACTAAACATTATGTAGTTTTAATGATTCTATAGCCCCTGGAGACTTTTTATCAGGTATCATAATTATCAACTCGTAAACAATTTTCAACGTCGTGATGGCCCGGAGGTTAGAGACGACTTCTCATAGTTCTCATGCGGAGGTTCGAAACCTACCCCTTTTGGTAGGTTGCGTCAAGTGACTTTTTCTGAGTTATATGTTCCTTTCTAAGATTATTTATACCACTGAAAACGGTGAAGGAAAACATCGTGAGGAACTCGGACTTATAATTTCTGATTATAAGTTTGTAATCGTCAACCCGCATTGAGCAAGCGTGGTGATTAATGCTCAAACCTTCTCCGTTGATGTTGGAACAAATTTCACTTTAAACTCACTTTAAATCAACAAAATAATAATTAAAGTATTTCAACTTACCTGAAGAACAGACGTAACTGTCATTACTCAATATATTCATAAAACAATAAAAAAAATCTGCTAATGATTTTGTATATCGAAGGACGAGCCCTATAGCAAAAAAATATGAAAACCAGCAAAAATATAGAGCATGACCTTAATTATAAATGGTAGTGCAATGTCAGGGCATATCACTATACATACATACATACATTTATACATGTCGTGGACCAATCGTTGGATTGGTCAGATCACAATTTGACTGGGTAAGAAAGTATCTAAGTAATAAAGTATGAAAATGTTTTGGAAATAAAAAAAATCTTAAAAATTAATTTAAAAAAATATGGGAAAATGTACTTAAGCTAACCTAAATACCTAGTAAGGGATTTCTTGTCGATATTTTTTCCTTTTTTAATGCCCACACTAGGATTTTGTCCTATATCGTGGTTGCGTTTACAAACATACAAGTTTACATGCACATGATACTTAGACCCGAAACAACAATTTGTGGATAACACAAAGAATTGTTCTGTGCGAGAAAAGAACCCGTTACACGTTGCACTGCTGTTAGTTGCTCAGCCACCACGCCAGCCTTGGGTTGAACAATCTGGATATTGTTAGAATAGGAATCCTTTAATACAATTTAATAGTGTCGATCTCAAGCCATTAGCCGAGCTGTGAAAGTGGAGATCACGACAAATAAAGTAAATCGGGATACAGCCACTGCTAAGCAAACAGCTTCAAGAGATCCAAACTAATAAATGTTTCCCGACTGACAATAATATCAATCATGATGAAGAGAGTCAGTCCACAAAATTAGGTACATACATACTTATCGTCACGCCTTTAATCCCCGAAGGGGTAGGCAGAGGTGCACATTATGGAACGTAATGTTGTACAATGTACAATTGTACACCCACTTTTTACAATGTATGTTGTAAGTCCCATGTGATAGGTGGTGAGCCTATTGAAAAGCAACAAATTAAGTTCCATATTATGATGTGCCCAGGCATAACAAGAAGTGGTCAATGCTACACCCGATCCACGACATACAAGTATCAATATAACTTACTTTCGTATAAATAAAACTGCAATATGAACTTGCCCTTGATGATATTGAGCTGGTAACTGTACTTCCGCATCTGACATGGAAGGTGAATGCCCGTGGGCTGATACAGGGCAATGTCAGTGAGTGGGACTTTTCAAAATCCTTCTCCTTAACGATTAAATTTCATAATTTTATATCGATTAACATTAACAATCGATTGTTTTTATCGATTATGTAATTCTGTGTGATATGTTAATTCGTAAAGTTAAGTTCATTATTTTTTTTGTTCGCACAAAACGGAAGGCGTTTATAATTTTTTCTCTTTATCTATTTAAGTTCCTATGAGGAAAATATCAAATTTTATTGCTTTATTTAAATTTTTATCATACACAGTTCCTAATTAGGAAGAGAATAGTTAAACAGGTTAGTCCCAAGTTCTATTTAAGTAAATAAACTAAACGTTTTCTTTGTTTGATTAATCTAAATTAAATAACCTCAAAAGGTAACCCTGAAACTAGTTCCTAGATTAGTGTAAGATTCTTGAAGTATCATTTAACAAATAAATAAATAAAAGGTGTCAACATTAGCTCTTGAAAGTAGAAACACCTGCTTTTTCGATTTTGAACTTTAATGTTGTTAGTATTAAGATTAAAAATCGCTTAACTTTTGATAGATTAGGATATTTATATTTAGTGGTGTACTTTTCTAGAACAACTAGTAAATAAATAGTTCAGTTTGATAACAGTATAATTGGACATACTAGTCATAGGACACACAATGTCATTGAGCACAGACAAGTAATTTATTTGATAATTTTAGTTTTTAATTGACATTCACAAGGATGTTAATTATTTGTTTTTCAATTTTTCATTTACTTTTGTCAAGTAGTTGTAAGAGCAACTGCAGCAAGTAGTTCTAGTTCGAATGTTGGGTCAGGCGATGGTATTTGTGTATATGTTAATTTTTTAGGACAAGCCACATCCTCCCATACCGCTGCAACTCCTGTAAGCCAGGATCTATAGTAGATAAAACCATGAAAACACCGGAACATTGAAGTCCGGCGCGTCGCAGGGACATGAATGACTGTCTTTGATACCGCAACAAAATATTTTTAGAGGAGAAGAAAAGAAATGTTCAACAATTTGCTTATCTTTTGTTATATGGGACTCATAACATAACTGGTAAATATGTGTTCTTCTGCTTTATAAGGCAAAAGATGCCTTTTGATCGCCAAACTAACTTCGGCATAAAAAGACGTGAAGTTATATATGTAAATGACTATATACGAAAGGAAATGACAGCAAGATATGAAAAAAAAACAAAATCCACTTAAAACAAAATTACTTTTGTGCTGAAACACAAAGTAAATAGGTAATAGAGAATTCTGAAAGCAGTTTCGTCATTAATAACGGAAAATCTGTCTTGTGTTGTCAGTAGTGTCATCGACCCGAGTTTCGGTCATGGTTAAATTGCAACACAAATAGGTAGTATTTTTTTTTGACGGGGGAAAGTCATCCAATGTCTTCTCCCGCCTTGGGTGAGGCGCCGTACCGCCACCGTATGCTCCACCGACTGCGTCCTCCGGGCGGTCCTCGCAGTAATGACACCCAGGAGTCTCCTCTCACCCTATCAGAATCAAGAACCTATCAAAGCTCCCATGTCCGGTAAGAATCTGCGTCAACAGTAGGTAAGGACGCCGTAGCACCACAATCTACTCCTCAAAGAGGGGACTTACCGCTGCAATGACAGCGAGCCCAATATATGTATGTATAGGGTTATTAAACAACGACTAAGAAATAGCAAAAAGTTTATGTGCGTTATTTTATACATGTATTTTATGAGAACGCATCACTTTGACATTGGCTATAGACAAAATAAAGAATCACACCAAAATCAGTACATCAATTCAAAAGAAAAAACTTATAGCAAAAACAAAAGAATAGTTATATACATTGACTACTGTATCTATTTATTCAGTCCCAGCGTTCACAACCACGAGTTACCGGGTTCGATGTCCGGATAGAGAATAGTTTTTATTGGGTTTTTCTATTTTAAAATTTATTGGTAACATCACAGTAACCGGAAGTTTCAGCTCTGAGATGAATGACGCTAATCAATTATTTTCTAAGAAATCATTACGATGATAAAAGTTACCTCTGCAACCATAAAATTCCAAATATACCATATTATTATATGTATAAATATACCTACATATACTTTTTTAGAGGATAAGTAGAAGGCATTGGTGAATACCAATGCCTTCTCCCGCCTTGGACGAGGCGAGAGGGAGTACCAAACTCTTACTGACTAAAAACCACCCCGTTCCTACTCCTGCTTTTCGAGCCGGAGTAACCCAGTAATCCCGCTAAGTATTCCGCAGCTGCAATACCTACACAACACATTACTTTCTTGAAATACATTACTAGTTCACTAAGAAACATAACACATATATAAAAAAAAACCATACAATGATGTAATAGACACATAATAATATAGCATTATAGTCATCACGTGTGAGACCTACATATTGGTGTAAGAATGTGATTGTCAGCATGACGAGCATAATTTCTAGTAAGTGTACTATCTTAGAATTTCTGACCACAAATTGAAGAGTATCGATGACTGAATTCAATGTTTATATGAGTTTTACATGAGTATAATGTACCTAATCATTATTTGCTTGCTTTTATTAGGTACTATTTGAAACGCGAAAGGTTTTTTTTTTTCTTTTTGTATTTCGTCGGCCTTCTAACTATCTAGTTAGTAGTAGTAACTATCTAGTTACAAGGCTGAAGAATGCAGGGCTATCCAAAATAGGTACTGAATTCCTCAATGAATTCTTTACCTTATTACAAAGTAATAAAATTTAAACTTTATTTAACAAAACTATCTATTCACGTAGTACACACTCTTAGTTAGACAGAAGGACCCACAACAATAAATCACATCAATACACAAACAAAATTACAAATAACTATACAAAAAGGCAGACCTTATCAACCGACTGAATGTTCCAGCCTTCAATTTGCGAAACAGTTATATAATAATAAGTATAAAATTGAACATTTTTTTACTATTGCGTCATAAAACATTGAACTTGGTGAGATACTCGGCATCGACCTAATTAATACTATCCATGGTTCAACGAGTCGGTAATTAAGAAGTATGTTTATAGCAGCTTATTTTTGCATTAATAACTTTTATTAAGGACATAGGTACCTAGGTAACTGTCTACCGGTTTCAAGTCTCGGTGCTTTTCCACCAGAAATGTACTGTAGCTAAGCTGTGAAACTATGTGACCGTTAGAATTAGCATTATGTAGCTGTGAGAGTAAGACGTGCTATGAAGATGAAAACCCTTCCCAGCAGTGACCTTTTAACTTTATTTTTCCTTGAAAGTCAAAATCCTCAACATCAATAAGGTCTGATAAGTAAAAATGCACCTTCATTAGTTCCTTCGATGGGCATACATGTAGATATTGTTACAAATAGTACTGAAGTGTTGTAAAGTAAGGGAAAGTCTAAAGATATATTCAATAAGGTTAATAGAAAACTAGGGAAAATTTTACATTGTAAGTAAATTAAGTGTTATTTCCACAATCAGGCAAGCTATCAATGAACTATGAATAAATAAATAACAAAACGTGGGTAACAAAGTATATATTTCATTGTTTCACACAAAATTATATGCCAATATTAATTTGTGGGACATCTCTTACACGCTATCTCCGACAATAGACGTATTTTCCATGGATTCATTGCATTTTAAGTAAAAAACTAAATAAGTTAAAATGATACGTAAGCAGTAACCCACATTGCCCCGTTGCAAATCACGCAAACCTAAATTACTTAGTCTGAAGCATTTTTTTTATTGTAATCGATTCCAACTAATGCTGGTTGTTACATCAATTTGCATGTATAAGTAAGTAGGTATTATATTAACATTGTTATCGATAAGTTATGTTAAAAATGCTACATAACTGTGCCGTGTGATGAGAGCAAAGTTTACCAACCAAACAATTACCGTGGGTGTAGTCTGTAGTAAGGGGTACGTTTTTAGTCAGTACCTGGAGCTCTGACTACCTAGCGGGTTTACCGGGGCTTCGCCTCGAAAACCAAGTAGGGACGGGAGGGTTTTAGCCAGTAAGAGTCTTGAGTCCCTTTCTTCCAAGGCGTGAGAACTTGAGAAGTATGGTATGGGTTTGGTATACCCTCTATGTAGAGGGCTGGACTGATTTTGCACTGGCTAGTGCTGTTGATTCTACATAACATATATGTTTTTACTTTTAAAAGAAACAAATTACGCCTTCAATATCTTTACCTAATAAAAGTACTTAAATATCAATCATGACGTCATCAGCACACTCTCGCGATGATTGCAATTCAATGATCAATGACATTAGTTCAATACAAATATTTACTAACAAACATTTCAAACGACACGGTACATCAAACAACACAGACAGACATACTCCACAATCCTTCACCTTGTCGATCCGGCAACCAAGCGTAACTCCGCAAAAAACCGTTATTACTTAATAAGCAGAATTATGCCAAGTTCATTGGGCACTATAGCTGTGTCGATTGTGTCGAATAAGTTCAACACAATACAATGCAATACAGTCGATTGTCAACACAATATAATGCAGAATCGTGCGACTTTTCCCTTCAATAAAAGTCGACACATTCGTTCATTGTTAATTGTTCGGTTTAAATTAAGAATGAAACATTCAAGTTTTCCAAAATTCGAATTGATGCCGTGTTTTTTTTATATTTAACTTCTACCTAAAGTTTTTAAATCCTACCGACCTTTATGTAGGACAGTCCAAAAATATATATTAATTTACCCACTAAAGGTGCTAATGTTATTATTTGACACTCAACTGATTTTACTAACAAACTTTGCCCAATCTAGGAACAAAACTCAGCTCAATACCTCTCACTCTATACTTAGTCACAGTTTTTTTACTGGGGAAAATCATCCAATGACTTCTCCCACCTTGGGTGAGGCAAAAGAGAGTAACAGACTCTTACTGACTAAAAACCACCCCGTTCCTACTCCTGCTCTTCTAGCCCGAGTCCCGGTAACCCGCTACGTAGTCCGCATTCATTTGAGAAAAATTAAATCAGTATACCTAAATACCTATAAAAGAGATATTTTATCTCATTCGTCAAATCTGACTCAACATACTCGGAATAACATGCATGTCACCATTTTATGCGGAAGACTCACCTTGGAACGTCACCCACGAGCTAATTGGCTGATGGTGACCAAAACAAGACTGATAACATGTAATTGCTAATCTATATACGCAAAGCGGAAGCACGCAGTAACAATTTAAGTATCGCGTAAAAAAGATCATTAAATAGATGATTTAGGGGCTTCTTAAAAGGTGCATATAATATATTATGCACCTAAACTAGTTTACAAAATCGACCTTGTTTTTTTTTCTTGACTATAATTGTTGCTATCATTTACTTATGTTTAGTGTATTGTAAATTTGTAATTCTGTCTTCAAATGTTTCTGTTTAGCTCAAGCTTCTCTTCTTTTAAAAATCGGTAAGTCGGTAAAGTGAAATACTATACTGTGTTTGAATAAATATCTAAAGTTTAAGCGGCTTGACCTTTATTATTTTTTTAAGGGTGCTACTCCACCAGAGATCTACTATGCTACGTTGTTGAGAGGTACACATAGCTAAGCACTAGAGGAAACGGGTTCAGCTAAGATATTGTGTTTTTTATGGAAATTGCGTGCTATGGATCGGTAATATGGATGCGTGTCATAGATATGTGCTATGTATTGTTTCCCTACTATCGATACATCGCATACTCGAGCTGCGTATCTTTCTCGTAAGGAGACACATCTTACTCGCACTGCTACGAATCATTGGAAATGGTCACATACTTTTCTAGCTTAGCTATTAATTACTTCATCGGAGCATAGCTACATAGCACATCTGTGTTGGGACAGCTCTTTTCTCAAGATATTATGAGTCTTGTGCAATGGAGGTTGTATCTATAATCCTATAATTAATAACCAAGCAATTTTTTATTAAGTTGGCATTGGGGTCTCAAGTTCTGCTAAAAATTAATGATTTGCACAAAATATTTAGAATTATTACCTAACAGAAACCACATATAATCATGCCTACGTCAGCAAGCATCTTCGATTTTAATCTAAACAATGAATTAATCAATATTGACATGTAGATAAATTTCAAATAGAACAGTACTTCAAGATCATTCAACGTCCTGTGACAATCCACTGGTGGACTATGGGCCTTCTATACATAAGAGGGAAGGAAGGGAGTTTACTTTAATCTTCATGATTAGCAGCTGTGTTGGAGTCCGTAGTATAAAAAGATCAGCTTTATCAGAGAGCGCTGTTACACAATCTCTGTCAAATGTCGGATCTATCGACTACACGGTTGGCGCAGTAGCTGGGCAACTGGCTGCAGCGTAACGTGTAGCGGGTACGATTCCCCATGTGTGATCCACAAATTGTTGTGTGTCATGTGTATGTGAAATTGTGTGTTTATAAACACAATTTCATTTGTACACATACAGGAGGCAGGAGACACAGGAACCTAATATGGAGCAACGTTTTTTTTAAATAAAAATCTATGTTTAGTTATTGTTAGTTACCTATGCCATGGGCCAACTTTCATTCAAGTACTCAGTTACATACTTATTGGGACAAAATATCCGCATCGTTCAGCCAGTAATCTGTCCTCGGCGCAACATTGAAATCGGACTGGTCAAATAAGTATCGACGTTTAAATATACTAAAACATTCAAATTGCATGCAACCATGCAATCATTATATCGACTCACAAATCAGACTTTGGTTAAAAAACGTATAATTAAACACGACTCATTTCGCTCGAACTATCGTATCGAAATAGGTGAATGTCACAGTTATATTGTGAATAATTTATTGTTGTTACGTCGGTATGTGTTATTAGAATACGATAATCTTAAAGCGGAAGGAAGGATGACGGTGGTACAGACCTTGGAACAAACTTCCTTTGTCGTAGTCGGAACTAGCACACTCACTAGTAGCAACCTCCCGCCAACCTCCAATGAAACATACACTGGTATCAACTCGTTAATTTCTTATTAAAAACAATGTCAACCGATTAATATCGTAGAAAAGAAAAGGTTTTATTTTAAACCCGTTTCGCTTGCAAACACGTTATTATGCAGTTAATAGCCCTACAATTTGCAATTGCTCCTAAATGCAAATGTTGTTTTTCACATTGATCATGACACAAACTTAATCTGTTATCCATTATTACTAAATGTTATGCAATTTAAATTTTATTATTATAATACACGTCAAGCTTTATAGTAGATTAGACTGGTTTGTGGACAAAGTTATTAAAACAAGCAATTATTGAAAAATCTAGATAAAATAAAGCCAATATCGTTCATTCAACCTTTAGGGTAGAGTTAGAGTTAGGCTTGTTCTGGAGTAGAAACTACTATTTGTAGCGCGAGTTTGCTTTACGTTGAACGAAAATGAATCGAGAGCGCATTCGGTGCTCTGATTGGCCGGTGCAAATGATGTTTCGATCTCGGTAAACGTAAAACAAATTCGTACTAAACCCTCTAAGTGGACTACCTCTTTAAAAGTGGCTGGCAATGGTTGATTACGTAGAGGTAAGATTGGGCTCAGTGGAGGTCTATGTCTAGAAGTGGGTTTAAATGAGCTGCTAATAACTATGACTACTATCTATTTACAGAATTAAGATGTAGAAATTAATCAGAATTCTATATCTACCTAAATATAAAAATAAACAGATTTTCTCTGACTAATTTACCCAGATATTGCAAATGTCAAGGGCGATTTTTATTCTTACATTGACTTCCATTTTCCTCCAAGAACGTGAAATATGTATTAACTGAAATTCCTTAAGTTAAAGGCAATAGGTATACCTAGTCTAGATTATATGCGTGCATGATAATTGTGTATACTAAAACGCGGTTTACATAGCTGTGGTTAAACCCTATCGATACAAAGACAGCACGTAAAGGTATCCTCCTCTTACCAATTTTCAACCTAGTTACGACTTCTTAAGGTTTAAATTCTGTTAATAATTTTGACAGGTTTGAAGTAACTTGATCTGCCGTTCGCACATCTCAAGCCTGGCTTACGTGACCACAAGCACGACTCAGAAATCGTGATAAATCACTGATAACAAACGTTAATTGTTGTTGTACAATGAACCTTGGTGCAACGAAATATGGGCTATTATCCAATAACGTAGAATTAAAAAAAAAGAAGAGTACATTTATGACCTACTAAAATAACAGCTTTCAGCGAATATTTTTCATTCTTGGATGCAGTTAGTAATTAGTAGAACTAATTAAGTAAACACTTCTTTGAATCAAGGTTTAGTGCATAATAAAAATTACGTTTAGTATCTATGTACTGCATGGTTTCTTTTGGAAACTTAAATATCAAGTTTAGGTAATTAGACTATTATGATTATTAAGATTATTGATGAATCTTAAGAACAGATATTATTAAGATTATGACGAGCGGTCAGTCAACGGCAACAGACGTCGCAACAGGCCCAGAAAGAAATGGTGGGACGAACTTGAAACCTATAATAAGGATTGGCCGCAGAAAGCTCTACATAGAGAGGAATGGAAAGAGGGTAGGGAGGGGGAAAATCATTCAATTACCTCTCCCGGCGAGGCGTGAGGGAGTGTCAGACTCTTACTGACTAAAAACCACCCCGTTCCTTCTCCTGCTTTTCGAGCCGGAGCCCCGGTAAACCCGCTAGGTAGTCCGCAGCTCTGGAGTGGAAAAATGGTAGGGAGGCCTTTGCTCTCCCGTAGTCAGCGACGTCCGCCGCCGTAGATAAGGCGTAGCTTGTAATCCGTGACTACGGCGTAGCAGGAATGTAACTTAAAGAGGAACAAAATCTTGTTTGCGTTGCGGACTGATCATGTTTGCCTCGATTTGTTCTTGCCCTTGTCAGTTTTGCACTTATTTTTAAACTGGTCTGTTAAAAAAATTATAATATTAATTTATGTAGGTACATATTTAGTTTTGTAACGATACGAGTATCACTACCGACTTCCGTATTCAGTGAGCGCAAGTGCGACTGCCGAGGATAGTGTCGCAGATTCAATTCTCAGGTCGGTCTATATACATTATAGGGATAATTGAAAAAACCCACCCTTATGCCACTAATGGTTGACCGCCTAGGAGCTGCGAACAACGTAAAAGGTTACCGGGGCTCCGGCTCAAAGCAGGAAAAGGAACGGGGTGGTTTTTAGTCAGTAAGAGTCTGATGCCCGAATACTCAAACGCTACTCAATTTTAAGACGCTCTCAAATGTAGTACTGTCGCTATCAATTGTTTATAAAATTACAGAGATAGCAAGATATTTAAGTACAACTTAAAATCGAGTCGCGTTTGAGTATTCGTGCGTCACACTCCCTCCCGCCTCACCCAAAGCGGGAGAATTAAATTTGGAAAAGCGGACAACCGCCCGGTGACCGTTAGTGCGTAAGGGGGTTAAGTAAATAAAGATTTTACCGTCTTATAATTACTTTATGTACTTAATTGTCGAAGTGGAACGTATTATTTGTATTCTCAGTTGTATGTAGCATGCAACGGCGGCCTCTAGCGGAGTATTAAGTAATTAACATGCACTCCGTCGAGGCGATGTTGAGGCCGCACTAAATAGGACAGAACCGCCGGAAATTGTTGTATGAATGTTTACCAATATTACGTAGTCTTGTTAATTGTGTCGTGTTCGTGATAATAGACGGTAATTATAATTATAAATATATGATTAAGGTTTTAAAGGTTTTTCTGTTTGCAAAAGGTTTGGTTGAGGCATGTATGGATATACCTACGATGATAGGACCATTGTTTAATTATACATGCCTGTATTTTACTGAAACTAATCAAAGTGGCCTAAGATACTTCTTAGTACATTAGCTACTTGCCAACAACATTTCATCAAAATCGATCCAGCTATTTCCGAGGTTTGTCAGAACAAACAGACAGACAGGCAGACATAAATTGTAAAAAATATTATTTTGGTGTATGTATCGTATGTATATTCATTCATTTATGCATGTAGTAAAAAGCTGTTATTTCAGTATTACAACATACACTCCAATTTCGTTTATAAGAGTAGATTAGTCTAGAAGACGAATTCTTCTAAGGTACAGTTTAAGTAATCATTAAGTGTCTCCTAGTGCAGCAGTTAGTGATAATAAAAATAAAATAATTACATACACTTTTAAAATAAAAGTTCGCAGTTTAATTTGAAATAAAACAAAACATTGGACCTTAAAGTAATTTATTTCACCATCTAATTAACATTTACATAGATAAAGATACACGGTAAATGCAATTAAACCAGCGAACGTGGAATTATATCAAATACATACCACAACACACCCTGTAAAAATAAATACAAAAGATCCATTTTTTTTGTCTTTTTTGTGTTCAAACACATTATTTAAGCGATGATTTACATGATTAGTACACTCTTATAATTATTCGGAGGTAATTTTCCGACTTACTTACTTTTCCTTTTATAAAAAACATTCTAAGACTAACAATCACAATAATAAAATCGAAACCGGTGCAGTCATTCCTGAGTTTTGAGCTTAGCAACATACTTACGTTTTCATTCTGATAAATTAAAACTTAAAATTTTGCACAGATCTAGCGAAAGGCGGATCTTGCTTTAATGAACTCTAATTACATATAAATAAGGATGAAAATGATTAAACCCGATTATTGCTCTCACACTGATTTGAAATACCATCGCAAAAATAATTTAATCTGTGAAAATCTACTCTATTGCTAATAAGCTAGTGTTGAATATTGAGCCTGACGCCTGTTTCACAACTTTCATATAAGTACCCAATAAACTTATGCGACAAATACATACATATCGTCACGCCTTTAATCCCCGAAGGGGTAGGCAGAGGTGCACATTATGGGCATGTAATGCCACTGTACAATGTACACCCACTTTTCACAATTTATGTTGTAAGTCCCATGTAATAGGTGGTGAGCCTATTGCCATAATGCGACAAATAGTTCATATAAAATATGTCCTACATATTTGGTACATCGTGGCTATCAGACCATGAAGCAAGTACAAAGAGGAGATGCCATATTGTGATTGTGTACTGTGACTCAAAAGATGTGCCATGCCCAATGATATTATAATAGGTTTTGTAACCTATATACAGCAGTGCTCTGAAAGTGTCACATTAAAATGTGGACAAATGGCAACATTTTTTGTAGTATTAGACCGCTAGATGGAAAATACGAGAAGTGCGTGGTTTGTAACGTCCCGCGCCCCCCGTAAAGTGTCACGCATTATGTCAAAGTCAAAGTCAAAGCATTTATTTCAATTAATCCTAAATTAGGCACTTTTGAAACGTCAAATTGAATTGTCCGTCAGTCTGTCTGTCAGTGAAGCTAGGCGCTCGTTCCAAAGTGTTGCTTCGAATGGAGAAGAACGAGCAAGAAACTCCATCGTTACTCTTTTCAAAAATGTTTTTTACAATATCTCTGATACATTATTTGATCATTTACCTATTGTATATATATGTAGGAACAATGTAACGACAATACGACGTCAAAACTATGGGACAATAAAACCAATTTGTAAAGAATATAAATTAAAAAAGCGGGTTGTTTCAAACATAGTGCCCACATATGTACACTTACAATTTTGAAATAATGCTTCTATACAAATAAAAAATAATCTTTAATTTAATTTTTCAAATAAGTAAAAGTTTCAAATAATAATATGTTAAAGAGAAATCCAATTACGACATCACGTTGTATTTGCTTCAAGATCAGGCACTTACTAGTCTTATGAAATTTAGGTCTAAGCATTATATTAAGACATTGACACATTGGTTTTATGTCCTAAAATTAGCAGTGAATTTAATATTTTAATCCAAAAACTTTTTTTTTAATACAAACGTTATTTCAATTTGACACAAACATTGAATCAAACTGAAAAAGTACATCACACTTATGAAAATTAAGTAAAGTAAATCAAAAGGCAAAAACATTAAAAATGATTAAAACTAAACTAAAACTACTTCTTATGATTTAAAGTCTAATATTCCCTGACACCTCACCCAGGGCGGGATATGGTATTTTATAATTTTTGCCCCCTTTAAAAACTGCTCGACCTCAATTTAGAGACAAGATCTGCGACCTCGAGCGACGAATCACATAAAGGGGGGACGGGGGAGGGTCATTCAATGACTCCTCCCGTCTGGGGTGAGGAGAAATGTAGATTATGGATGTAGCTGTCATTATGCAGACTGTTGTGTTGACCAATAATGGGTTAATCTTAAGACTCAGATTGCCATCTCAGAAATTAGCGGATGGATCAAGAGGCTGACACCGAAGGCAATTCTCCTTCTACCGGCACGCATCGTGAGGTCTTTGGAGCCCTGTCCAACGGTAGATGGAACTTAGTCGCCGATGCCAGATTTTTAATAAAAGAAATAGTGATTTTAATAAATATACGTAAACAAAACAATTAATTATCACATAAAACCAAACCTCTGGTTCGATTGGGCCTCAAAAAATCACGTTTATACATATTTTTTTTTATTTTTGTGTTACGATTCGAATACTGGACTAGTAAAATACATAGTTTCACTGCACAAGTGACTGATTTCTATTTCTTTTGTATTTTTTATTAGTTTTTTTTTTTTGTATTTTTTGTGTGCGTTACATTTATTTATAAAGGGTACATCTAGAGTATAAAAAACTGATAAATTCCGTCACTATTCTAAGATTGTGTAGCACTATTATAATATTATTAAACGAAGAACATGCGGCTGAATTGCAGCATCTTGTCGAGAACATGAAGCCGCTTTGGTTTACGTTCCAGTTCTCGATTATCGAATTTTTCGCCACTGAAACAAAGAAAAAGAATTATTCCGTATCAGCCTGTTCATAAAGTATTCAGCTATTTTTCCATACAGTATTTTTTTTTTTCGCAGTATATATCCCCAAACTTAGTAGTCACAGTTAAAAACTGAGTCTTATTACTAGTTTGTTTTACGTTAAACGATATCCAAACGAGACGGCGTCCGGTGCTTTGATTGGTTGGTTCATTTGAACTGGCCAATCAGAGTACGAACGCGGTCTCGTTTAACTTAAAACAAACTCGTACTAAGGGTACTGTTTATGCTTATTTTTTTTACAGAAAATGTATGTTTATTTTTTATGGAGAAACTCTCGACTCGCTTTTCCCTATTATAACATAACTGGCGTGCTGTAAGTAGTTAGACAACAACTCCTATGTAATTTAAACATGCAAAACACAAGCACGTACATTTTATTTTCACATCTGTATTCACTGTTTGAGATGGGATACGTGACACAGTAGTTGTATGTTTAATTTTATCGAAAAATAATTATACTTACTGAGTAAGCGATCGGGCTCTCAGGCAGGCAAGATGGGCGTAGTAGGTAGGCGTAGGGTAAGACACGGATCGCATACACCGTGAATATAAGTGGCAAAGGTAGTAAGTCAGCTGTTCCACTTCATCATCAGGGATCTTGCCGTCATTGCAGACTGTGTGGTAGCGGGTCGGACGAGCCGTGCCTTTTATTGCTTGGTGAGACACCTGGTTTAAAAAGATATATAAAATAAACTAGCAGTTACCCGCGATTTCGTCCGCGTATAATAATGACTTGCGGCAATGCAAAACCGTGGAAAACGGTTCGTGCGTTCTGGAGTTATAGCGTCAGGAAGGATAACCTGATTTATTTTTATATTATAGATAACAGTTAAATCATTTATTTCAAGAAGTCGCGTTCTTTGGGTGAGACAATTTAAAAATGTTTGTATTGCTGATTTGAATGAGTAGAATAGAAAGAAGAGAAATAGATATTTTTTCTTGATAAGATATTAATTACTTACGAGATAAAAGTCCAATTCAGACGAGTGCACAATATCCGTGTCGACGACTGTGCCTGGTTCCACGTTATATTGGACATTGGGGCCGTCATTGAACAATCTGAAATATAAAATATACTGTCAATAGTCAAATTCAATGTCAAATTAAAATTAATCCTTTAACAACCGCGTTATCGTCAATTTAATTATGTAATGAAACTAAATATTTTAATATTTTATTTTATTTAAAAGCTTCGAAACGATTTGGTTATTTTTTTAGCATTGATAAGTCTGCGTTTGGCAACCACTAACTGAGGATAATGCCCTATTACATAATATCAAAATTCGTGACTATAATCATTAACATTCTTAAAAAATGGTGAATGTTATAAAAAAGAAAAGTAAAATAATTTAAAAAATAAATCCGTACCTCGTATGATGTCGTTTCTGTACCAATAGGAACAACACTTCAGGCTTATTCTGCATACCTGCCATGCGCTGGTAAGCGCTATGGACTGCCGCCAATTCACTATTCATTACCTACAACACAACAATATTTTTTATAGAGTAGGTAACTTGTTGGTACAACATCAACAGCCTATAAATGACCACTGCTGACCAAAGGTCTCTTCCCACACGGAAAAGGTTTGAGCATTAATCACCATGCTTGCTCAATGCATGCTATGGATGGCTTCCTTTCTATCGATACATCATCTACTCGAGCTGCGCATCTTTCTCGCACAGCTACATAGCTTAGTATCAGTGGAAATGGTCACATAGTTACACAACTAGTTATTACATCTTCGTAGCATAGCTAATTAACTACATAGCACATTTCTGGTGAAAAAGCACCTTAATTCGTTTCGGTATATTTTTATTTAAAAACGCTTAACTAATAAACTGACTTTGAATAATAATTACCTGTGAAAACTGCCCTTCAGATACACCGTCACGGAACACAAATATCTTCTTCGGCAATCTGCCTTGGTTGCGGTCTTTGTACACCTTCAGGTGATCGAACATCATGTCTTCAAACTCCACGATCATCTCTTTCTGTTGATATCAATTATAATTAAAGATTGAGCAGTGTTATGGGAAATTGGATTTTAAATATAGCAAGTTAGGGCACACATTTACAAAACTTAATCCAAATAATACACTTTTGAGATAAGTTAACTGGTAGTGAATATGACATTTAGCTAGTCCGCCTAAAGGTACGCGTCCACAGGCCCGCATCGTACGCACCGCACGCAACGGATTTTAATTTGTCTTGTATAGAAACTCATACAACTGCGTCCACTGATCCGCATCGTACGGACCGCATCATCAGCAATACGTACATGCGATGCGTGCTAATGACGTCATACGGAATAAGTACGATGCGTGCGATGCGTACGATGCGGACCTGTTGACGCTTACCTTAAATGTAATTCAACCCACTCCTTTCTATCAAATTTAAAACGTATGGTTTTGATATAAAGTTGAAAATACAATGAAAAATAAATAAAGATTACAGTAGGTTGACCTGCTTAGATAAATTAAATAAATAAATAAGTTAGTATGGTACACTTACCTTTGGAGTTTGTATACTTAATTCGATGTTATACATATAGCATTTCGGATCTATAGAGGCTGTCACTGCAGCGATACTGGGAACATTCGACTGAAAACAAAAAAATATTAATTTTCATTTGTATTTCTTAAAATAATAAATTAAATATTTATTCATTTTTTTTCGCGACTTCTTGGCCTTAACATAATTTCAAATGATTGCCTCATAGGTTAAGGAATAGAGGTGCCTTTCATATGTACATATTTTAGTTAGAAGAAAAAGTTGATATGTAGTTTTATCTGTCAATCAGTCAGAACCTATTTCTAGAATGTCCCACGGCGAAGAATGAAGAAAATTAATCAAAAATATATATTTAATTTTATAAGTTAGCTGCTCATACATTTGAGGATAATTTCATACCTGATCCGGTGAGGGATGCGTGACGTCAGCCCCTACGATCATCACTGTCGTGTCCTTTATACATTTCGGCATGGCGATCATGTCGATGGCTTGGTTTATACCCATCAGTTTGGAGTTCACCTGTTATTAAACAACATATTAAGTTAATTATTACAACTACTTTACTTATTACGGGGCGATTGTCGCGCTACTACTGATTACCGCTGCATGCTACTCATAAATATGAGCCTCTAGATTGCCTGTGTATTGAAACTAGCCGAGTTCCTCGTCAAACAGTTAATACGTGAGTTAACCGATAACATAATAATTAATTTAGTATGTCTCATGTTATAGTAAAACATATTAAGTAATAATTATTATTACTAGTGGTCGCCTAGTGGTCGAAATTCGACCATATACGATTTAATTTACAATACCACTTAACATACGTTCAAGGATAATTTGTATTTAACGAATTGCTATTAGTTTTGTAAAATTCAAATTAATATATTCCGGCGCATCATGAATAACCAAACCTCCTTCAATTAGAAACTTCTTTTCATATGAGACGTGAGAATATCATCGCAATGTCTGTCAATTTTGACGTTTTGTCAAATACGATACTATGCATGGTATTGTGTGTGTAATGTTTTATTTATTGATTTATTAATGTATTTTATAAGCATTATTTTTGAAAAATATTAACGTTCTGCAATTCTCCTACACATAAACTATAAGTGTACCAAATTTTATGCTCCTACGTCCGCGCAATTTTCGTAAAAACAGTTACAAAGTTTTTGCTTCACGTATTAATATATAGATAGTCTGTGAACGATGATGTGTTCAAGTTCAAGTTAAACTTAAAGACATATTTTTCAATGTTCATAATATTATTATTCTCTCTAATAGTATCAAACTTAAGAATATTTTTAAACAAACAATGAATGAACTTGAAAGAAATGATAAGGAACTATGCTATTATATTCTTTAACATTTAAAGATGATATTATATAGATAAGAAATAATGTACCTTTAGAAGTATGTTTTTAGCTGTCATCTGGTTCATACGGCGCGCGGTCGCCTCCTTGATGCATTGCGTCAGAATGCCCACCTCACGTTCCGCCAATTGCTTCACCTGTTTAAATCAAAGTCGACTAAAGTTACACAAAAGAATAACATTACTGTTTTACTACAATATCAAACTGCTTGTCAAAGAATTATGAACTTTAATCGACTTTAAACACCTTTTATCTCGCGATGGACTGAACCAATTTTTATGTGGTAAGAAATGTATTTGCTACATTTAGGAACAGGTATTATTTGGTCTTAAGGTGAATGTTCCGATCGCCTTTTCATACATTTTTCGTTCACGGTATACTCTCCGTACATAGACACTTTTTGCACAAAACTAATCACTTTATCACTTTTGTACGGTCAAGAATCTGCATATAACTTTTTGGTAAATAATTCGCATTATATATGGAGAAAAACAGTCTTGAAAACCGTGAAAAATTTGACATTTCTTTTACTTGTGTTAGTGCAATTTGACAATCAAACTTATCGGAATGTCTAGATAGGTTATAATATTAAACGCTAGATGGCGTGCACCCGATAATGTAAATTTGAAGAATCATTACTAATTTTATAACAATGGTTTTCATTAAAAAACATTACAATAATTTAAAACTAACTATCGTAAACGAAAATATAAAACATTGTGGTCGTGTGTGAAAAAAATGTTAGCGTTAGTTATTATTATTGTCACTGGCAACAATAAAAAAATTTAAATTCGTTCGTAGACAAAATACGATGTTGCCGTTCCGTCGAACATGACCTTTGACACGTTGCCAAACTTATTTAGTACCATCAGATGGTTGACTTGAAATAAAATACATTTCGAAGAGTTTGCGTAGCATTACGCTAGGCTTTACGCGCGGAATTTCTTGTATGTTTTTGATCAATGAAAATTCATTGATTCGAAGTAATATTTCTTGTATGTATTTCTTTCCAATTTAATATGATTATTGCAAAGTATTGTAGTATATGTTGTTTATAAGTAAGTAATTTTATTTCAAAATAAAAATACCTACCAACTAATAAATATTAGCAAGTCAGCCCGTGAGTTTAGCTGGCTATTACAAACTAAAATCCTCATATTAGAAATCACCGATCGATATTATATTGTTTTCTCAGATTAGTAATACAAATAACTTTGGACGGACAAACATTAGTATTATTTGTCACATTATATTGCGTCTGCTACATGAATCCCGCGCGTTCCGATACACTCAAAATCAGTTGAACGGGCGGTAAAACAAGTATCTTTAAATTTCTAATGTTATAGTAAATAGAGTATAATTATGTAATATGATTTTATGATTTTATTATGGTTGTTCTGCAGCGATTTTTCAATTGATGTTATATCATAATTTGGGTAAGTAAAATTTTATTACTATATTTTTTCTGAATTTCGGAACGTATTTAATAAATTCTGTTTTATCTATGGTATGGATATTTACTTTGCAATAATTTTCATGACATGAGACTACATTTTGCTGCAATTACAAGCGATTTGATCTAGTTTTGTTATAATTTCGTTTCAATTTTATGCGAATAGGTACTGAGTTTATAAAAGTAACATAATATTGTCTTGTATATAATTAGTTTTTGTGTATTTCGGATTCCGTTTACATCTAGGTACCTACTATGTCGGGGTCCTACGAGAAAGCTGGCGTATCAACGCCACGAATATTCTGGCGCCCGTAAATCGTCAAAACGAGTGAAAAGCGCATTCAGTTGGATACATGTGGACGACAAGATAGTAAACCTGTAAATTATAACTCAAGTTGTGGCCAGCTTCATTGTAAACAAACTTTAGTTTTCAAGTACGTATAGAGTCATCAGTTGTTGAGCCATCTACATGTAAACTTAGAACTCTTTTAGTAATATGCGTTTCATCCCTCTTCTTCACATGACCATACCAAGAAAAACGATTTCCTTTCAATTTTGCTCTATCATTGGATAATAATGTTCTAGTTATGAATAAAAAGCGTGAATATTACTATCAAGTAAATTCTATTGCATGTCCACTTTATAATTTATTTTAGCATCTTCTTACTATAATATTAAATCTATTTCAGGTTCAAGGACAAATGCGTGTCAGTAACATGGATAAATGCTACTTCATATGTTTTATTTCAGTCAATGAACCTTTGACTGTTATAGAAGTTTGTCGAGATAATATAATGACTTTATCAGCAATATGATGCCAAAGTTAATACACTTTTTTAAAGAATGTATTCTGCCAGAAATAGTTTTGAGACATGTTCAAAAAAATGCGAAATGTATACCTAGGTATGAAAGGTACACAATTTTTTTTATTTTATTTTATGATTTCCATTGATTTCAATCTATATTATTTTTTTTTCTTTTGGGATATTGTTTTCATCCACATCAAAAGTTAAACACAAAATATACTAATTATAGTAATTTTCTTTCGCAGCAGCTGTGTAGCGGTAGTTTCCAGGCAATAATGAAGAAGGATGAGTGAAAACAACACGACAAATGTTTTTTTATTGTACTATTATAGTAGTGTGTTTAGAATCTACATTATCAATGTTTACAGTCATGTTTTTTTTGATGTCAGAAAACTGAAATGGTGTACTCGTCGTAATGAACATAATGTTCATAATGTGATATGAATACATTGACCTATTTTAAGGTTTCTGAAAAACAAAAAGGAAAGTTGTTGCTTTTTTATTTCCTTATGTAGTATAGTGATTATGGATGCTTAGATATTCTCAAACATTTTTCCGCTTTCATTGCAATCTATTATTCTGGTTGCCTTGTTTATGAATTATAGTTTTGAATTATTATTTTGAATGAGATTATTTTTTAATAATCAGTCACGTATCAAGCATTCATGTCACATAAATACTTGTAATAATTGCAGGTTAGTATATACATTCTATTAAATAATGTATAAGATAATAAAATAAAACTGTCTTACATTGCATTCTTGACATTCATTTTATTCCCAAACTAGTGACCCGCCCCGTTTTCGCATGGGTGCAAAATTATCAGTTTCCCTACTATAATATACATGTATTATACATATAAACCTTCCTCTTGAATCACTCTATCGATTAAAAGAAACAGCATCAAAATCCTTAGTGTAGAAAGCATACATATGGATATAGGGACAGAGAAAACGACTTTGTTTTATGCTATTTAGTACCTAAATATAACACTACTTATACCTTTTATTTTTAGAACATAATAGCATCAGATGGTGTTCTTTAGTTCCTAATCCCCAAGACATAATTTCTACAGGTACCAGCCTATTAACTTTTAAATGCACGCCATCTAGTGGTTAATTTTGAAGAAAGGTTGATTTTAAAGTAGGCGCTATGTCTATGTGTGTATAAATGACTGTAAACAAGAGTTGGATATTAATATTTCGCTTTTATGGCAAATCGGATGGGTTTTGAGGCGATAATTTGACTAATTCCGATAAAGTGGGATGCCTGACTTTCGCATTACTATTTCTGTTACTTAATATTGTTCCAATGACACTCAAAACAACATAAAACTGAAAATGTTCAATTCAGCGCCATCTATCGGGAAATGGGCCATGAAGAGCTCGGAACATTCACCTTAACTGACTTATCTATACTAATATTATAAAACTGAAGAGTTTGTTTGTTTGTTTGTTTGTTTGCTAATCTCCAGAACTACTGGTTTAAATGGAATAATTCTGTTTGTTTTGGATAGTCCATTTATTAAGGAAGGTTATAGGCTATAAAACATCACGCTATGATCAATATGAGCCGAGCAGAGCGGGTGAAACCGCGCGGAAGTAGCTAGTATACGATATAATAACAAAATGATAATTAATCATTCAATCATCAACTATGGACTTCCTTTACATAAAAAAATATAAGCTAAGAAACAACTGTACCGTTGGTTCACAAGTAGATTTTGACCGGTCTGCCATATACTGGATGGTTATAAATAAATATATTGTACAAATTCTACTTATTTTAGCTTACCTTATGATAGTCATCGCGGCCTCTAGCCGACACGATTATGAAGACGAAGCGGACGTCACGGTAAGCATTCATCAGAATGCTATGCAACATCTTCATCTTAGCGTTCACATTGACAAACTTAGGTTTGCTTACAGCCATTCCCAACTGTCCTCCGGTACTAACGATCTGTAAAACGTAAATTATATTAGTATACTATATACTTCTAGTTGTAAGTTCCATTTAATAGGTGGTGAGCCTATTACATGGGACTTAAACATAATGATGAAAAGTGGGTATACATTGTACAGTGGCAATCCGTGCCGCAATGTGCACTTCTGCCTACTCCTTCGGGGATAAAAGGCGTGACGGTATATACTATTGACTGCATGGTTGGCGCGGTGGCTGGGTGACCGATCCCGCATAACATGTAGTGGGTTCGATTCCCAGAGCAACTCTTTGTGTAATCCACAATTTGTTGTTTCGGGTCTGGGTCTGAACTTGTATGTTTGTAAACGCACACACTATACAGTAGATAATCCTAGTATGGGGCAACGAATAATTATTATATTACCGCCTCTCTGGTCGAGTATGCCGAGCATTATTTTGGCATATGAAATCATTGTTTACTTTTTGTTCTTCTAAAATTTCTCAATGACATCTTCATCTTAATCCAGAATCGCGACAGGTGTGTGGCAACAAGGTCTTGTTAATATTATGTTTTACGTAGAAATAGAAACAGTTCTTTAGTTACCAAATCGATCATGGGTCCATAATCATTCCTGGAATCCGTGTCGACGGCGATGAGAGCCCACGATGTAAGTGCTTCGGGCTTCAACAGCTTGTTAGCTTGCCATTGACCTTTCCTGGATAACCAAAAATTTAAGAAATAAATACATATGATTCATTTTTTATTTCGTATTATAAATTAAATTTTGAATTACACTTTAAATTAACTATGTGTCTTGCTTCCTACACACGTAACTTAAATCAATGACGTGACTATAAGTCCCTGTTGTGACTTGAAACTAATCGAACTACCTCAAACAGTTACGTTAAGCAGTACATGTTAGTTAATTATTAAAATTAGCTACCTCATTACGAGTAGTAAATTTATGTGTATTCAAGAATTTTTCAGAGCGGGAATCAAATCCGCAATACATTACGCAATAGCTGATCCCATAGCTACTCCCGCACTATTTCACCCGCTGCTAGGCAGCTATTGTTCGCAGCGTAATGTTTTCTAGCCTATAATAGTATTTCTGGATAAATGAACTAGTATAAGATAACAATAAGTTACATACCTAGGAGTGACTTTCCCGTTTCCAATCTCCAAGACAGGAGGCTCCAGTACTTTAGCTTTGACAGTGTAAAACTTCTCCGAGATCTCCAATCCAAACCGTTTGAAATCTCGGTTTTGCGAGTACTTCATCTATAAGAATAACACATAAATTAAAACGTTTTTTTACGAGTATTTATTTATTTTTATGTCTCGTGCACAAAACGTACATATATGGACTGGACACCTAAAGTATCTGTTCCTAATCTACCTTTTTTGATGATGGAAATCATTCAATAAGTTCTCCGGCCCTGGGTCAGGCAAGATAACCAAGGTCCCATTTTCAATGTTAGAATACTGTTACCATTTTCGTTTTCGAATTTCTCAATAATAAGATGATCTGGTAGTACATAATTATTAAAAAAAATTAAAAGACACGTTGTAGATACCAAGGCCAAATAGAAAACTGGCGTAAATGAATGCTTACGTTGGGTTTCATCGTTATATCACGCCCGCAACTCACTTGTAAGTTCTCTGGTTTTGCGACCGCGTTCGGCGCTCTTATTGGCCGGTACCAATGAACCAACCAATCAGAACGCCGAACGCGGTCTCGTTGCGATCTCGATAAACGTATAACAAACTCGTACTAAGCCCTGTGATAGCTTACCATCAGGTGATCTGTCTGCTTGCATGCCATACTATCTCATAAGAAAATAAGAATTCTTTTTCTACTTACATTAGAAATCACTTCTTTGATTTTCTTCAAGCGCTCATCGGGAGGTGTGGCTGCCTCCTTAACCATTTTCGATATTTGTTGTTCGTTCAACTGTCTTGTTAATGCCTGAAAATAATATTGTAGTTTTAAAATATACAAAAATATATTGCATGGGTATGTGATTTTATTCTATAGCAAGTTATAGCTTACTTTGTTTTAGCTTTATGTGACACAATACAAATTTCCTCGGTACTATTATTTATATTGCTATTTGAGGTACAGATAATACAATGATAAATCATAAATCTTGAAAGACAAACTATCTTATGTTGGAGCTTTTCATGGTGTTACTAAAATGACTTATGGCCGTTTTCACCAACCATCTTTTAACTAAGAGTTACTTAGCGGTAAGGAGCACTTAAAATTAACCCTTTACCTTTACTGTTAGGTATCACTTATAGGTTGGTCTAACTGAATTGTCGTTAAGGCGCTGTGTATAGTCAAAATAGGATTGATTTAACAGTGTTTTTGCCCAATGTTTACAAGTTAGAGCAACAAAAAAAATATATGTTAATCTTGATCATTTTTATAAATGGACCATCTTCTTCAAAACACGTTTTCTATACATTTTCTCGATAGAAAAAAATCATAAACTAACCATTTAAATTGAAATTCTAGCCATTGTAACTATATTATTTATGAACATATCTTAATAAAATTAATAACAGTGACGTAATTTAAAATAATAAAAGGATCTGCCGCATTTATTTATCGATTGAAATGAGATATTTGTAAGAATTAATATAATTCATGATAAATAACTCAGAACGAATCGAACAAAATGTCGTCCGATCATGACATCTATTCGTTTCTCTTTCATTCCTACGCGGACCGGCAGTGACCGCTGAGGCGCGCTGCTTGGTGGACCTATGTCAGTTTGTGTCAATCGCCGCTCAGAAAATAATCATTCACTAACATATCTTTTTGCTGTTTGTAATATTTTATTTTGTAATTAGCATTTTCTAAGTTGGGTTGTCAGTATATTTTTTTGTACGAAATCGATTTGAATTATAAGTTGTGTAAATACAATTAATTTTTTCTTATACTATTACCGCGTAGCATGGTGCAGATGACACATTCAGTAACGTTCCGTATCATTCTTAAAAGGAGAAGGGGACTTTTGGGCCCAGCAGTTAACTAGTTGATATGTATATTAAAAAAACCGTCATATTTTTCTAAGGGAAATCACAAAATATGGTACCTTGTTTCTATCTAGGAAGCGAGAAAACTTAAATTAAGTTGTGTAATAATGTATGTAAAATAATGTATGTATAACGTACTCTTTGATTTAAACTTCTTAAAACACTTCTGACTGACTTCAGTCAGTCACCGATTGACAGATGACACTTTCCCTATACTTATTATACTCTTTGGATGACACTCGTTCGTTGTGTTTCGTTCTAAGTGCGCACGTATTTTCCATGTTTTATTGTTTAACCCCACGACCTCGGCTTTATAAAGGACTTTTGACGGATCTTGAATCTATAAATTACCTGACTCTCTATTTTGGACAACTGCAACAAGCCTATCAATCGAATATTGACGACATAGATCGCTGTGTAAATTGTACGATTGCGACTGGTCGCTGTAACTCTATTGGCAGAAGAGTCTTGGAAGATGAGGCGACTTTATCAGTTATTCGTCAGTGGCGTGCATCTCAGCCTGTATAATATGGTATCTCAGTTGGGAAAGATACCAAGAAAATATACGTACCCCGAACCCCTTCACAATTCTAAGATGACATTCTCCTAATTATTCAAGATGATTAATACATATTTTATACTAATATTGGTGTTTTATTTATATATCCTCCTGTCCCTTTTTTAATTTTTAAAAGGTTAGTGCCTACCTACTGCTTCTAAGGGCCTATGCACACCACGTTTTTTAAACGCGCCGGGGCCGCGCATTTGTATCGATACAAACGACAACAAACTGCTCTGCAGGAAAAAAACGCCCCGTCGACGCGCATTATAGCGATACAGAGGTGATACAAACGCGCGTGTGTAGCGATACAGACACGCGTGTGTAGCAATGCAATCGAACCTGCGCTTGGTACAGGCTCAGCAGTTGTTTCTATCTATCTTTCTATCTATCATCACTGACAGGACTATTGTAGCCAATAAACCTGATATAGTGGTGATAGATCGGCAAGCGCGCCACACGATGATAATCGATATCACCATTCCTCATGACGAGAACCTCGTGAAAGCTGAAAAAGATAAACAAATAAAATATCTTGACTTGGCTCACGAGGTTGTCGACATGTGGAGTGTGGATTCGGCTATCATTGTGCCGATAGTCGTGTCGGCCAACGGATTAATACCCAACAGCCTCGACAATCACCTTAGGAGGCTGGGGTTGGGCGGATGGATCAAGCTGGGCCTGATGCAGAAGGCAGTACTTCTCGAAACGGCACGTATTGTGAGAAGGTTTCTGTCTCTGGAGCCCTAACCACCGGTAGCTTGGACCATGCTCCCGCTACTGGTCGGCTCCTATTTTTATATTTTTAAATATTATTTTATTTTGTATGTTGTAGTATTTAAAAATGTAAATTTAGATAATTTTAAATAAATGTAGATAAGAAATTAATGAGAATTCAATGTACGCTGCGAGTATCGATAGCGATAAAAAAGATCTTTCTAATGTCCATCCCTAATCATGTGGTACTGAGAGACGTCAACGTCATACAGGCAACTGTCACTGTTCGATTTCGGTTTTAGTCATAAAAAAACAAAATAAAAAAATAAATAAAAATAAAATAAAAATGTATACAACATAATATTGAAAAAATAAGAAAACAAAAACTGATACGAGTAATGAGATTCGATCTTAAGGATCACGGAACGCGATTCTAGACAGCAACGCATTGGGCAAATCGTCCATGAAACTATGGAAGCGAAATTACGCTCCTAAATAAAATAGAATACGTGTATCAATGACATTTGCGCGGTGCACCCCTCAGTACACGAGACCCACTTCACCTGCTTCACCCCCTCAAATACATAAAAGTCGTCTATTCACCGCGCCTTAACTGTCTGTCACCTATCTTAGTTTAAGGGTTCGTAATTTAAGAGTGATAAGTGAAAACGGGTATGAGTTGTACATTATGTATAGAAACTTACGGTCTCAATGAACCACTTACCTGACCCTCAGCGACATGTAAGAGTTCGATGGGGAAGTAAATGCATCGGTCCTTATTTCCGACCCACAAGCAATTAAGTCTTGGGTACCGCAGCCTAAAAGAAAAACGAAATATTATTTTTGGATACTCTATTTGCATATATTAGATAGCATAAAAAGCTATTCACAGGTTTCAGGTGTGTATTTGAGATGCGACTAAACATTAGTAGACTTTCAATACAATTTAATACACTTTTAAGTGCTAAAATTTCACATTTTATTTACAAAACATTCAACATGTAATATTTTTAAGAATTTTCTTGAACTAAATTAATTGATAACGGCGCGGCGAAGTCACTTAGTACGAGACGTTGTTCAGTGCGTAAACCGTTATTTTTAATTATTATTTTTTATAACTCACTATAGTTATTAAAAACTTTCTAAAACTGGGCTAGTTACAGGGAAGATACTACACAAACTAAGTTAAAATTACAAAGGGCTTAGTACAAGTTTTTTTTATGCTAAACGAGAGCGCGTTCAGCGCTCTGATTAGTTGGTTCACTTGAACCGGGCCAATCAGAGCGCCGAACGCGCTCTCATTTCATTTTCGTTCAACGTAAAGCAAACTCGTACTAAGGCTACCGATAATATAAAAAACGGATAATGTCTACTCACCTGTAATTTTTGTCTTTCGCGAAATATTCCGCGACAGATGTCTTTCTAGTACGTCCGTCTGATTCTGTGATGGTGAAGACCAGATCGTGGGGTGGGCCCACCAGGCCGTTACAGATGAACTCCCGACGATGACCAGCCGAGGGCGTGTTACCGACCAGAGTAGCAACCACCTTGTTATTAAAAACAATAATTAAGTCTTTATTGCTGTATTTAAGTCTAATTTATATTTATTTATATTTAAGTGTAAAACAATATAAGATTGCCTATAGAAAACTGTTACAAATTCTATGCTAGTGTCAGTCACTGTTGACTCCCAACTGTCTTTTTTTTAGGGAAAAAATGTCTAATTGTTTTTCCCGTCTTCGGTAAAGCGAGAGGGAGTGTCAGACTCTTAGTGACTAAAAACCAACCCGTGCCCACTTTTGCTTTTCGAGCCGAAGCCCCGATAACCCGCCAGGTAGTTGTCAAGACTTCCAACTATTAAACATGTTACCATTTATATTTGTGCTCAATTAATTATTAAATTCTTTTTCAATAGTAAACAATTGACTTAATATTTTAAACACTAACCTTCAATCCTTTAACGAATGCAGCGAAATAGTCACATCCACGTTGGTTATCAAGTGGCTTGGTAGGATCCAAGTTGAAATCTTTGATCATGGCATCAAGCAAACTCTGATGCCTTGGGAAGCCTTTGTGCGCCACTGCAGAGTTAAAATAAACATTAGATAGAAATAAAAGCATTCTGAAATGTAGAAGTAGCTACTTTACCATATTAAACATTTTTTAAATGACTTGAACAAAAATATATTCTATATTCGAACTACACGATTTGATATGTGTTCGTACTTCGTAGCAAAAGAAAAAAAAATAAAAGAGAAGAAGCAGTACACAAATCTGAACTGTCAATCAATAGTAACTAGGTTCATTTTAAATTAGCAACAAAGGTAATAACAAAATATATATATTTTTTTTACTTACCATCAATGTTGATAAAGGCTTTATTGGTAAATATAGCGGATTGGAACAACCCCGTCCACATTTCATAACCAAAGCCCAAATCTATGGGGCGGGATGGTCGTTTGAAAAATTGACGGCCAGCCTACAAAGAAAAAACAAAAAATATAATATGTAATAATCGTAGCATATAATAGTGTCTCTTTGGCCATGTAGCCATGCAAGATCAGAAAAACATCTCAAGTTCATTTCTTGGTTGGAGCAATTATTATGGTATTGGTGTTATTTACTATAACTGCGCTATACATTTTTGGATCACAGTTTGTATTATCGTAGTTTTGAAAACATTACATATTTACCTTAACGTACGACTCCAACGCCCCCTGGCGTAAAATAACGTCGATACATTGGATCTCCTCAGTAGGATGGCAAAGAGACGAAGCGCGCGTTCTCATGTAACTGTTAACAAAAAAACAATTATTTATTTGCTTAATAAGGATGGACACTGGACAGGTACTGTACGTAGATATTGTCGTTTTATAAGATACACATTAAAAAATAATATTTGCTTTTAACAAAAATTGCAACGTTGTTGATGATTAAGTAGTCCAACGTAGTGATGCACTATATTCGTATTCGCATTCGCGAAAATCTGCTTAGTAAAGAGATTAAATATAGACAGGGCTACTTACTTTTTAATATTTTCCAAATCGACGACTCCTGTGGCTTTCAGTGAAACGTCAAAATTTATCGATCTTTGATTCTGATCTAGAAGCTCGACCTAAAATAAAACAAATAAAAAAAACATATTCATCTGTTCTTATGTACCACATTACTATGCAATAATACAAAACTATTTTCATTAGACGCTGTGAAAGTTTCGAAATCTATGCTAAGGTAAGCGATACCTTATCAATATTATATTTTAATATGATGTTTTTTTTAAATTTATACAGGGTGTCTTGGAACCTTGCCGATCATCTGGTGCCATTTGGACGTCGACTTACGGGACACCCTGAATAACTTGGAATCTAATGGAGTATTCAAGAATTATAGTATAGGGTTGTTAATTACATCAAAACCCCATGGACCAGGCTGTACCTAATTTTCATAAAAGAGGTTTGCTAAAATCTTCAAAGGCATACAAGTTGGAGATCATTGGAGTAAGTTGTTTATTTATGTTATTTTTTATACAACGACGGTGGCGAAAACGCACACGGCCCACCTGATAGTAAGTGGTTACCGTGGCCTTTGAACGCTTACAACACTTGGGACATTACATGCGACTTGCCGACACTTAAGGAACCTATTTACTCCCTTCTTGAAGATCCCCATATTGTAGCCTACTGGGAAAACCTTTGTGATGTAAGTAAAACAGTCTTACAAGGTTATCAACTACTAGTTTCTTAACATTGTATATAATATAATACTTACAGTAGCATGGAACCGCTCCGTCGTCGTAATGTTCTTAAGAGCATTCAACGAATAACAGTTCTTCATCTGATCAAACGCTATTAATTCATTAGCGAAAAACTTATTTTTCACTTTTAAAAATACATCTGGCAACATCTTCTTGGGTTTGTCAGGGGTAATGCTAACGTCATAGCGATACTGTAAAAAAAAAGTAATATTTAATAAAATTAGAATACAATGTCAATGTTGAAATAGTGAAACACTTAAACTACACTAAAATACAAGGGAAATTACGGGAAAAAAATGTATATATCAGTTAATTTTTAATTTAGATGAACCTTTCAAACATACTTACAATTTTAAGGGATTTAAATTCCATTTCCAAATAGTTGACCATAACTCTTATGTGGGCAGCTCGAACACGGTTACCGGGAATTTTGTTTGGTATCTGATACCGACACATGGTAGGTTCCATGGATTTAGGAGCACGTGCAGTAGGAACCACAGCTGTTGGCGTCGCTTGCGGTATCGGCGTCGCTTGCGGTACCGGCGTCGGTTGCGGAACCAGTCTCGCGGGTGGCTCTGGCATAGTGCCTAGAGGGACGGGAGTCCATCCACGGCTTTTTCCAGATCCACTCTTGCTCCATGGTCCAGGAGCAGCGTGCGCAGGTTCAGGCATCTGCACCAAGACTGGAGCTCCTGCTGGAGATGTGGGTGTAGCTTTAAGGGGATCTGCTGTCTGTGGAGCTGATGCTTGCTGGGCCTCAACTGTTGGAGCTGGTTCAGCCTTTTTCTTCTTAGGCTTCTTCTTCCTAGTACCTGATAAGCCCAGACCTAGCCCAAATTCTTCTTCTTCAGCCGGCTTTGGTGGTTCTTTGGCTGCCTCTGGTGGAGGTTTCTCCTGTGATGGCATAGCCGCAGCCTCCAATTGAATTTGTGACGGTGCCTCTGTAGGAGTTTCGGGCTCGGGTTTACTAGCCTCCTCCTTAGAAGTTGGTTCCTCTTTACAAGTAGACTCATCTTTAGCACCTGGTTCATCTTTTGAAGATTCTGATATTGATAGTTTTTTCATTCCCTGCAGAGCTTGCAAAGCTTGCAATGATCTTTCCTTCTTCTCTTTTTTCTCCTTTCTTTTGCGAGCTGCTGCCGAAAGATTAGAATCATCTTCTGCTTCTGCTTCTGGGACATCCGGAGAAGTTGGCTCCTCAACAGACACAGAGCTCTGTGACGGCTCTTCTTCTTTCTGTACATTCTTTTTTCCTCCTTTCTTTTTTGCTATGAAAAATGAAAAAAATTGCTTAAATGTTTTCTAATTATTTAAAATAAATAAAATTTTGGGACAAGTGATAGTTATATCCGTTCTACATTTACATAATATTTTAGTTATGTTTAGTGTTATGAAAATTTATTGTTATTAATCGATATAATCGATAATACCAATATTTAAGTGTAAATAATATAATCCGAGTAACAAACTCATGGTGTTAAATTATTAACTCAATATCGATATTAATTTACTAAAAGGTACCTTTGAATACTCAAAACAAAAAAAAAACGCAGCACGCGAGTCCAACTTGCAGTTCAATATCTAGGTACGATTAATTTTGTTAATGACATAAATAGCTATTTAACTTAAAGAGGGAGTTCCACGCTCATCTACGCAAAAGTAGCAACCAAGTTAATTATTCTGTGATACAAACATAACTAAAATATGAAGAAGAACGATTGAGTTAAAACATATAGCTAATTAGCTTTTCTGTGACATTAACACAAAACCGTTTTGTACTATGTACATTACAAAAAGAGTAGGTAATTAGTAGACCAAAGAAATGAAGATTAAACAAAGTCAAACATGTTTCAACATGAATCCATATCTATGAATCATCACATAGGTACTAGTAGGGATCACATGTAACACTCTGGTACTAGTAGGTACAAATAGGAATCACGTGTAACACTCTGATACTAGTAGGTACAAGTAGGGATCACATGTAACACTCTGATACTAGGAGGAACTAATAGGGGTCACATGTAACACTCTGATTATAAAATTAATTTCTTGCCACATTTTCCCCCACGAGTTACAGCTTGGGTATCTTCAAAAAAGGTGTGATTATATGCCTCCATGGTAAACAATGCACTTGTGTTACGTCTTGTATTGCAACTTTATAAACACCACCAATAATGGATTAATTTGTTGCTACTGCAAGTAGTAGAAAAAAATGAAAAACTGACTGCCCCATTTCATACTGTATATTATCAAAACCAACATATTATGTATGTGAACTTGTATGTATGTAAACGCACCCATGACACAGGAGAAAATACTAGTGTGTACCCATGTTTTGTAAAAAAAATATCGCCTTTTATTCTCAAAATAGGTCAGCGCACACATTAAAAATGTAACACAATACCTTTTGCACCTTTTATGTTTTCTGTTATATGTTACAGATGACAAACCTAATACCATAAGTATATTGGTTATTATTCCTGCTTCTACTACAAGAGAAAATTCTAGAAAACTAAATACTCCTTTGTCCTTTGTAAGTGAAACTGAATCTGATATCTTGGTGTCAAGATTAAATTGAAATAAATTTGATTTAAAAATTCCAGACATACTCAGATATTTGAATAGTTAAAGCATATAAGTATGATATTACAATGTAAAATAGTAATTTCCAGACTAATTTCAACTATAAACAATTGTAAGAAGACGATTGGTCATAGATAAAGAGAATGCATATCTACAACTGCGTGCAACATGGATTGCACAACAATTAAAGATTTTACAATCATATTTGTTAGACTGCAGCTTCTTTAAAACCTTTATAATACTATTTATGTCGAAATCATTTCAATTTGTATTTCTATAACTACAATATTACAAGAAGAAACATCATAAAATAGTACACCAATAACCCTGAACAAGAAATTGCTATAACATTTATGACTATTACATTTTCCACTATGATTATTTTGACCAATAAGAGGAATGGCCTTGAATTACACACCTAGAACTCATGCACCTCATAAAATAAATAAATTGATTTCTACGCAACATTTTATCAATACATAAAAAAAATATTATGTAGAGTTACTTACGTGGCTTCCCCATTTTGACAGCGTCTTACTTCACGTGGTAGCTGTAATATAAAACACACTGTAAACACTATACAGCAAACTGAATAATAATTATTAAATATTTTTGTTCAATTTGTTAATTAACAAGTACAGGTGTGATATTCTTGGTAGCAGATTGCTAAATGAATACTAATAATGATGTCAAATAGAAAGTATGTACTAAATGGCGAAGAGAATAATCTAGAATTCCCCTACACCAGTGTTGCCAGTCTACAAATTGCTAAAATTATTTTTTAAACTTAATTAGGTAACTAAACACAAATGTTTGCTATTGGACTGAAAATGTACCCAATATGTATATCAATTATATTTTTAAATTAAGATTGTTAAAGACAATTTTGAAGTTTTTAATTAAACTGGAATGAGCCTAATCTAGACTTGTCTATGTCTTTCCATTATGGCAATATGGATGTCACATTTCTCATTGACGATGCTGTTTATGTTATAGTACTATTAGTAGGTATATTTCGAACATGTAACACAATAATAAACGAGTATGAAGGTATTGCATCATGCTTGTTTAGTTATTAGAACAACATAATGTCAAGTAAACCAAAATGTCTTTGTTTGGGTAGTAGTTTTACTCACACATTGATCTTATTTATAAAATAAAATATTCTGAATCGAGTTCATTAAGCTCCTTGATTTATTTTTATTGTACACCATATTGTGAACATGAATCTTGACATATATTTTGAACAATAACATCAATGCTAGGGGCCAATAAAATAATCCTATCTATCAGAAACTTTCAAGGTTATTAAAAATTTTAGTATTTATTAGAAATCCTATTGTTACCTGATGTATGATGAAATTTTAACCAATAAATAAGAATCACACAATTACAACCACTTCTTAACACGTAACTTTCGATGCTTATATTTCGCGTGAAAGATGTACATGCAAGTCTATAGGCGCATTATTGCAGTATTTATCAAAAATTCATGATGGTAGCCCACCTTAAATTACTTAGTAGAGGGCTAGGCGTCTAAAAAATCGATAGTTTTCCACCTAATATCCTAAACGCTACCTTTTTTAACAAAATAATCTTATTGATTTCTTACTAGAATAATCACTTCTCGGTGAAAAAGAGATCTCAAAGTATATGTGTTCTCATAAAACCTGAGATTTAAGCTTAAATTCAGAAAATACTTAGTGTCTAACTGTCTATTATGTTGGAAACAACACAGTAGTTTGAATCGGGATCTTACATTTAATAAAACAAATTCTATCATCACATACCGTTATCACTGGCTTTACTTTTAATTTTCACTGATTTGCAATAATATTACAGTCAATTTACGTTAGAAGACCTTGTGGTATGATATTTTAATTCATCAATGGCTGGCAAAGTGCACTATTCCCAACAGGTAAAACGTAAAACTGTCATGTATGTGTTTATGTTTATATTCAAAGTGCAATCAATCAATAAGTTCTGTAGAGATGTACTTCCATCTTCTATTCGATTGTACAAAATGGAAATAGATTTTATTCGATTAGGTTTTTGACAAACAGTTTACATACAACAATTTTATTTCTTTACTTTTATTTTTTTTATAAGTAATAGAAAATAACTAATAATACAAACATTGAATATATATTTTTATATTATGGACAAACTTAGGGATTGGCGATTTTTCGTAAAAAAAACTCTAAATAAAAAAAAAAATACTGAGTAAATAGTGCCTATTTAACTTCTTTTGGATAAATACTCGAGTAGAAACAGATAAATACTCAGTCTTAATTCATTTTTAGTATTTATCCGAAAAATAATCGAATAAGTAGAATGATCGAATAAGTTTACCGAAAGAAACATTTTTAGTAATTTGTCTGTGGTTTTACTAGTACCATAAACAGTAGAAGTAAACAGATAAAAAAAATAAGCTGGCAAGCGGAATATCACATAGAATTTTACACGAATGAAAGGGAATACTAAACGATAATGATTGGCTAATATTTATGTCTAGCCAATCAAATCAAAAAGAAATAATTAAGCTGATAAGAGACAGACTGCTCAACAATCATAATCAAGAATCAAGCACAACTGCTCAACAGCAAGAAAAAGCTTATGATTTCAATGTTGTGAATGTGAAACGAATTTTATGTTGTATAAAGTACGTGAAAAATACATGAAAAGTAACAACAAAGTCTAGTTTATTCAAGTAATCTGTTCAAATTGTGTTAGGAGTATTTTTTACTAAGAAATCCCAACTGCTTGTGTCATTTTAGTCATGTGTATTGAAGTGTTTACGGCTTCTACACTCGAGAGTTCTAACGTGTCTTTATTTGAAATATGGCTTATTACAATGCCGGCAATGTTGTAGCTGTAACTAACCTACCTGAACAAATTGAAGATACAAATAGTACAGACGATCTTACTATAATACCTTTAGAAAAAGATAGTTTCGGTGAGTATTTGTGCTGATAATGAAAGCATAGAATATAAAGATTATTATTTAGCGTTATTATTACAGCAATATGCGAATTGTGCGGTCGCGTTGGCCGTCGGGGACAATTCTACCCAAGAAACAATAAGTTTTGTTCGCTTAGATGTCACGCGAGTAATTCGAGGAGACGACATTGTAATTGGAGGTTCAGATTGATGGAAGGAGCCGAACACATGGCGGGTATGATCCCATTGGAGCCACTGCCACAGCTGCAGCACTGGCAGTCCACAATAAACGAATTGCAGGTACCTTAATATTGATGTTATCCATCAGTAATAACCTCTAACAGCTGTTTACTAATAGTTAAAATTAAAGTACATTTACGCTGTAAACACATTATGTTTAAATGTAGTCAGATGATTTATGTTTATATTTACCAAATTGTTTATGCTACCTATGAAAATATTGTTATACAAACTGTAATTTTGGCATTTACTGTCTATGTTTTTATGTATAAGTAAAGTTATATCTTGGTACATAACTTTGGATTCGTTTCAGGCTGGACCAATAAAACAATCAGCTGCTTTAGTAGCAAACAGTTATGAATGGAAGGATGAATTATTTGGTTGTGATTTCCTTGCTGCCCCAGTGAGTTTATTCAAGCATGCTCCGTTACATGAAATGTGGGACAGCACCTTTGAGGGTATGAAAGTAGAAGTAAAAAATACAGACTGTGAAAACTATTCAGACAAACTTAGTGACTATTTCTGGGTGGCTACAGTATTAAAAGTAAGTATTATTGAAGAATTATATTTAACCAATGAAAATAGAATGGTATCAAGTTTTCCCCTATAATTATAATATTAGGCATGAGTCATCAGCTTCTAAACATAGGCCTCAATAAGCACAGCTAGGTTATACTGTTATTGTCAATTCGAAGTGAGCTTGATCTTGGTCTGCCATATCATTAGTTGTGATAATAATCTCAACCAATGATGAATGATTATGTGAGTAAGCTCACTTTGAATCTGTTCTGCATTAACAATTATAGAATAACACACAACACAAACCATTCAATAAAGCTTAAAATGGAGTGAAAATATATGTCTCATTTAAATTCTGTTTGCAGGTAAAAGGATACATGGGTCTTCTACGCTATGAAGGATTTGGCAGTGATGATTCTAAAGACTTTTGGGTGAACCTTTGTTGCTCTGAAGTCCACCCTGTTGGGTGGTGTGCGACAAGAGGGAAACCTCTAATACCTCCTCGTAGTATTGAGGATAAATATACTGATTGGAAAAAGTAAGTACCTCTATTTTGTTAAAATAAAAGACAAAAGCAAACAATTTATTCATCGCCTGACATGAAATGCAACAATACCTTGGTTCAATACCTGGATCGAGTAAAGTATTACATAACTAGCTTCTGCCAGCAGCTTCACCTGCATTCCTGTGGATAAAAGTATCCTATCACTCAATACTGTATACATTTCATTTCACATCTGTTTCAGCATAATTAAATGACAAACAAACAAACTTTTACCTTTATAATATTAATGTGATTTGATATTTTAGGTTTTAAAAATTTCACATTAGTTGTAGTTATCCTGAATTTGAGTCAAAGAGTGTAATACAATCTTATTACATAAAATACTTTTTCTATTTTCAGATTTCTTGTAAAGCAACTAACTGGCGCGCGAACTCTGCCCGCGAACTTCTACACAAAATTAAATGATAGTCTTGCATCTAGGTTTTCTATTGGTGTCCTTATGGAAGTCGTTGATAAGAATAGAATTTCACAAGTCAAGGTAAGATTTATGAAACCTTCCCTGTTAATCCAATAACAAACATAGTCAAGAATTATAACTCTAAGTTCTTATTTGACTGCCTCGTAAAATAAAGGGCAAAGTATTATTGGGTTTTTTTCGGAGTTTCAAAAATTTCTCAGTAGTAGCACGGAGTCTGGAATTGTGCGCCGTAGGTATATGGCAATAGACTCGCCCCCTATTACATGGGATTTAGAACACAAATGGTTAAAAGTGGGTGTTCATTGTATAGCGACATTACGTGCTGTAATGCGCACTTTGGCCTACCCCTTTTGGGATAAAAGGCGTGACGTTGCAATTCTTATTTGATGTTTGGACAAGAATAAATTTGAATTCAGTTGTATTTAATATGCCAATTTCTATTTACAGGTAGCTACAGTATGTGAAATAGTAGGCAAACGATTACACGTAAAATATTACGATAGTACACCAGAGGACAACGGCTTTTGGTGTCACGAGGACTCCCCACTAATACACCCTGTAGGCTGGGCCTTCAGAATTGGGCATCCTTTGGACGCACCTCCTAGTTATTTGCAAAGAGTAGCTGCTGGTCGGCTTATACCCAATGATAGTACGCCAGACATGTTTTACAAGTACCCAAGTAATGAGCCACCATTGTTTGCACAAGGAATGAAGTTGGAAGCCATTGATCCTCTCAATCTATCAGCAGTTTGTGCTGCGACTGTGATGCAGATACTGAATGAAGGGTATATGATGATCAGGATAGACTGTTACCCAGCCGATGCGTCTGGTGCGGATTGGTTCTGCTATCATCAAAGATCGCCGTGTATATTCCCTGTTGGTTTTGCACAGGCTAATAATATACCTCTTGTACCTCCTGCTGGGTGAGTAATGTTTATTACCTACATGTTAGTTTAACACAGATGAGTTTAAAACAACACAAAATTTCTCACATCTGAATTGGACAAGTTAGTAGTTCAATAGATGACAGGTGTAATCGAGCAATGATCTTGGATTACTTTTCCAAAAACTAGATTCTTTTGGAAAAAGAATCCATTAGGTATTAATTATTATTTTATCAGCTTACTCACGTAACTGTTTAGAATTACGTATGAGTAGAGGCTCATATTCATGAGCAGCATTCCGCGACACACGACGCGGTGATTGTCGCGCTGCTACTGGCGACTCGAGTTTCGCGCCCATCGCGCCCTCTGCCTAGTATTTTCCTAAGTACTTAATAGCACTGGGCATGGAATTGTGCTCAGTGATAGTGTATAGCAATTCATTATCGCTATATAGTGTAAAAGAGGTGTTAAATAACTACATATTTCTATTACCAGGATTACAGTAGAGGAGTTTAGTTGGGAGTCATACTTGGCGGTGTCTGGTGGACAGCCGGCCGACCGCTCGTTGTTCGCAGCGCGAGGTCACGTGGTGTCGCACGGGTTCGTGGCCGGCATGAGGTTGGAGTGCGCCGATCTCATGGATCCACGACTAGTCTGCGTTGCTACCGTTGCCAGAGTTGTTGCTGATTTACTCAAGGTACTTTTAACCTTTTTACTGAGATTGTATTACGAAAACACAATTTAATGTACTTTATACTAGGTTTGTTAAAAAAATTACCAGTTAAAATTAGTTTGCCCTGTTTCTTAGAACCATTGAGCCGACTTTGAGCGAAAAGATCGATGATGCTCTTCAAGCGCACTTACGAAGCTGTTTAATCATAAAAAGCATGATCTACTTTCTTTAACTTAACATCATACATATCTGTCTAATTTAATTACTATAACACCAATTTACACCTACATTCCAGGTTCACTTCGATGGATGGGGCATGGAGTACGACCAATGGTTGTGGGCGCACAGTACGGACGTGTACCCCGTGGGCTGGTGTCGCGCGGTGGGCCACAGACTGGAAGGGCCGCTACAACCACCGCCCCGCCCGCCGCGCAAACATCCGCCAAAACAACCGAGACGAAGGCGTAAGCAACAAGGTATGTATTATGGTCTAGTAAATATTTAACACTAGCTTTTGCCAGTAGCTTCGCCTACGTTCCCCAGATAAAAATTACCGCATGTGTTATTCCAGACTATAATTAACCCCTGTTCCAAATTTTATCCTGATCCCTTCAGCCGTTTTGACGTAGTTGAGTACACAAACTCACAAACATTGGCATTTATAATATTAGTAGGAATGTCAAAACAAATATGTACATACAAAATCTTGGCCCTTTGTCCCAGAGGGCTAGACAGAAACTACATAGCGCCACTCTAATAATTATTAATTTGCTATGCATTATACTTTCAGGTTTAAAATCAGCAGCTCAACCTCCAAACACAACGGAGGAAAGCTCACAGAATTCCGACATGGGTGATACCAAGAGCCTTTCTCCTCCTACTAGCGTATCTGAAGTATCGCCAGATGCGGAACCTCGGATTGAAACCGACTCCACGCTAACGAAAATGGATGTGGATTTGGATATGGAATCTAAGGATAGTATTATTGAACAGCCTGAAGAAACCATTGCCGATATGAAAGTAGATAGTCCGGTAAGTAATCAGCACTAATCTTTGTGGGAACGTAATCATAGTGGTCCAATTAGGTAGGAAGATTTACAACATATTCAGACGAATTTATATTTAAATAGTTATGCACATATTGAGGTTTTACTGCCATTGACGTGTTCTAGTTTCGAGGCCTTGATGTGACACTGTCACTCTTTATACTTAGTAAAACATGCTCAATATATACACATAGTACAATAAAGTTGTTGTAGTCCAATTCTTGTTGATGTATTTAATAATTGTACTCTTAAATTTCAGAATACACCTACAGACAAATCCCCAACCACACCTACGGATATATCACAACACACACCAACAGACATATCACAAGATTCAAATTCAATTCCAAACATAGCACAACTATCCCCAGCTGTTTCCATGGAAGATACGGACAGTGACAAGGTGATACCTAGACTAGTCAATACCTCAGTGCCCTTAGATGTCCTAACCTCCGTCGACCCAGAACATTGGAGCACAGCTGATGTTGCCAAATTCCTCACAGTCAATGACTGCCAACCTTACTGTATCAACTTTACCAATATAACTGGTCCAATGATGCTACAGCTAACAAAAGACGAAATCATCGAACTGTTAGAAATGAAAGTAGGTCCTTCATTAAAAATATTTGACTTGATACAACAATTAAAATGCAAAATAAAACAGCCTCAGAGTAGATTGCTAAATAGTTTTAAATAGTGTTTATTTGAATAAGCTGCCTCACTACATGTTTGTAAAGTTCTGTTGCACTGGCTATCAGTTACATGCCATAATATTTTCCTCAAGGGTAATCTTTTAATGTCCTGGACTTGACCTCTCAGTGTTGTATTGAGTGTTCTACATATCTCAGGACAGGACTCCTTGTACCTTTGTTAAACACTATAAAGGAATATAGTTCCTTATACAGGATAGCATGTAAACTTGGAAATAAAAGTCCAATCATGAACTTGATAATACAAACATGCAGTGATGCAACTTATACACATTAGTAATTCAAATTTGAAATATTATTCCCGCCTATATTTTGGTGTCGCATAATAGCCCGGTGTTGTTTGCAAATCGGACAGTCACCAGAATTTGATATCACAATTTGTGTGAAAGACATTTTTCGTCTTTTATATTCGCCAATTATTTTTATTTATTAATTTTCTTTGAAGTATGAATGGCTTTGAGAGTTTTACGAAGCAATGTAGGTAAATTATTATGGCTCTTTTCAAAGCATGTGTGGCATTTTGAGTCACTTGGCAAATCCATTGAACAATTTTAAAATGCCTAGGCAATACCACATCTATCCCTTTTGGATGAAAGAATCGACTAATATTGCCATAGAAAAGCATGTTTGCATGTTTTAAGAAGATATTTTCTTACAATTTAATATTGTTATGGCTCATTAACGTTTATGGTTGTTATGTTTACTCATACTGTGATCGTAGTTGAGTAATAGTCAAATGTCAGTTTTACCATCTTACACATTTATATTATCACACCATACTTGGCTTGGCTTTTAATACATAAGGTCCATTCCATGTGTTGTATAATGAATGTTCTAATTAAGCTAACATGAATATGTTATGCAATTGGTTTCATGTCAGTCTTATTTTGTAACTTTTAGATTATTATAGAAACTTGCATATGCAAACAATGAGTTATTTTACTATTTTTTCTGTGTAATTTTAATTGATCTCGATTTTAAATAAAGCTAAATTGCATGTTGCCTTTACAATTTTTAGCTTGAGCCAAATTAATTATAGTGTTAACCAGTCAATTTTATTTAATTTAAAGGTGAAACTGGACAAAATCAATGTGGCATAGTAAAGAAACTCGCATGAACTTATAAAGTAATAATTATACAATGTTACTGAGTATTTTTATATAAGAGTTGTTAACAGATATGTGTTGTCTACATTATATATTTGTGAATATGGTATTCATAGAACCTGCCCCAATTCCCTCACAATACCACTAAAGCAATAAGTAATAATATAGCATAGTCAAATCATCTGTATTTTAGTCAATATGTATTGATAAATCTGTATTTTGTAATAGTCAATTTTAAAATCATGAATTTGGTATGTGTGTGGTTGAAATGTTAAACTAAGATTCCGTTTCTGAGCACCGAATTTTACCTAGGTAGTGACGAAATGAGTTGTAAATATAGTTTTTATAGCATTCCTCATTTTGTTGCAACAAATTGGTATTATTTAGAAGACAAAGGTGACAAATGGGATTTTAAATTGAAACAGTTTTATGCTTAGACAAAGAGTTATATTCAGTGATAAATACATTGCCTTTTTAGAGACTTGAATAAGAATTTATATCATTTAGTACCATCAACATTGTACTGTAATAGTTTTAATGTCCTGGTATTAAATTGAAAGTATAATATTTTTGTTTTAATTCTTTCTTTTATCCCAACATCTTGTGTATCTTATATCCAGCTTGATAATCTTCACATATACATTTGTATTTTACTTCTTAATAAATAAGAAGCTATTCTTCTTCAACTTAAACATTAAAGATTCCACTATATGGCATCACTAATAAATGTGATCTTACATCATGTACATGGGTTCAGTCTTATCATTCATAGAATACATAACATCTCTTCACCAGTAAACATCTTTATTGGTACTCAAATCTTGCAGTATTTGGCTTGTTATTAATCTAAAACAGAAAAAGTAACAAATCTATGAATGAATATCCAATTATCTACAATGTGTTTCAATATAGAATATGTGTAATCATACTAGTAATCACAATGGTAATAAAGTATAATAATTATATCACCTGATAGTGTGCAATTGCACTGTCGATGCATAAAGTGCGCAGCACAGAATATTACCAGATCTTTGTGCATGACATTTGTGATATTCTGAACACCAATAAGTTTCGCACATATTGCCAATCTCGTCATTTAATTCTGAAACTGATATTATTTTGTCTTGATAAATAAACCCTTATTGTTTGCATAGTTAACGCAAAAGCTGAGTGACGGGCTGTAGCGCAATTCTAGCGTGAGACACGAATTTCTGTACCGAGTTTGGATGTGTAATATATGTAAATAAACCCACAACAAGAGACCTTATACAAAAAATATATAGGTATAAGAATACTACCTTTGTGATTCCCATCTTTAAGTTTTAATTCTGGTGCTAAATCTCTTGCAGATGTCACGTAAAAAGTCCGTAGGATGTCCATTCTATGTGCCCCTGACATTCCTCTACCTTTTTGGCTTGATAGGTGTAAGTGCCGTGAAAATACACAACGACGCTTATTTATGTTTATTACAAGTAATCTGTAAATGAAGTAAAAACATTGTGTATAAGTGGTTAAGGTGAGAACTACAGGTTATATTCTCAGATTAAATGAATTATTAGGCATTATATTATGACAGGTAGATATATAGATTTTGCAGTCAGTATCTACCAACAGAGAATAAGAATTATGCTTGGTACAGCAGTAAGTAGGTAGATACTTATTAAGACTAGAGATTCACCTTAGATCCTTAAGTAGTAAATTTATGTTACATTCTCTAGAACACAATTTCAATGATCTAAGAAATCTAATGAATTTGAAATCCAACTCACCCTAAAACACATGGTTCAAATGTCAAGCTCATAGGGAAATTCCGAGGGTGAACGAGCTTTGCTTCTTTTATAATTGATGCATAACTTTCCCAGCATTGCAGAACTATTTCGTCAATCTGTGACAACGCCGGGGTTGCTCCGCACACAACAAGAATGTAAACATCAGCAAGAAGTTTACATGTCACCGCTCTGAATGCTACCTGGAATTTAAGTCATTGATTACATCTATTTTACTCAATGCTAGCTTATACCCGCATCTTCGCTTGCATTTATACATATACAACTTCCTCTTAATTCACTTTTATCTATTAAAAACGCATCAAAATCCGTTGTGTAGTTTTATAGACCTAAGTATACATAGGAACAGACATTAGACAGTGACTTATATACCATATAGTTGATTAGAAACAAAAAACCTAATGATGAATGACTTTCTAATATTTTTGTTTATAACTGCAAAATACCTACATTGGGACTCATTTGCGGTAAATACACAGGAGTGTCCCGTAACGGTGCACCATCCTGTGCGGCTGCCAGCAACAACATGAGTCTCGCTTCTCTTGGATCAAGTTCATAGAAATCCGAACTGGTGGCAACTAGGTGACCATGGATTATAAGACAAGCCCATCTGCCTGTCACACTTTCTGCGTAATTGTCCAGTGCTTGCTGAAATCAAGGTTTAAAATATTTTTTTACTTATCTTCATGATATAACATTTATCTAGAATTGGGTCCAGAAATTATAATGACATTTATGTTTTAGTTGTAAGAGCATACAATAATAAATATAGAGAGCCTTCTCGTTTTTGTAAGTAGATTAAAAAAGCCAACCTGTAGCTGCTGCGCTTGTGGGCATAAAATGCTTTGTATCAAATCCAGAACTAATGTTGGAAGTGGACTTGACAATGTATTGGGATCTAAAGACTCCAGTAGATAGTCCAAGATAGGGTAACACTGTCTCAAGTCCCTTTTTATTTGGTCAATGTTCTTTAAATTTTCCAGCTCTTTCTTTCCTATGCAGAAGACCATAGTATCGTGAACGCAGGACAGTAGAAGTTCTAGGTCACATTCCAATCCACCTGTTGTGACACCTATTAATGTGACACTGAAAAAACAAACAACAACATACATTAACTGAATACAATGGTTTACTCATGTAAATAGATGGAGAAAAACTACTAGTATCGAGTCACAGACAGAGTGATTGACTCAGTAAATAATAGTAAAATTTTGTCAAAAATATTGTGTATTATCTTTGATGTTCAAACATGTCTTCTATTGATCTAGAGTCTAGTTTAAATGCTAAAATGATCTAACTTTGACTTTGCACTACTACCAGCCGCTATTATATTACAAGTAAGTAATACAATATTGAGTAAAAATAATATAAGTGGCACATACCTTTTACAATATTCTTTCCAGAGAATAGTTCCATTATCAACTTGTGTGTTGAGCATGGATAAATTGTGACATTTACTAAACATGTTGATGCCATGGAGTGACGCTATGGTGGAAAACTGTACCTGAATATTTACAAAAATCATATATTATTAAACTTTATTATATAGCTTTCATAATGAATATTATAAGCAGTAAAAAAGATTTGAAAAGTATAAGGTTGAGAAAAGAACGAATAAATTATAAAAACATATAAACATAACATAACATATTTATAGAAACATTAAAAGATATAAAATAAAAAAATACTTTGTCACATATTGAAGTTATATTAACTTCTTAAATCTTCTTAAATGTTACATATTTAAAAAAAATATTCTGATGAAATTAAACTTAACTACGTAAATAATACTCACGTTCTCATTATTACCGCGTTTCCTTGAAAATATTGGCACACCACTTTCAGTGGCTACAGCAATTACAACAACTGACATATTATTTATTATTTTTTTATACAGTTTTAAAACTTTTTCCAAAGATTAAGTCGCAAAGTTCAACAACTTTTTAAACTTTTTTGACAACACAATGACATTGACCTTGACAGAAAAATGTTGCCATGTTAACAATTAAAAGTTCCTCGTTAATTAGCTGAATACTAGTAGAAAATAAGGATAGATGATAAATAATTAGTCAAATTAAATGCTATTAAAATTAAAATTTAGTTTGAGATTTTATTAACAAGTATATTTGTTATTCATACGTAGAAAATACAAAAAATATGCATTTCAATGTTTAGATTTAAAATATTGTAGTTGAATACTTCCTCGAATGACATATTAATGCGGGTTTATTAGTACAGAAGCCATTAATGGCTTGATTAATTTCATCTACAAAAACTATAAAATTACTTTTTAAATAGGATTAAAACTACAACTCAACATTATAATATAACTGTTTAATGCTAAAAGGCACATTGAATACAACATTTATGAAGATATAAAAATATTTACATTACTAACAATATTTAAAAAAATATTCGTTTAAGTACTTAGTTTGTTAAGTACTATAACTGGTATAGATTCAATATAATTTATAAATTACAATATAAGTACTATGAGGTAAACTCTCAATGGCGGTTTTCTATATATAAAAAAATGTACGTACAAAAGTACAGTAACACGATTAAGAGCGCTGACTAACAGCTAGAATTGTGTATAAAATATTGCGATAGGCACTGTAGGACTTAACTAGATTCTGATACGTAGTAGCTAACTTTTATATTTGAGTGGTTTGTTGATTTTCTGTGTTTTGATCTGGAGTCTCGTCAGCTGTAAGTTGAAACGTTAATGTCATTATTTTTGGCTTTACTCTGTAATAATTTTTGAAATATGAAGTTCTACTTACGGTCGTCTTTGGAAAGCAGTTTGGGCCCAGCTACAGCAATAAGTAAAGCACCTAGAGGGGCCGATATCATTACACTCAGGACACTGACAGCTAAAATCGCCTTCGCATAGTATTCTTCGTCGGCTTTAGCAGCACCTGATGTTTGGCCACTATTCACCAAGTCTAAGGCGGCCGGTCCTAACGCTGCCTGTAAGTATTAGTTTTAGTCAATTTCGTAATTATATACACAAGTGAAGATCATATGAATACTTCTACATACCTGTACAGTAGCTTTGGCTGTCCATGTGAGACCGATGAATATTTTCTCCTTGCTATTAAGGCCGCATCCAAAGCTTACGAAAAATGTTGCAATAGCACGTATTACTAAGCAGCCAACAAGGCATATAGTGGCCATTTTTATAACTTGTGGATCTAAAGCGCTAATCTGTGAATAAAAAGAAATTTCGAATCTGATGAGTTGTGTTTTGTGTCATTTTGTGAGTGAGATATTTATAAATGTTTGTGATGCTTGTATAGATTACCGTAACTTGTGCTCCTGTAAAAGCAAATAATATAGGCTCAAAGAATATCCATAGGATTCTAAATACATTGCTGACTGGGTTCTTGTTTACGACCCACCCTTGTTTTTCCCAGAAATATGCGGCTACAAATCCTGAAGATACTATAGCAAGGGGACCTAAAATTTTAATATATTTTTAGTATCCAGGCAGGCTTTCTGAAGACTAAAAGTAATAGCAATCAAAATCTTATCAGCTGAAATGAACTAATACCTGCACCACTCCATCCAATCATACTCGATATGAATAGAGAGAATAGGCCTCCGAGAAACAGGCCCAAAAATCTTAAAGGGACTACATAGGTGTCGCCTCTTTCAGGCATCACTGACAGCAGAGCTCCCCATAGTGATCCAAGAACTACGCCGGCAACAATGGACAGTGGACCCTGAAAGTAAAAGACTTTTAGGGAACAGAGAGTAAAGTTCCCTAAGAAAAGGAGGATCCTCCGACCAGGCGAGGTGATCGTGCCTGGCCGGCTTTCTGCCCAACTGATGTTCTTTGGTATTTTCTATCCGTGTTATTTCGCATGTAAACTTCATATGTGCGATGCAGGATATTTGTGACGTCATCCGTTGATTTGCTCGTCGATAGTCTATGTGCAACTTCTGTCATCTGTCACTTGTTACTTGTCAATGTGACGCCACAGACTATTTATACAATTCTACAAGAGAATAATAGATAGTAGCAGTAGCATTGTGGGTTCACTTCATAACTTACCTACCTTAATAATATTAAAAGTAGCAGATCCAGTAGAGAACATTGCATTTAGAATGATGGCGAAGATCGCAACGCTAATGGAGTCATCAACTGCAGCTGCGGCCACTACGATTGTTGGAATACCTTTAGCGACTCCATATCCAACATCACGCAACCTAAATAGACAGGGAACTACTACTGCTGGTGATACTGAAGCTATCATTGAACCTAGAAGAAAACCTAAAAGAAAGAATTTGTTTAGTATATGGGCTATTAAACGTAGGATCTTAAATGCGTTTCTCTAACTACTCACCCCATATCCAAGGTAAAGACAATAGATAGTGTGAGCTAATAGCAATAGCCACACATTCAACTAACCACGGTAAAAGGCCCAATTGTAGAACAGCAGCGTAATGTTTCCTTAAAACACCTGCGTTCAAACCTAGACCAGCTCGGGTTAGGATAATCACCAGTGCTATTTTTCTGTGAAAGTTGAATACGAATGAAAGTAGAGATGAATTTCGTTATTTTAATGCAGCAAAGTACAATATCATATGTTCGATTTACCTCAGATCTTGATTTAGTTTTCTATAAGAGTCCGTCATGTGGACCAATTGAAGGTTTTGGAATGCTATGCCAGTTAGAAGCATGCCTATGAGTGCTGGCAATGTAGTGACTTTAAGCCATATCCAGCCTATTAAGTACGCAGAAATGACTAGTACTGACATGCTAAATAATTCGCCTTGTAAACCTACTGACTCTCCTATCTCTGAATATAGGACACCCCACGTGAGTAAAACTGAAAAAAAAAAAACACAAAATTAGTTTTGATTTTACAATTATTTTTTCTTCTTTTACTTCTTTATTGGCGAAGAAGATTTGTCTAGACAAATTCACGAAGTCTTCTTTACATACCAAAACATACATAAATTGCATATAGCAGGTAGCAGGTGAGTAGGTACTATATTATAATAGTTGTACGGACACTAACTCCAAAACCAAACAGATGTCACTGTTGAATTAGAGCTAAAGTGTTTATTTAAAGTTACAATAGCGTAGATATTCACCATAATCGAGTGTAACTACATCTACAACTATAATATAAATATGTATTTTCTTTTGTGAACATGAAGTTCTTTAGTTTGACTGTAGGATTTAGGCTGGCATTGAAAGTAAGTAGCTATGTATGTAGTTACATTAAGATAAATAAACCCATGTAGATAGTAGACCAGTAGATATCTAATCTCTTGTTTCGTTACATAATCTCCGTTTAATAAGTTAAACAAACAAAGAATACTACTAAAACCAATACTTACAGAACATTATGATGCATATTTGCTGCGCGGTTTGTCTGTAAGTAGAAAATAAAGGGAATGGGAAGAATTTGGACCACCATGATGGCTGCCAAGACGGTGTGGAGTCTTCCTGATGACATCGTAAACACAGTTTTTCCCACCAACTGAAAGTTTATAATAATTAAATGGTTTAATGTATTATGCCATGTAAAAAAGTAATACCTACATATCCATAATGTATGTACCTGTCATACACTCTTTTCTTTTTGGCGTCGTCATCTGTGGAGTATAGTTATATGAATTAAAATATGATTCAAAAGGCAATAAAAATAACAAATAATATAATATAAAAAAATGGCAAATATAATGCGGAAATACGAAAAATAACTAATCACATAAGTATTGACTGACAGTAAACATACAACGTAAGGAAGGAGATTATAGAAGTAAATAAATAGAGACATTCTTGATAAAATTTGATTTTTAAGGTACAATGAGATATACTAATTTAACTAAAAAATACGGTTTACTCTCCTAAATGAATAGAGAAAAGCTCTACTCATTTCGAGTCACAGAGGGACTCTTCATCATGAGCAATGTGCGCGGACCCGGCGACGACGTGCAGCCTATCTACTCTTTTTGGAGCTTTTCTCCATTAATTTGCGCGAGTAAACCGTAATTTTTATGTTAATTGAGTTATATGAATGCTCTATTTATTAACTTCCTGCACAAAAGCAAGATGAAAGAAGTAAGATACCCAAATTCGAATTAGAGTTCACAATAAAGTTTCCTTTACCTACGAACGTATATACCCGAACACCTATAAACACAAATGAGATTAAGACACAGGTAAATCACAACACAAATAGTTAGTTCATAAAACACAATAAATAATGAAAAATGAGGAAAATTGGCCTGACCTGGAGGTTCGTGATTTTGTTCCATATTTAGATCTATGTAACCAAGCCGCTTAGCTGAAAACATTATGATAGTATTAAGAATCACTATAAAATACGCACCTTTCTAACTCGTAACTATTACAGCTACTTATACGTAATTATGAAATCACTCCTAGGTGTGATAAGACTAGATATCTAAAGTAACTTGATTGGTGCATGAAATGCATACAGAAAAGCGTAAAATATTTACGAGTATGACTGAAAGACAAGATTAAAAATATTTATGTGACCGATTAGATTAGTATGTCATGAATATGTATATCTATAATAATTTGGTCTCCTCAGGTCCTGGCATCTCAGGTTAAGATAGCTGCATAATGTGCCTAAAAACGGCTCGATGCGACCATTTTTTGTTATGTATATTTAAAAAAACCGAAGAAAAGACTCATACATGCACTTGTCTTAATTACATATTTCGTAATACGTGGTAAGATCTCGCAATATGAGTAATTCTGGTCTGAAAAATACGTCAACGTAACTGTACTATTTATCAATTGTTTAGCACTGCTGCTATGAATGAGTCACCGACTTATTTTTATTGATGCGGTTTATTTTTATTTTTACTCTTAACAAGATAAAGAAGAAGATTACAGATTTTGATAGCGTGTGTCTGTTACAGTTTCAGATCAGGTGTATCATTTCTTAAAATAGTTATATTGTGTATTTTAAGATATATGAAATATATGCTATCAGTACCTGTTTAAGTGCAAACTAAGCCTACCTAATATACCTAGTTAATTCTTTTTTTAAATAAAAACGTACATTAGGATTATCTCCTGTATCGTGTGTGCGTTGACAAACATACAATTTCACCCGCACAACATGACACCCAGACCCGAAACGACAATTTGAGGACGAAACAAAGAGTTATTTCGTACAGGACTCGGAGCCGCTATACGTTGCATGGCATAATCTTATGATATTGTAATAATTTATGGTCTGTTGAATCATGAACCCATCTTGATGGATTCAATTTTAACGAAAGATTAAGCGAAATCTGTTTTCTTGGAAAAACGACATAGTTAATTAAATATTTTTGTAAGATAGAGTAGTTAGTCTAGATAGAATAAGATCCTCTGATACACATTGGCCTAAGACCTCACTGACTGAAACTCATTGGTCTATTAATTTCTAAATAGATAACTTAAGTTTATAGAATGTCAAGCAGTCATCAGCATTTAGGTAGCCACTGCTGAACAAAGGTGTCACATGAAGATGGTATGAGTATCAATCACTATGCGTTGGGGATTAGCAATTTCAAACTTTTATTAAGAAATTATAAGTATAGGTTTCTTCACCACACATATAATTTGGAAAATTCTCATTGGTAGGTACTTGCCAGGTTTCCAGCCTGCATCCTTTTATTTGGGAACCGGGCGATTTAATCTCAACGTCAACACGACTGTACCATCTAGTTAATATGGGTTATTTTAGTCAGTCTCTTGTTGTCATAATCCATATAATTTTATATAAAAAAAATGACTGAACGACTAACTACTTAGTTATGTTTTCAGTGTGATTGACACCACAATACAACAGTTTGGCTAAACGTAATTAGTATTACTAGTGGTCGCCTAGTGGTCGAATAATATTCCTTATGTATTAAGGATTCATAACATTTCGACCTTTTTTAAATAATTTATTACAAAAAAATGCATTCAAATACGTTCAGACATGATCAATATTTTTTTAAAAAAATATTCAAAAAATCAATACTAACAACTATAATACTTACTCTTTAGGTCTAAACTGTTATTTGCAAATATCTCTTCTTATTTCTTTGAGATTTAATGACGTTTTGTTAATATACGATCAAAATATTGAAATTGGGCTATATTATTTTGTTTTATAGGTATTTCACGATTTAATTACTTTATAAAATTTATTTTCAATAACAAGTACTCTATTTTTTTTATACGCAAAGCCTCAACAGTGTGACCGGTTTCAGTTTCGTTTTCATACTAACGTCCAGTAGTAACTTGTTTTATATTTACGTTACGAGAGAAGGCCGCGCAAAGTCAAAAGTCAACAAGATAAAACAAGCAGTTCCATCGCATGTGATAAGTTTTTTGTTCTGGCAATACTAAATTCTGTGTACCACTGAAGCAAACACAAGACTTGTTCAGCCTATGTACTTTTTTTCATTACACAAACATAGAGAGATGGAGAAAGTTTATGAGTGAAATAAAGACAGATAGAGAGAAGAGAGGTAAAATAAATGAATGACCCTGTTGGATTAATTTAATAAAAATGTATTAATAGTCCTTTTACTCTCCACATAAGTAATTATTTTCATCACGTTTCGAATAATCTACTTACATAGGTGTGTAATGTGTGTATTTATAGAATATATGGTGTCTATTTGCTAATATTTGCATATGAGTAAAGTCCATTTGGGCATGTATTGTTGATTCAATAAAACGATATCACATGATATCAATAGATACCTTCCAGTATACTAACCTACTGTTTGTTAACAACAAAAAGATAAATATTTTGAAGTAGAAAGCTTTTAAACAGATGAAGTGTTTACTTAATAAAACCTACTTCCATAGGCAGGTACTAAGGTTTTTTTTATCTAAACAACTGTTTTGACGAGTAGTTTATTTTTAATCAACAGCTGATACCTAACTGATAAGATACTCAATGAAACTTTCGTCCAGTAAGGTACATAGCTTTCTTTTCATCATCTTTATACGATTATTGTATTAAGTTAACTTATATTCATTGATTAGATATTGTTCCTAACTCAAAAGCTGGAATTAAATGGTATTGTTTTCCTAAATAAATAACAACATAACCTCAAAATGTATTTTGTTTACGACTTACACATTAGCACTGAAATAAAAAATGCATACATACCTATAAAATGTTTATGAATCACTTAAATCTTAATTGATTTCATTAGGTATTAAAAAAGAACAATCTAGATACTATTTGTCAAAACAATAACACAACAGACAAGTACCTAGTAACTTTTTCACAAACAATTAGTTTTTTAGTGTACATGGAATATAGTACGGCTGTACTACTAGGTAGTAGAACAAATATATACTTTAAATAAATATATTAGCATTAATTTCAATTGGTAAATATTGTAAACAATAAGTACGAGAGCACTAAATAAATACGTCACGACAGTGACCTTCGATGCGAATGATTTGTCCAATAGTTTGTCAGAATATCGTTAGATGTCACTATTACAAACAAATGTCTTAGATTTTTTCGTTTCACTATTTTGCATATTGCGAGGATAAATAATAAAATCTATTTATTCACAAAGAAAAGAGGCCTATTAGCGCCGATGCTAATGTAAATACTAATGTTGTGATATTTACCAATTATCTTATCAATTAGCAGCTATTAGTTTAGCACTTCAGTTCGTTTGCATGTATGATTAAGTACCTGTTGAGTTTATACTTTTATAGATAGAAATAAGTCGTTAAGATCTGTCCATTAATGTTGTGAAGAGGCGTCTAAGTGTCTAGGTATGTCTGTACTTAGCCACCTAGATGTTACATGCTCTACCTACTACTTATAATTTTTCATTTTTGCGAGTGTGTCGGGAGTCAAAAAACTAATCTCCGAGATTCCAAAATTTGGAGAGTTACCAGTTTTAAAACTATTTTTCCTCGGTAGATATTTTTTTTTTTACCTTTTTAATATTCTAAAGGCAGTTAAGGCAAAGAAGGTCTATAATAACTTGGTTTGATTTTATGTAGGTGACTGGGCAGTGGGCAGATATACTAATCCCATCAAAAACATCCTGTAAAAAACCCAAGTCTCGCAGCTCAGTCTTTCTACCGTCAAAAGTTGTGAGATCCATGTAATACCAAGTCGGTTAATCTATTTAGTGTCTACTTGAAGGACCTTCTGTCTTAAGTTATTACATAAGTTATTATCATGCCAATATTAAAAATATTTAACGTTTTAAACAAATAGATCGACTTGGACATCGCTTGATTTGATTATTAGTATGTATCACACTACACAGCACGACGGGCCAGCGACCAACAGGAACGAGAGTTTCAATCGCGTGAGGCGCGAGAGACTAAAGAATCTAATATAATATTGTAATATTCATTTTGTTTTCATGCGATGTCCAAGTCGATCTATTTGTTTAAAACGTTAAATATTTTTAATATTGGCATGATAATAACTTATGTAATAACTTAAGACAGAAGGTCCTTCAAGTAGACACTAAATAGATTAACCGACTTGGTATTACATGGATCTCACAACTTTTGACGGTAGAAAGACTGAGCTGCGAGACTTGGGTTTTTTACAGGATGTTTTTGATGGGATCTCACTTCTTTTTGTAGAGCCTTTCTTTTTGATACCATCTACTTCTAACGAATTTTGTTACTTAAGGTCTTATGATATTTTCTTATTTTTATATGTAGTCTTCCTCTTTTTCTTTTCCGGTACTACTTCTTGAGCTTCAGCCACAGTTTTTCTCAAAGCCCACTCCCTGTCTCTATGGGCTTTTCTCGGAGGCTTTGATGTCTCAATTTTTGACAAGTCTGGACGGTAAATACTTCTTAATCTGTTGTATTCACAAATTGATGATTCCTGCGCTTTAATACTTCCAAAGTCGACATTAATGAGATGTAAACCGCCCAGACTTGTAACTCTCGAAAGTGCCACGTAAGCTTGACCGGATGTGAACACTGCAGAACCTATATCCATCAGCGCATTACTTAGGCTTAGGCCCTGACTTTTATGTATAGTTATAGCATAGGCTATACATATGGGAAATTGTTCGCGATGAACATAAGCTCTAGGTTAGGTTTCGAGGCACATCCGAACAGCATGAGGGCGCTCGCACGTATGCGTGCGGCTGCCGCTCGCTCGAAGGCATTCACATTTCATTGTTCTGTCATTTTGGCGTATATTTTGCTTGTCAGTCATAGAGTAAAATAGAGGCCAGTCTGTCTGTAAGGAGGCTAGTCGCGCTAACAATTTATATATAACAGATTTAAATTATAATATATTGTTTTATTAGATTTTCGTACTTCAAGACATGTCCAATCATGTGTTTTTCATTACGTCGACCATTTTACAAGTAATAATGTTGTTCAGTTTCATGGGCTAAACACACCCTTACCCACCCTATACCCCCTCCCATGCCTCATATGGTAGGTACCTATCTACACCTATTAAATTTATAACCACCACCAACCACCAACTGCATAAATAACTTTGTAATCCCATATATTTATATGGGATTACAAAGTTATTGATGCAGTTGGTGCATTTGGAAAACTGGACCGAAATTACAAAATATTTAAGTTTTCCCATGATTAAGACACTAAACTCTATATGTATTCCAAATATGAAGCTTCTAAGTCTGCTAGAAGTGCCTTGGACTTTTGATGATCGGTGAGTCAGTGAGTGACAAAATTTAGAAACTTTAACAAGTTGTCATTCTTAAACTACTGGTTCAAATTGACTGAAATTTTAAATATTCCGTGTTTATACAATGCCGGATTAGTTACTGAAGATTCAGGTTTCTTGCTTTATCCACAACCGAATTATAGGGGGTCGAAAAAGGCCCGAATTGCTTCGAGAAAAGGATGGTACGGCCGTGCCGCTTTTTTTGCTCGACTTAGCGGGGGCACTGCCGTGCCCCCAGATTCTATGTAGTCAATACAGTTAACTGTGTATTGACAAGCAGTTTTGTAGAGGGATCAACAGCAGCGTCTATTCATCGCAAATTGCAATCAAGACTCAAGAGGTGGGACTCATTTTACTTTTCACCGCGTGTAGATTTCGCGTCGCCCGCCGTTCGCTGTTACCATAGCGCTGTACTGCAGCGCGCGCATAGCGTTCCATTTTTAAATTCTCTTTTTTTTATTTACGAAAAAGGAATCTTTTCTACATTGTGACACTTTTTTTTTTATTTTAATTTGTGTTGTGCCTGTGATAATGTGTGTTATGAAGTGCGGAATATTATTGTTTTTAATTTTACTTTCTACGGAATTTGGTAAGTATTTATTATTAATTTTCTTTAAAAACTTACATGCACAGATTTTAAAAATGAAAAATACGTTGCACTTTCAGTTTCCTTCGTAATTGTCACTAATCAGAATTAAGAGAGAAAGTTTTAATTTTCGGTCTTCAATATTTATCAAATTAGCAATACCAAACACAGGATTTTTTAATAAAAAAAATCTAAATATTCATCTAGGCAATACTCCTGTGACTGGCATTAGAAACTTTTTTTATTCTCACTAACTAATTTGATTTGAATTAAACTTGCAACACCCGCTCCACAGTCCATAAAAGAAATGAAGAAATGTCCCAAAATGCCTTAAATGTCTTCTAATGTATAGATATTGTAAAACGTTTACGAGTACAGGGTTAAAAGTTTACCAACAAACCGTGACTTTGGTTATTCGTTCGATAATCTCTAATTAGAACGACGTCGTCGATTGTATGGCAGTTTCTGTTTAATAATACATAAATGCTGCTCGAGCAGTCATGACACATTTTTTCCACTAAGATGATATCGCTGTAAAATAGGAGAAATTTTCTTAATTAGTTTACATAGTAAAGTTGATATGTCTTTAGGTATTAGTTCGCATTGACAATTAATATAAGTAGGTACCTACTAAACTTATTTCAAATTCAAATTCTTAATTTAAATTCGAATCTTCTACATTTCAAATGAGTTAGTTATATAAGGCTCATCCTATCCCGGAATTAAAATCACTTAAGTATTATAGGTATAATATTTATCTCTTTGCGAAAGTGTATCATCACCGAAGTATACTATGGTAATACTAAGTATATGTATAGAGTGATGCACGTTATATTCAAACCTAGACATGCATACAAATTGGTAGGTTATTTATTTTGTATAAGATATGAGATAACATTCACAAATCGAACACAATGTATCTAGGTGGCGCTACATTTGAATAGGAGGACATCTGACAAATAATTTTAATAACAGTATTCTTGAATCATTACTATAATACAAATATGTATGTGAGCAGTAGAATAGTAGTCGTTAAGTAAACCGTTACTATAACGTAACCTAACTACAAGTAATTTAGGTTTTGTAGTACGAATCCGACCGGGGGACAACCGCTAGGTTTATCCGGGCTCCGGCCCGAAATAAGAGTTGGAACGGGGTGATCGAACGCCTCGAATCCTTTGTTTGATAAACGTGGGATCTTTTATTATTTCAGTAATTGTCTAAATGAAAAGATATTTCTAGTTCCTGAAATGAAAAAAATTACAATGTTCATATGCTCGCAAGCAGGGTTTGCACCACAAGATCGTTTAATTGGAAGCTGCACTTACGATTACTGGATTAGGGTGCTTTTCCACTAGATATGTGCTATGTAACTATGCTACAAAGATGTACTAGCTAATATGAAACTATATAACCGTTTCTATTGATAGTAAGTTAGGAAGATGCACATCTCGAGTGTGTGCTAAACTATGTGTACTATTAAATATGATTGGTGGAAGCCAAACGCATCCATAGCAACGTAACATAACACATCACTCTCTCATCACTGGTGAAAAATCATTCTTAACGAGATATTACATACAATTATTTAAGTGCAGTCAGTATAGCTAAACAAATGACGGTGTGAGAAAAAGAACAAAACAGCATAGATATTACGTTCCTTTCTAAAATTCAAAAGTTAGTAACATGACTTGCCTGTTATAATAATTTCAAGTCTAGTTGCAGATTGAAGCAGTTCTTTTTGGTAATCAACAAATTGTTATTAGACATCACAGATCACTTTCACTAGATATTCAATTCGAAAGGAATTAGTAACAGACTATAAAATACGGATGCATACATATTCATTTATTATGATGCGATTTTTTATTATTTTTAGGTATATCTTTAACATTACTCTCCTTTTCATAGATTTTTCTTTGGCTTGTTAAGTATTGTTTTATTTTTATCCCGACGCACCTTAAAGTGCCTTCAGACCACCCAGTAGGGCTGATGCCCGACCCGGAGCTTCGGAGCACTTAGAGGGTTACCGGGGCTACGGCTCGAAAAGCAGGAGTAGGAACAAGGAGGTTTTTTAGTCATTACGACTCTGACACTCCCTTTCGCTGCCTTACCTAGGATGGGAGGATTCATTTGCTCTCCCTCAAAATAAGTCTGTGTATTTATGCTTTATATCGGAAAATTGTCTAGTCTAAAGAACATATGAAAATACGATCCGTTTTAATCGGTTCCTGTCAGTTGTAACGTTAGTAAAAGTGTGGAATTTTGCCAGTATCGCGTGTATCTGGTCAGTTAAGTTACCCAGACACCACATCGTGATGGTAAACTGAACATCTCGTAGGTAAATGTGTCTTAAAAAATCTGGCATTTATTTATAACATGACGATATAAAAATTCAAATTAAACCTATTAAAAATCATTAAAATAAAATTTTGTTATGTGATATAATAATTGTACAGTTGATCTTTAAGTACTTTCGTTTTCTTTTAATGCCAGCATATTGAAACCATCACTGAAACTTCTTACAACAACAGGCAACTTGAAACTTAACGGCATTGTTATTAAGTATTATTTTTGAACGCGTTATGCAATATTTTCATTTCAAGTTCCATATAAAAAACTGGTTTGATGATCCCGCAGCCTTAAGATCCAGTTCGCACTGCGAAATCTGAATGCCGGTATTTTATTATTACATGTACCTTACATATAATACGCTGCGAATAAAAACCCGCGTTTTTAATGCAAGTGCATACAAGTGGTTACACACTAGCCTCTGCCGCGCTTTGCTCGCGGTCCCGTGGGATAAAAAGTAGCTTATGCGTGATTCCCAGACCATAATCTACCGGAGCTGCGGACTACCTAGCGGGTTACAGGGGCTCCAGCTCGAAGAGCAGGAGTAGGAACGGGGTGGTTTCCAATTAGTAAGAGTCTGACACTCCCTCTCGCCTCGCTCAAGGCGAGAGAAGTCATTGGATGATTTTCCCTCAAAAACAAAAAGACCATAATCTACTTTATCCTGATCTCTGCAGCCGTTTTGACGCGATTAAGTAAGACACATACACACAAACTCACAAACTTTCGCTTTTATAATATTAGTATGATACATAGGAGTGGTTTCAAATGTTACAGGATTGGACAAAATCGCATTGCTAATATTCCTAGTGCGTTCTAAGACTGCCTCGTTGGTCGAGTGGTCGCAAGTGCGACTGCCGAACAAGAGGTCTCGGGTTCGATTCCCGGGTCGGGCAAAGTATTACTGGGCTTTTTCGGATTTTCGAAAAATTTCTCAGTGGTAGCACGGAGTCTGGAATATGGCAATAGGCTCACCCCCTATTACATGGGACTTTAACACAAAATGGTGAAAAGTGGGTGTACATTGTATAGCGGCATTACGTGCCGTAATGTGGACCTCTGCCTACCCCTTCGGGGATATAAAGGCGTGACGTTGTGTGTGTGTGTGTGTGCGTTCTAAGAATGATTTTGAATTAAGAACATTTAAAATACCATTGAGAAAAATTACGCATCGTTTAATATTGTATTTTACATACGGTTATTGCACTATACCTATCAACAAGTAATAATTCTTATATACTAAAACGGGTGTTAAAATAATTCACAGCTACGGGCAATAAACTTTATGAATTAAAACTATCTACTAGAACAGTTTCAATTTCATTTACTTACATAGTTTATGCATCGCTGCAGTTCACATACTCTGTACAAAGTAAGATACTTAGATCTTTTTTAGAGTTTGTTTGTTTGTTTAAACTCGTTAATCTCTGGAAGTGCTAGTCCGATTTGAAAAAATCTTTTTGTGTCGGATAGTGCATTTATCGAGGAAGGTTATAAGCTATAAAACATTACGCTACGATTAATAGGTGCCGAGCAGAGCGGGTGAAACCGCACCCAAGTCGCTAATACGTATACAAAGATGTGCCTTAAAAACTAGACTTGCAAAAACTTGTTTGAATGGTGTAATAATGATACCATTGTGTTGTAAACAATAACTGATGTTAACATGGCCTTGAGAAAGCAAGATTTTAGCCATACAATAAAATGAGAAGTCTCTTACACCTATGGGGCAATCACCCCTTATTTCTTTTCAATTAGGTGTCTTGAGCTTAGTTGTGACTGTAACAAAGGCGATAGAAAACAAGCTAATGTTGATGACATTGAACAAACAAAGAGTTCTCTCATTATAATTTTATATTGTTGCAATTTGTACTTGTCATGGAGACTACTTTTTAATGTAGAGCGTAATACATAAGTGGCTATAATTTTGTTATAAGATGGAGATTTGTCATGCATAATTATAATCAACGAAGATGTGCATGACAGGGTCCACAATGATCTGTATTTTACTAACCTGTGTTACCACAAAAACAATATATGACAAGGGAACGGACCAAGAGTCCATTGAGAACTAACATAAATAGAAATAAAAAAGCCTATGTTACCACCGAAGTCAAACATTATGGAATGCAATAAATTATTTGAATTAGAAACTGATGCTAATTACAAGAATCAACGATTGATCGCACAAATGGCTCATTAGAAGTCGATAGACAAGACATAGTTCTGTTAAACTGCATAGATCTTTACCACTCTTATACTACTATTACTCTGATTGGTCGATAAAAATTTAGCCAATATTTAATTTTGTGTATGAATGGTTAAAAAAATTATATCTAAACGAAACAGCTCTATACAAGACAGACATGGTCCAAGGGACATCGAAATAGTACAGTCGAAAGGGACAGTCGAAGTTATTATCGTATGCAGCTGTTGTTTCTTCCATTAATTTTAAACAAAGTTCAGTGGAGTGGATATCTGATGATGCATAAAAAGTATGTCAACTTTCAGAGAAAACACTATAAATTGCCACTACGCAGGCTGTGTACGAAATTTAAAACGAGATCGAAAGTAATTGCGTAATACGTATGCGCGCAATGGGCACGGAAATGTTTTGTTGTGGTTGGTCTGGTTGGTACGAGGACTTTTTTTTGAGGGGGAAATAATCATCCAATGATTTCACCCGCCCTGGGTGAGGCGAGAGGGAGTGTTAGATTATTACTGACTAAAAACAACTGCGTTCGTACTCTCGCTTCGAGCCGGAGCCCCAATAACCCGCAAGGTTGACCGCAGCCCCAGCGTCGAAGGTTCTTGTAGCTCTGCATAGTTTTATATCTAGATTTCTTTGTATAAGACAAGATGTTAATTTCCCCTTATTTAAACTTTACCTCATGGGGACTCCTGTCTCTCATTTTTAAATGACTTAAAAAGGAGGTTCTCAGTTTCTTCAGTTTGACCTGCATGTATGTATGTATGGGCGCAATTGTCTCGCGTTTGGCTGAACCGATTTTGATGCGGTTTTTAACATAGCTTTTTCACAGACTGAGGAGAATATTTTAGGTATATTACCTGACTTAAAAAACAGGTTCGCATTTTAAATGTTGGAGGTGGTTCCCTACTTTTTAAACGTGTATATTTTATTCAACTCATAAAAGTACTGAATTTGGAAGGATATGAGGATATTAATCGTCACCTGGATGTCTTGAATGCCATTAGTGCAGAAGGAAACAATTTATATTTTGGTCTACTAATGCACAAAGCGAAATTTTGTGAACGTGATATCTAAATAGGTAGGCCTTACTTATGCCTCAAGCAATTACGAAATACTTGATTTAAATGTATTATAATAATTATATTAAAAGTAATTACTTTTGTATGTAAATTTTAGTACTTAACTATAAATGAAGATAAATATTATTTACCTGCTTTCTATGTTTATCTTCTGACCAAGTTATATAATCTAATTTACTTTAACTAAAATTGTTGTTAGCTCTATGATGATGATGGTTTGAATCAGTTTGAGCCTTTAGTCAAAATGAAATAGTAGGAACTAGGTACCCGAAGCTGCGGACTGCCTAGCGGGTTATCGGGGCTCCGACTCGAAAAACAGGAGTAGAAACAGGGTGGCTTTTAATCAGTAAGAGTCTGACATTCTCTCTCGCCTCGCCTTGCGGAAGAAGTCATTTAATGATTTTCCTCCTTCAAAAAAAGCTCACAGCTTAAGTATACCCATTTGTTACTCGCACAAATCTATAATAGTATTAAACATTGCAGAATACCTGTATGATAAGGTAAAATAGGTAATGAGTTCATTTAACTTCTACGTGGGTATAAGTGCTGTAAATATATGCTGAATGAACGTTGTATATTCAGCACGTAGCTACACCGCTGTGGTCCTCAAATTGATATTCAAACCATTGACCAAATCCCTGCTGCATTCCAATCACGACTTTAATGGGAAAATTACGTTTTAAGACAAAGTATTGCCAATTTAACTAAGACTTCTCTAGACTTAGATATTTTCAAATAGATCCAAGTCAGATCAGGGCGTTCTAGACTCTTAAGATTTGTCACGTGGTAAAGCCACCGCCTGAAAGGGCCAGCTCGATAGGAACGATATCAGGGCCTCACAGAAAACTGACGTGAAACCACGTGTCTTGTGTTTCGCCATAATTATGAGTGAGATTAGGAGAGGCTCAATCATTTCCACTCATCCGCGATCCCAAAATTCAATCTATCATTTATCCAATTTCTCTAGTAATAGGGGTGGCGTTGATTGCTTAGATTGCCGATTAGGTGCACCGTCAGGGCAAAAACCGTCGGGCTATTCACTCGTGATGTTATAAATATTTGGAGAATCTTGTGATCTTGAAACTCACCAGATAGATGGTGTTACCAAATCTTCTTCTAAAAGTGAGGCTTGACATAGTCATATAAAAATCTTCCCGTATTTAAACATTGTCCATTTAAGTGTAAATAATGAACATTTATCGGCTACAAACTGGCCGGTCCGGTACACGAGTTGTTGGTGAAAGTACTTAGTACCATGACAGAGAGCTCCCATTCACTCTCCCTGTACAGGTTTATAAGCAAATATAGTATTAGGTAAACTTTGGTATAAATATTACTAAAGAGCTACTTATACATTTTTAATAAGTTCACCCCCTAAGCCCCCTAAAAGATGGAAAGACTCGCAATTTTCTCTCTACGGGAAACGGGACATATGTTATGTTCACCTAAGTCATTGTTAAGTTATTTTTTAATTATGTAATTTTATTTACGTTATAACGAGTCTGGAACTTTTTCTATATTTATATCAATGTTGCATATCACAAAATTTATGAGAAATCTTGCACTTAGTTGAGAGACACAAAAATGCATATTGGATGTAAATACTATAACATATTTTACATTTTATTAGTGGTCAAGTCATCGTTACCCTTAGTGCGAGTTTGCTTTACGTTCAACGACAGCGCCGACCGCACATTCACGTATTAAGACCCCGTATAATACGTTATCGTTTTGCGTGTCCGATTCAAATAGACGTCTATGATTTACTATCTCATGGTTCGTGATTTCATGCGTAAAAAACTGTACCCACTAATATGTTGTTCTTATTTAATTAACACTATCTTAACATAACATTAAATCATCGTTATTTGTCCATTAATCAATCAAATAATTTTTGCATCTATAATGTACACAGGTTGTAGAAATACAATATTAAGTCACAATTACTATATAATATTGTCGTTAATATTAATGTGAAATAGATTTATTAGACACGCATTAGTTTTTAGATACAAATACATGTAGGTCTAAAAATGAACGACCAAAATATAGATACCTACGTAACTTTGTGCGTCCATAACTACTGAACGGCTGGACTAAATTGAATTACTGCTTTTAGTAATTCAAATTCATTTCTTTGACTTTTGGTCGTGTAATCGCAAGTCGTTATGGGGATTTTGATACGACAACAATACGATACTCAATGTGTTTAAAGAAAAGGCACCAAGATTTAGAATCTCCTAGATACTTACCTACATTTTAAGATTGAATTAAGTTTGCAACAATTTTTTAAATACTTATAATTAGTGGATGCCTAATGAGCAGCTTTTTGCGTTCCTATAATAATAACTATAAGACCTATTATATCACAAAAACACACTAACAAATACTTCGACTTTGTCTTTAAAAGACGTAATGCTAACAATGTAGCTTAGTATTGAATACCACAAACACGGCACATGAATTAATTATCACATTTTTTGTTCCAGTATCGCGGGCGGACGGCGATCTAGCGTCCATGATGGATTTCCGATACTTTCGATGCGTTATGAAGAGAGAGTGGAAGTGTCCAGACAGTGAGATTAATTTCTTCATGTACACGCCGTAAGTAACTTGTATTAGAGGTATATATCGGATAGAGGAAGTATTTACATAATGATTAAAGATTTTGTGTAAAGTATATTTTCCTAGTAATTATGTTGTGTGCATGTGTGCGGTGGCTGGGCAACTGGCTGCCGCACATGGGTAGCGGGTTCGATTCCCGCACAGAGCAACTCTTTGTCTGATCCACAAATTGTTGTTTCAGGTCTGGGTGTCATGTGCATGTGAACTTTGTATGATTGTAAACGAACCCACGACACAGGGGTAAAACATAATGTGGGGCAACGTTTTTAAAAATAATGATAAGTTGCTCATGGTACAACCGCTCTGCTGGTATACCCTGGATTAAATTTTTTTCCTGTGCTACGACCAAGTAGTCTAGGTGTACCTAGCACGAGGAAAACATCTACCCGTCCGTCCTGCAAATCGAATGATAAAATAAAATTGACACATTTTTGCTTTTCTGAATTTATATCGATGATTCTATCCAATAACTTAGGTAAATGGCGTTACAAGTGCGTTGCCGGCTTTTTGGGGGTTAGGAATTTAAGGGTTGTTGGGGAATCGAGGATTGGGAAGGGGGAATTGGGCCTCCGGTAACCTCACTCACACAACGAAACATAACGCAAGCGTTGTTTCACGTTGGTTTTCTGTGAGGCCGTGGTATCACTCCAGTCGAGCTGGCCCGTTCGCGCCCAAGCATGGCTCTCCCACACACTATAAGGACACATAGTCTCTTTTTTACTTCAAAAATAAAATATTGCCCCACTATAGGATTTTCTCATCTTATCCTTATTATTTCTATCAAATATTTCAGGGAACATCCTCACAAACATTTCATAGACCCGCGATATCCGAAACTGCTTCGCGATTTCGGATGGAAGAAGACGAGAAAGAATGTCCTGATTATCCACGGCTTCAACGGCACGTATTCTAAATCGCCAATGACTTTTATCAGAGATGGTAAGTTCATAATAATTGCTGTTGACTACTTGATGAGTTTGATTTAAACACAATACTTAGTATGTCAATTAGTTAAAATTTTAATAGTATTTTTTTTAAATTCGTTTCGGAACACTAGGATTTTCTCCTGGGTCGTGGGTACGTTTACAACCATACTAATTCATAATAATATACACTTGTCAAGTGTCCAATCCAGAAAAGCCAGTCCCGAAAAACAATTTGTGGATCACACAAAGATTTGCTTCGTGCGGCAATCGAACTCGCTATGCGTTGCACGGCAGCAGGTTGCCCAGTCACCACGCCAACGGTGCATTCGATTATGATCATGATCACCATGTTAATTTAATTTATATTAATTAATATGTTTCCAGCTTACCTGTCTCGCAAGGACTACAACGTATTCATGGTGGACTGGTCGGTGCTCACACGGTTTCCTTGTTACCTCTCTGCATTGTCTAATATGAAGTAAGTAACTATAATGTACCTTTTAGATTTATACTATAAGAATTTCTTGCTTTCTCTATGTTACTAAACTATTTATAGTTTATTTGTCCCAAAGATTGATCTGAGACACGTGCTCTTAGGTCGTTCTTCCAGTCTCTCAACAGATAACAAGACCATAATAAGATTAAATAAAATTGATTAATAGCATTTATAAATTAAGAAGTTATTCTTTAGGAGAAAACAGTATGTTGCAGCTGGATACCAAAAAGTTTGATTAAGCTATTGAAACATTCGTTTGTTTCATTGTCCTCTTGGCACTCCATACTTCTTTTTCACCAGACACAACTGCTTCAATGAATCATTTGTACCTTTATTTTTTTCACTAGACAAGTCTTTGAGAAGTTAACATAAAATAATGCTAAAATTCCAGGAAGACAGCTCAGTGTACAGCTCAGCTATACTCAGCAATCACGCAAGCTGGTGGACTAGCGAAGATGACCACCTGTGTGGGCCACTCATTGGGCGCTCACATCTGCGGCATGATCTCCAACCATCTCACTGAGAAACAGTACAAAATTGTTGGTGAGTTCTTTCATTATAAGTATGTGTTTATTTATGTTTGTAATAAGCTGTGTTTGAATATCGGTTTCTTATCCATCATCCTACTCTTGCCATGGGTGTTGTAAGAGTCGATTAGAGAACAACGCATCAAATAGAGACCGGAACGACGGACGGGGAAAATCATTCAATGACTTCTCCCACCTTGGGTGAGGTGAGAGGGAGTGTCAGACTCTTACTGACTAAAAACACTACGTTCCTAGCAGCAGGAGCTTTTAGAGCTGGAGCCCCGGTAACCCGCTAAGTAGTCCACAGCTTCGGGTCGGCATTAGCTCTACTGGGCCACAACTGTGGTGTTCTGATAGCTCTTTAAGGCGCGCGAGGAAAGTGCCCCGCCATACGCACGTTTCTGGTTTTGGTCGGTCGGCGAACAACCCTTGCCATTATACCTACAGAGGGGGGGGTTTATAATCCAGCAGGGATATTAATGACGATCAGTAAATATCATAAAAGAGGTAGAATGTCGTATAGAAAATGTCTACTTTGATCTGAAAGTCACGACATTTGTTTGTACTTAACATGGTTTGTATGCATAGCTTTAATCATATGACAGATTGCATTTTCCTGTTATTTAGATTTTTAAAAGAAATGCTTAAATGTTCTGCTTGTATATTGATATGACAAATACTTTATTTGTCCTGATAAAAGTATTGCAAATGAAAGATGTGTTTGTTTACTTTTAAATGTAAAAATGTTGAGGCATTTAACTTTGTTTGTCAGCGACATTTTTGTGACTAGACGGTATTTGGAGGTAGATAGATATGTTTTTGTTGGAAGTAGGTATTTATTATATTGTTTTGTAAGTAAATGGGGTTCTTTCTACGGGTTACATTATCTTATCATAATGTATCTTGAATGACGTAAACAATAAAAATCCAGTTTGTTATTTTTTAACGTTATATTTTAAAATGCTTTACATACAAAACATATTTATGTGCTTACTTTTCAATAAAAAAACCACTTATTTCCAAGTTTTTGTCCCTGTATGGTTGTATTTCAAGGCCAATCAGTTTAATAATACCTGTGCAATGTGCATTACCTACATGTGCAAATACCGTACACAGCGCTGCTGCAAACATTTACGTTACCAACAGTAACAATATCAAGTCAACCAGTAAACCTGCATAGATTACATAGTATAGTTTATACATATACTTATAAATTAATATGTAATTATAATTTAGTCAATTATAGCAGAAGAAATACGTTTACAGCTGCGGCTGTTTTGGCAACGCTAGCGTTACTGTTTTAGTTTCCAAATACTGGTTGATACCGTCTTCACCCCTGAAATAAGAAAAATCTTATTAAATATTTCGCAGACATAAACATTCTTGAGCTTCTTAAAAATGTGTTAAATATAAAATAGTTGGGACATTAGCACTATATTTGTCTTTCATCTGAAATATTGTCCAGTGCCAATTCTATTTGCTCAATAGAAATTTATTGAAGACACTATTGCTATACTAAACAACAGGTTTTACTAAAAATCTTAGAGCAAAAAACCAGTAAAACATGCACTTACAGCTCTCTACCAAGACCGGAATCCTTAAAGCCTCCGAATGGTGTTTGACTAGGCGTGTGGTCGTACGTGTTAACCCTGAAACGTAGAAAAGACAATTTATGTCTATTCCTAACTTTAAGTTAACTTGAAAGCATTACCCTAAGTTTGGAATACAAGTCAAGCATTACACATCTCGAAAAAAAAACATCGGTACCATTATAGGATACATTTCTAGTCCGTTTGTGTGTCAAGATACCTCTTTTCTAAAATATCTTGAGTAGAGAGTATCATTTGACTCTTTTTTTGATACATTTCGATCAAAATCATCTATTACATCCATTACGAAGTTGTTCACAATATTTACTTACCAGATGGACCCAGCACGAACTTGTTTTGCGAAGCTAAGTGCGGTTGTGATATCATTGGTGATGACTCCAGCACCAAGCCCATAGTTAGTATCGTTTGCCCTGTCTATCACTTCTTCAAACGTATCGAACTTCAAGATACTTTGCACTGGACCAAATATCTGAAAGAAAAAACTTCATTCATCATTTTATTCTTATAGAAAAACTTGTTAATTGATTTTCTCAAAGCCACTTCTCCCCCAATCTTTAAACGCTCTTACTTTTCTCAAATCCTCCTCTTTCCAATCTTTAAATCCCCTAACCTTATTCTCCATAGCCCCAAAAGCAGGTACGGCCTTTGTTACTCCTCCGAGTTTCATTTGACTTACCTCTTCTCTAGCAATCTTCATGTTATCAGTGACGTCAGCAAACACAGTTGGCTTGATGTAGAAACCCTTGTCTCCCACCTTGTCACCTCCAGCTACGCACTTCGCTCCCCCTTCTTTGCCAGCTGTTATGTAACTCAGAACTTTGGTGTACATGTCTTGGTCTATCTGGAAATAGTTAATGTGTGTTTTGTTTACCAATTGTCAAAGGTAATCGTTTCTCTAACACATGTAAAGAAAAGGAAGATGTCAGAGCGAGTGATGAATTTAAAAGTATTTAAATGGAAGAACTCTCTAATAAGGGAAAAGACTTCACAGTGGACGTCTTCCGGATCATGATGATTGTGACAAATGGAAGAGAACTTGATGTGTAATCAAAGAGATTAATTATGCCAATCTTAAAAATTTCGGATAATGGCAAGACTGGGATTTTTCAATCTTATTAAACATATTAACGTTACTTAATGGCAGTTCATAATCAGTAGGAAATATATAATTTTCAAACCTGAGGTCCTTGTTGGACGTTCTCAAAGGGATTTCCAACGGATCTCTTGGAGGCAATCTCTGCAGCTTTCTTCACAAACTGGTCGTAGATACCAGATTGTACGTAAGTCCTAGTGCCAGCACAACAGCACTGTCCAGCGTTCGCGAATGCTGCTGCATGAGCAATCTGCGCTGCTTTTTCCACTGAAGTGTTCAATAATAAGTTAATTAGCTTAGAAGATATTTTCAAAACTGAAGTTCAGCTTATAACTTATTGAAATTATATAGAATTTAAATTACCATCAGCATCATTAAACACCACAAGAGGACTCTTGCCACCTAATTCCAATGTGATTCGCTTTAGATTTACTGCTGAAGCTGCTCCTAGAATTATGCGGCCAACCTGAAAGTATTTAACGTGGTAAAACGAGGTGAATAGAATTCAAAGTGTGAATAGATACAGGTGAACAAAACATTTTCCCCTCGAATTCTCTTAACCTCTCCTCCCCTTAGTTTTTTTCATAATTATAATATCGAATTTTATCAATTGCTCGATTTATAAGTTACGAATTATAAGAACATTTCTAGATATCTTCAAGAAAACATATTATTTTTTACAATTCCTTATAAGATAAACGAATTTAGAACCAATTGAGATTTAGAACCAACGATTTATTGAAATATTCAGCAATCGCCCAAAATACGGAATTGATTTCATAAATTCGTCGCCACCTTAACAGGAAAAGTAACACAACCACATTACTGAAATATATCCAAGCACATTTCTATCTCTTTCTGCTTCTAGTGGAAACTCAAAATCCTATTCATCATCATCATTTACACGATCTACCTCAGTGGATCCTGTGAAAGCAATCTTGTCGACATCAGGGTGGTGTGTGAGAGCTGCTCCAGCTGTAGGTCCGTACCCTGGGAGTACATTGACTACTCCTGGAGGGAAACCAGCTTCTTTGATCAGGGCTGCTACTGCTAACGCTGTTAGGGGTGTTTGTTCCGCTGGTTTTAGAACTATTGTGCAGCCTGGAATGTAATGAACACATTTTGAGGAATGCTTGACATAAGGTTTCTTTTTCTATTCATAACGTTCCTTGGAACTGATATACTACTCGTCGCATAGCGAAAAAAGACTCTGCATACGAGTATCAAAATTTTTACTTTTAACACCAAAACCATCATATGAAACAATAAATGCAATCGTTTCTGAAACTACAGGTATATTTACTGTTAGTCTATGTGTGTTGAATAAAAGTCTCATCAGTCATGCTTTAGTCCAATGATTTGCTAATATATTTAACGTAATTATAGCTCTCAATAAACTAGGAAGTAAACTGCTATTCAATTAACAATAGAAAGGTAAACACGTAAAGAAACATAAGATAAAATAATATTATATGATGTACTGTTGACAGGTGCTAATTAAACACCATTTATCACAATAATGATAATAGAAGAAAATAAATCAGACATACCGGCAGCTAAGGCTGGTGCAATTTTCCATGATATCATTGGTATAGGATAATTCCATGGTATAATCTGACCACAGACACCGACAGGTTCCTTCAAAGTAAAAGACATTACTTCACCATCTGAAAATTTAAAAAATATACTTAAAGCAATTTTGTCTTCTGGGTCTGCGGACAACCTTGCGGGTTACCGAGGCTCTGGGTCGAAGCAGGAGTCGGAATATGTTGTTTTATAGTCAGTAAGAGTCTGGCACTCTCTCTCCCTCCCACAGGGTCAGAGACATTTGATTATTTTCTCTTTCAAAAAAAGCAGTCACGATGTGTTCAAAACTCAAGAAGAATTTGAAAGATTGTCAATTGCGATATGAGTTATGGTGAAAAGGTTATTTTAGGGACGAAGTATTTCAGCGTATCTCATACATACTATAATGCATAACACGATACAATACTCGTACCTATAATATTTTCATTGGATAATCCTATTTCCATACTTTAAGCACTTTGTTGTGATACTGATGATACAGATGTTTCGTTGATTACAAAATTATGTGGCAAGATAACCTTGCATCTCTGGCATTATCTACGAGACACAAGTAAGGTTTTTGTCTAACATTGAACACACGACATTATAATAATCACGCTCTAAAGAGTTTATAAAATCGTGACAATAGACGTCAATAAAGTTATCTCACTGTCTAGCAGAGATAACATAGAAACAATGATAGTAAATATTAACATAGTACTATAATAGATGGAAGATATGTGTAAAGAAAGTTATTATCACGAGTGTGCACATGTCTGTTCTAAAGTTAAAGCAAATGAAATACTTAGACAGAATTAGACGAAATGATCTATTACGGTAGAATGATATCCTAAAAGATTTTTAAGGATTAACAAAAGCCTTTGACTAGTGCGACCACCTACAATAGGATTCCTTAGTGATACAATATTGACGCCACTTACCTGCAGGTATGGTGTTCCCCAAAATCTTGTCAGCTTTGCCGGCATAATATCTTAAAACAGTCGCTGCGTAGTAAACTTCTTCTTCAGCATCCTTCACTGGCTTTCCACAGTCCAAAGTTTCTAGTTCAGCTAAATATCTGGCTTGGGATTCAATTAGTTCTGCTAACTTGAGCATGAGGAGACCTCGTCGGGAAGCATCCATTAGACGCCATGGTGAGTAGCGAGCGAAGGCTTTCTTCGCTGCTGCTACCGCCAAATCTACGTCAGCCTGTACAAGGAGGAGATATCTGCTTGTTATATCTGCTTCGTGAGTTTAATTTTGGTATAAATGTCCCGAATATTAGTATTGACTTTTAATTCTGCCTTGTACTAGTTGTGATTTTTATTAAGACAGGAATAGGATTATCGGTCGTAATTCTTTATACTCACTTTGTCTGCCTCAGCCACTTGTGCGATGACGGTCTCATCCTGAGGGTTGATGGTGGGGAAGGTCTTCTTGCTGACAGCGTCCACCCACTCATTGTTGATGAACAACTTAACACACAAGAAAATGAATAAATTAAAACACTGTAAAACTAAAAAATCTGAACAAACTGTTTTTTTTATCTGGTCTTTAGCCAGTTGATGTCCTAAACAATAATTTAAAGTAAGTTCATATTATGCATTTATGCATGAGTCCATATTTTGACGAGAGGAATCATCTTCAGCAGTATAATGTCGATTCAATTACATAAAATTGTTCGCATCCTGCCGACAAGCAAGGAGTTCAACGGTATCATCGAAGGAATTATATTTAGCTTAGCTAGTTTCAAAACAGGTTTGTTTGTCCTTGTTTTTTTGCGGCAGGAATTTGTATTGAGGATGGTGATGTAGGTATAGGAGACTCAAGTCCTACATTTTTGTATTAGTAGTTTGTATTAGACTCTATATAACTTATTGCCGAGAACCGAAATATTAAACTCATGATGAAGTTCATCTGGTTATAAATGTTTTAGTAGGAACTGAATTGACCCATTTCTCATTTTGTGAGCAGAGGTTTTAGATTCAGTATGAGGAATAATAACTTACTTTTATAAATTTAACTTCAGCTGCTTTCATGTTGTTTGGGTTTCTCGTTTTATTTAAGTAGTTTTCGATCTATCGACTTTTAACTGACATTGATGGGTAGAGTCAGGAATTGACTTTTTAGTTACAAATGTTGCAATTATTATTTGTTTTTATGTACATTAACCATAAAAAAGTTTTAGCTATAAATGAGTTTAGGTACAAAAAATCACACTAATATTATAATGTGGAAGTTTGTTAGTTTGGATGGTTGTCAGTCAATCACTGATTTTGATGAAATTTAGTATACAGACAACGTAGAAGCTGACTTATGGGATATGATACTTTTAATCCTACGGGAACGCGAGCGAAGTCACTCGCAGTACCTAATAATTTATAATTTCACCAAGGAGATATTCTTCGGCGATTTTCATTAGTATCTTGTTTAGCTTTTCTACTATATTTTGAGTTAAATTTTGTACAAAGAAAATATTCTTAGATTTCGTAAATCATAATAGTATCGACATACAGTCCAGGAATAACAATAAATTAAAAACAAAACCGGCGGAAAGTGGATTTCAATCAATGAGTCATATCCCTGCTTATTCTTTTGGACAATAACAGACAATTTTGTTTATAAATATTTGTAGGTACATTGCATGACTGAATTCATTTAATCATCAAGTACAAAAGCACCTATAAAATGTTCTATTAAATTTTTTTCTTAATATTTTCTATAATTATGTTTGTATTTTATGAAGGCCGATTAGTTTTCTTATATAGATAGTATCTCCGTAATGTTACTAACCGATAGTCAGCTATCTTTCTTATATTCTAGATTAAAAAACTTAAGTACACGTTGTCGACATCGATAAACAAGAACTATGTGTCTATAGATATTTTTATAAAACCTACTAAAGTAATATCACCGTCGATTATTGAATTATTAGGATGGCGATCGCTAACTCTAACCCTCTGTTAAGTATAGTTCCTAAGTCATGGCTTCTAATAGAATTAAGAATTTTGTGTTTTTTCTAAAATCATTTCATACTTCAAGTACCTTCCAATAAAAGTCCCGTCAAAATCGGTCCAGTCATTTCAGAGATTAGCCAGAACAAACAGATAGATTGACAAAAAATATTATTTTGGTGTATGTATCGTATGTATATTCATATGCATGTAGTAAAAAGCGGTTAATTCAATATTACAAACAGACACTCCAATTTTTATTTTTATTTATTTTATATTTTAGTCTAGAAGTCTAGATAACAGTTTTTGATACAATCTGGTTGTTGTCAAGACAACTTTATTTTTATAGTGATAGTAACAGCTGGTACAGAGTGATAACCCAATTATGTTTATATACTAGCTCCTGCCAGCGGCTTCGCCCGCAGTCTCGTGGGCTAAGTGTCCTATGTGTTATACCCCTTAAAAAAAAAAAAGTGTTATTCCAGACCATAATCTACCTTTGTTCTAAATTTCATCCCGATCGCTTCAGTTGTTTTTGACGTGATTGAGTAACAAACGTACACACAAAATCAACAAACATTATTAAGATTTACTTTGTTTCACCTTAATTTAAAAACAAAATAAATGTAGTAGTGTAATTTAAAAGAGATGGATAAAAAATAACATACTTTAAAACAAACATGTTTGTGTATAGAGCACACAACAAAAATAAAATGAAAGCATCCATATTTTTTTATGAAATTAACCGAATATTACATTAATATATTAATAATTACACATAAAACTATCATTTAAATAAATTTGCGACTTACCTTAGTATATTTAACGTCCACTTTCACCATTATTTATGTTTAAAATAGGAGCAGAATAAAATATACGGATCGTACGTGTGAGCCCAAAGCCGGCTTCGGGCAAACTGATGTGGTTGCCAGGATTTTATTAGAAAACGACATGTATCAAGTTTTTACAAAAACAAACCTTTTCTTGGCATGTACAAGATATTTTTTTTATATGAAATATTCTGTTTTATGTTATATTTATATGTTCACTGCTTATGTTACAAGTATATTATTATTTACTTTGTAATGAAAGAGATTCGTTTTTGAAATAAAAAAATGTAGTAGTTATGCTACAAAAAGTTATTAATAGTTCTTGTCTTTATTAAAATTTACATATATACGAGTAGCATGCCATTAATTTTGAGGCAGTAGCCATCGTCCAGATTTTCTGTTATTGATGATGAGTATTCAAGGTTTTCGTATTGTCTACAAACATTTTTACGATATACAATGTTGTATTTAAAGATACTTATTTAGTCCTACATAGTATACCTACGTAGATCATCGACTGAAAAAATTATACTACTCGTAAACAAAAATTTGCACGATAAAGTGGAATTGTTTCTCATATGGCAACTCCGAACTGGAATCCAAAACAGTTATAACGGCTTCAAAGTGAAATAAACCATAAAGTCATTGTCTTTAGACACCAATTTGAACAATAATTATATTTTGTTTTTTGATCAATATAGATACTCGTATTCTACGATTATCGGGTTGGTTTCGGCTGTTTTAAATGATCTTAGGTTTGATTTTCAGGCAATATATTTATTGGGTTTTTAGTTACTAAATATTTTTGGCTTAGTGTGATGGAATAAACTCGCTTCCATTTTAGCTTCTCGCTTCCCATTATAGCAAATTGTTCATGTAATTTTATTATAACTTTCGTGAGACATACTAAATTAATTATTATGTTATCGGTTTACTCACGTAACTGTGTGACGAGGAACTCGACTAGTTTCAAGCCACGCTAAAGGATGATATTCATGAGCAGCATTCCGCGACATATGACGCGGATATTGTCGCGCTGCTACAGTAGCGGAATGCTGCTCATGACTTCCTCAAGTTCCTCATCAAACTATTACGTGAGTAAGCCGATAGCATAATAATAAAAATTTTCATACACTCAAAACAATATATTTTCTTTGTTCCCAGGACTAGATCCAGGTAGACCATTAGTATCAGCATATGGATCTCGTCAATTCAGGTTAGGCAGAGATGATGCCTACGTGGTCCATGTGATGCATACTAACGCCGGTTTCTTAGGAGAAGACGGTCTAGTCGGCCATGCTGATTTCTGTGTCAATGGTGGACGGTTACAACCTGGTTGCAAGGGACATGCTATGCGTAAGTATGGTTTTCAAATTTTTTATGGTTTTAGCCGGTAAACGAGGCCGACCGAAAGCCCAGAGGCATTACAAGTCCGTTGCCGGCCTTATAGAGTTTAGGAATTTAAGGGTTGTTGGGGAATCGAGGATTGGGAAGGGGGGTAAATGGGACTCCGGTAACCTCACTCACACAACGATTTTCAACACAAAGCAAGAGTTGTTTCACGTCGGTTTTCTGGGAGGCCGTGGCATCACTCAGGTGGAGCCGGCCCTTTCGTGCAGAAGCATGGCTCTTCCACAATTAATGCTAAATATCTAATACGATTTTCCTAGGTTGTTCCTGTAACCAACCACGTAATAATATCCAGGAACTTATTTATAATTAAAAAAATATAAACAAATATAACTTGGCAATAACAAGTAGATTGGGTGACCATAGAATATTATGGGACCTGATCTGAAGATGGTCTAATGAAATCTTGAACTACCTTGTGTGCGCTTGTAATATACATATCGAGTTTGGGCTCATTAGTTAATAGTTAGATTCGTTTCTTTTGGGAGAATGGTCTTAGTTTTTTTAATAAATAAAATTACTGATTTACCCATATATGACTGATTTATTCTCCTGTACATCCTCAGGTATAGCCCGTTGCAGTCACTTCATGGCGTCATGTTACTTTGCGGCGAGCGTGAGGAAAAGAAGACGCCTGGTCGGTATACCATGCGACAGTACATGCCCTAAGGAACGAGGACATTGGGGCATCAGGTTCGATAGGAAAGCTGTGGTGCTTGGCGAAGAAGTTCCTGATATGTAAGTTGAGGACTTTTTAAGAGTTTAACTATAGTATTGTAATGCCAGTTTTTTATGGAATAAGCAGGTAAACTAGCAGACGGATCACCCTATGGTAAAAAAATTCCGTCGTCCATGGACACCCAAAACACCAGAGAGACATGTTATGCGGCAACCGGTTGCCCAGCCACTGCGCCAATCGTGCAGTTAATGATTGAAAGTTGCTTTTATTTTCAGGGCCCGAGGAATGTACTGCGTCAGTTTTGAACACAACGAAGATTGTCCTTTCGACTGAACTCAATACAGAATGAGGATAACATATCTGCCTACAAGCTGGTGCAAAGTAAAGGGTATTTGAAATAGCTACATAAATCCAAAGTCGTTTGTTATTATTTAAGTAATTTATTGTTAATTAGGAAAATAAAATAAGATGTTTTTATTAAGTTGTTAGCGTTTTATTTCAATATAAAGAAACCATATCTACAAACAAAATTTTACCTCTCCAATTTGGTCCTTTGAGTCGAATTTCGGTCAAATAAGAAGACCCTAAGGAACGTAGTACCTATATATTACGTTGCTGTTTACATAATATACGGCTAAATGTGTATAATAACCAATAGACTACTCATTCTTGTCCTTAACTTTTAGTGTTCTTTCTTCGGAGACATGACAACTTGTATATTGGCGCAAGAGAAATTACAAGCATCATTGTAGAATAACGACTTGAAAGTCCAGTTGCCAAACACAAATGTGCCACCGAAATATGACTGAGCAATCGCCAGGATGTCGACTTGGAACTTGTAGTGTCCCTGTAAAAAGGCATACGTTAATATTAATGTACGTGCTAGTAAGGGCAAATAAAAATGTCGCAAGGGTTACTGGGCCTCAAAGAAGTTAGATCAGGATAGTGTTTGACACTCCTGATCGCTTCATCGAAGGCAGGTGAAGTCAAAAAAGTTAATATTAAAATAATCAAATACTCATAATAAATATTGTGAGACATACAAAATTAACTAAAAAAAACACGGTTTACTCAAGTACATTAATAGAGAAAACCTCTACTAGTTTCGAGTCACAGAGGGACTCTTCATCATGAGCAGCGTGCGCAGACGTGGCGACATTACACAGCCTACTCTTTTTTTAGTTAATCAAAATACTTACTTTCACGACATAGCAATCCTTAGTAACATTCATGAGGGAACTGAAGAGAGGCCTCAAAAAAAGATGCTCGCATGGTTTCTTCACTTGTAATCTAAGGAACTCTTTACTATTGGTTACTGCTACAATTTTTCCCTAGAAGTAAAAATACAAATAGGATTAGTGTAAATTAGCTTTTCCAGTTTGTTCAAATCAATTAAGGTAACCTTATTAGTAACTTATTTGTTTGTGATGTTCTGTTTATCTGTCATCGTATGTGGTCCTTTGGATCATAGGTGATGCATTTTATATGTCTTTACACCTATACAACACCAACGTCACGCCGTTTATCCCCGAAAGAGTAGGCAGAGGTGCTCATTACAACACGTAATTCCAAATTGCCATTACGACAAGTAAAAAATACAATGTACAACCACTTTTCGCCATTTGTGTAATAAATTCATTCATTTTTATTAAGCCGTTGCATTGACTGCCCTTAAAAAACTGTGAAAGGCAAATCCTCCGCTTACTCCTGTCACCGGTTACCTACCTTTGTTGGCGACACATTTTGTAGAACATCAATTTCGTATATCAAAGAAGTAGAAGTATTGCTGATTGAAGCCGTCGAATGCGCACAATCCTTTTGCTTTGGTCCTTTGCAAATGTCGAACTGTGTTATTGTCAAATTGAATGTACCCTGGAAGAAAATAATATAGATAATATTGGCGAATTAGGTACCAAGAAATATATTTCAAAGCTTTCCATCTACTGCTGGTCATTTCAAAATTGTATGCCTGGCCTTTTTAGTATCACGCCAGTGAACTGTAACATTAACATGAGTCCATGGTCCTTAAGTACATACTTGTTCATGAAGATAATAAATACCATAGTAAAAGATTTTCAAACAATCCATGAATTTACACATTGACTTACATACTCTTTTTGTGCACTTGACGACACTTGGACAGTATATGCTGTGATCAGGATAAGCCAATGTATAAACATCTTGCACACAAAGGGACTTCAAGCAAGTTTAGTGTGGAACAACTAAGTGAAATTTTACAAGGATACTTAGGTGTAGTACGTCATTACGGTTCATTTTTGCTTAACCGTTTAATGCCCTATTAAATGGTTCGTTGGAGAGTAAAATTTTTATATGATTGCTTTAAATTATTGGAAACCGAGCATTTGGTTTATTTTTACAATGCTTGTTAGTTGAGCTAAATTATGGAGATGATCTAGTAAATTAAAGAGATAATGGTTTTGTTCTACGAGTATTTCCTGGGTGGTATAAAGTTTCCAGAAGATTTTAAGTGGGCGATGTAACTCATATAATACTATGCTATAAATGTTATATTTACGTAGAAATGTATGTTTTGATTTTCAGGATTTAAAGGTTTTTGCATACAACGTCCCTAACCCAGTGGACTGGATTATGGGATTCCACCAAATAAGAGTTTGCAAAAGCCTCGCCACTAAGCAAGAGGGTTGAGAATTGCGGTTTGAAGGTCAGGTTTATTAAAGAGCGACGCTGACCAAGGGGTCGGATAAAGCAATTTTTCGACAATGCTACGGTACTTAATAGTTGTGGTCCCAATTCCATTCTTGGTGCTAATAGTGGTTACTTTATTAGCCTGCTATGACAGGCTCACTTCAGTACCCTTAGTTTGCTTTACGTTTGAAGTAATGGAAAAGAGAGCGCTCTGATTGGCCGGTTCAAATAAACCAACTAATCAGAGCGCCTAACGCGCTCTCGTTTCGATTACTTTAAACTTTATAATTAAGGGTACTTAAGGGTACTGGTATCATGGCACTCATTTCCCGGACATAAGGACAAACACAACTGGTAATAATATGTGGGTCTTACGTTGCCTATTTCTTCGGGGATCAAAAACGCGTGAAGTTTGTTGCATCAACAAGTTGAACAAAAAAAAAACAATTAAATTAACAAAGTAAACTTAATTTATTAATCATGAACACGGGTTTTTGTTGGAGTCATCGAGAGGTTAAGCAAACCGCAGTGCAGATTGCAGACGTCATTGTAGAAAATCCATTGAAACGTCCAATTCCCGTACATGTACTTGCTCCCATAGAAACTGCGCGACACCTTCTGGATGTCTACCGTAAATTGATAGCGTCCCTGTTAAAGAAGGACCATAATTGTTTTATTTAAATTATTTATGTAGGTACACAATCGTATATTGTGTACATACATACATACAGGAAAAATATATAGCAAAACAAAGGTACATATTAGCACTGCATATCCATTTTGGGATTTCTTATATAGAATAAATAGAGATAAATATGTGTTATTTAATGTAATGGTCCTTAAGGTCTTTGCATTCGATTGGAGTCCTAAATGGTGCCTAGTAGCAATAAAAAGGGTTATGGTACTTGGTTTGACAAAATTTGCCACGTGTATTGAAATGTGGTCCTTTTACCTAAGATAGGACCAACTTTCAACTTTCTTTCAAGTCTATAAAGTCCATAATTTTTACCTTATTAAATGCACATTGATCGGAGTTATTCAAAATATTTGCAAGCAAGGCTCTAAAAAAAATGTGTTCACATAGGTCTCTAATCGAAACTCGTAGTAAGGGATTATTCTTGTTCATCCATCCTATGATCTTTCCCTGAAAAAAGAAAGATTAAGTTATTTTAAACCTTTTGATGTAAATCTTAAGATGCATTTTCAATGTGCAGCTGCGGAAAGTGACATGTTGAGGATGTTGATGAAATAATTCAATCTCCATCGTCTCTTTGTAAGTATGTAGTTGTATTGATTATGGGTTCTATTTTATGTTTAACTAGCAATCCCGGCAAACTCGGTTTAGCCATCAAGGATTTTCCCTTGCTTCCTAATATTTTCTTGATCTTTTCCTAAATTTATATATAAGGGCCTTTCCAACGAATGCAAAACCGTGGAAATCGGTTCTTGCGTTCTGGAGTTATAGCGTCAGGAAGGAAAACCGGACTTATTTTTATATTTATAGATTGAGTTATAAAAAATACCTTAACCGCCTTCATATTTTCTTTAATGTTAAAATCTAAGGCCAATGTGACATCGTTGTGAATTTTCACTGTTGATGCAACGCAGGCCTTCCGTTTAGGCCCACTGCAGTCTTCGTATTTTGTCAGTTTCAGGTCAAATTCGCCCTATAAACATATAAACTGTTACTGGTTAACGCTTAGCTGTGGTTTCTGAGTGCCTATTTATTATTTATTGGTTTAAATATTATGTTCCAATAAAGTATTATGAGTAATCACATTTTGAAATTTTCAGTTAATTTTTGGGACATATCTAAAAAAGGACTCAATCTCGCAACTCCTTAAAGTTAATTAGAATACTTCTTCAAGTAATGGGAAACCGAATCATTGTAGAATAATTGCTATTATATTACTTACGACTTCCAAAGAAGATTTAGAATCAATACAAGAAAAACAAAATGTCATAAGCACTAAATACTTTAACATAGCGTCGGCGTACTTTTTAAATTAAATGGAGGTTTATTCCACGAAACGATTTTAGCTCGAGCTGTCATTTGAAATAGTAAATTGTTCAACGTATAGCACGGTCGGTTGGTTCCTAATGATTAAGCGCCAATGAGCTAGATCTACTCTCGTATGAGAGTAGCTCTTTTTTACTAAATGACCTACTATCAAGCTTATTATTCATCGAAGGTTTAATGACATGTTTTATTAGCTTCGTTCAACCACAACAGCCCTTTCTATGTCCACATTTTGACGTAGACTTCTTCTATTCTTCCTCATTCTTGGCGGTCCTGAGCAAGACAACCAATCCTGTCTTGTATGTCCAATAAAGTTGCTTAGGAACAGTCTTCGTGTTCAAAGGTTATCGTTTCATCAGATGGTAGGGATAATCATGAAATAAGTACAAAGAGGAGATGCCATAGTGTAAATGTGCCAGTGTACGCATACGGGGATATAAAAAACGGCTCTTCTCTGCCTTATAAATAAACGGCCCTGCCTCATAAGTAAAAAGGTGTGGAATTGTGGATATATTATAAGTGGCGCATTAAAATGTGGACCGTTTTTGTAGTATGGGTCACTAGATGGAAAATAGAGAGGGCCGTGGCTCGTAACGTCTCATGCTCCCCGTAGAGTGTCACGCATCATTTTAAAGGGAAATCTGGTTACGACATTTTTTCTTTGTATTTGCTTCATGGTGATAAAAAGGTAAAAATAGGACAAAGGTATGTATAAAGAAGATTAGTGTAACATGGTACGGTAGTGTGAGTCTAAGCCTATGTTCAGATGGCGAGCGTTAAGCGCGCGTTTACAACTACATACATTTTATTCAGGCGTTATTGAAACGCGCGTTTACCGCTTGCCATCAGAACCTATGGCCGTTTTATAATAACGGTCGTGAGACGTACAAAATTAACTAAAAATCACGGTTTACTCACGTAAATTAATGGAGAAAAGCTAGTTTCTTTATTGAACAACTTTTCTACATCATCCTGACTGAAGTTACTATGTCTTTAACTCACTAGTGCCTATATACTTAGGTACCTACTTGGTGAAATAAAATACATTTTATAAGACAAGAATTAAAATTTATTTAAATCTAACGTTGGGGCAAAAAGGTTTAAAGTCATATACAGGGTTAAAGGGTAAGTCGACCTAAATCCTTTAAGACGTGATAGTTTACATCATTCCTGACTGATTTGACCATGGGACCCCATATCCCAAACTTAACCGTTTTCAAATTATCGGCATTTTAACTTTTTTGATAAAATTTCCCATTTTTTTGGCTATTTCTCCCTTGTTTTGTCTTTGGTGGCTAAATTTTGTTTTGTTTTTGCTTTTTTGTGTAGTAGATTAGTTGCTTTATTATTTAGAAAACTAAAACTGTAAATAACTGTACCAACTGAGTCGTAGCAGACGATCGAATGTTAACAAAAGTAAATAAAATTGTGATAAGTTGTTTTTCTTTGTAAGATATTTAAAAAAAAGTCTATGACAACTGTTCTGCAAATGTGCGTTAAAATATCTACAATTCTTCAGCTTTCTGATAAGGTATAACATGATAGGGAATAATTTGAATTCTTTGCCAAAACATCGATGAAGTACTACAAGGTAGTAATAAGAATATCGATATTTAAGCTTCAAATTTAACTTGAGTCAGATAACAAAATAAAACAAACTGGTTCACTTCACTTCAGAAGGAGTGTCAGGGAGTGGCTTTTTTTTTGAGTGGAGAAAATCATCCAATGATTTCTCCCACCTTGGGCGAGGCGAGAGGGAGTGTCAGACTCTTACTGACTAAAAACCACCCTGTTCCTTCTCCTGCTTTTCGAGCCGGAGCCCCGGTAAACCCGCTAGGTAGTCCGCAGCTCCGGATCAGGCATCAGCCCAACTGGGCTCCATCTGTGGTGGTCTGATGGCTCTTTGAGGCGCGCGCGGAACGCTACGCGTCGCACGCACGGGTCTGGTTCTGTTCGGGCGGTGAGCTACCCTTGCTCGCCGTCCGCAGGCCCGCACTGGACACTAATTATCCCAATAAGTGGATCGGGAGAGGCGGACCTGTACCGTGGCCAGCTAGAAGTTCAGACCTGACCCCTATGGATTTTTATGTGTGCGCCTCAAAGAGCCATCAGACCACCACAGATGGGGCCCAGTAGGGCTGATGCCTGATCCGGAGCTGCGGACTACCTAGCGGGTTTACCGGGGCTCCGGCTCGAAAAGCAGGAGAAGGAACAGGGTGGTTTTTAGTCAGTAAGAGTCTGACACTCCCTCTCGCCTCGCCCAAGGTGGGAGAAGACATTGGATGATTTTCTCCACTCAAAAAAAGCCACTCCCTGACACTCCTTCTGAAGTGAAGTGAACCAGTTTGTTTTATTTTGTAATCTGACTCAAGTTAAATTTGAAGCTTAAATATCGATATTCTTATTACTACCTTGTAGTACTTCATCGACGTTTTGGCAAAGAATTCAAATTATTCCCTATCATGTTATACCTTATCAGAAAGCTGAAGAATTGTAGATATTTTAACGCACATTTGCAGAACAGTTGTCATAGACTTTTCTTTAAATATCTTACAAAGAAAAACAACTTATCACAAATTTATTTACTTTTTTAACATTCGATCGTCTGCTACGACTCAGTTGGTACAGTTATTTACAGTTTTAGTTTTCTAAATAATAAAGCAACTAATCTACTACACAAAAAAGCAAAAACAAAACAAAAGAACATCGGGCATTTTTGTATGGGACACTTACCTACGGCGAACAAAAATAAAATTAGGTACGGTGGATAGGCAATTAAATCTAGTTCACAATGGTATAGTTCCCATTTCTGTGGGTCGTGGCAATAAGGAGAAAATGGACATTTAAAAAATATTTATAAATGTTTTTGGGCAATAATTGAAGAGGAAAAAGGGAATCAAAAATAATTAAAACAACATATTTTTCTCTTAACTTTTGGCGAAGGACTGCGATGATGATGACGAAGGACTGCGATGTAGTAAGATAAGCTAGCTACCTGCGCGAGCGCAACATAATACCAGTTTTAAGACTATGGGCGAGAGTGAGAACGAAACATGCACATCAACTTGCCGGATTTAGCCTGATTGGATTTACAAAAATACCACGGAGTGATATTTTAACTTACTGAGCGGTCGTTTAGTAATTAGGAAAAATAGTCAACTTAAAATATCATTTTCATTTTACTAATTATTTCCATTTTCCCATTATTGTGAATCAAAATAACTACACAATATTAAATATGATTGCAAACACTATCATTTAAAAATGTTTTGGTTTATGTTCGCGACTTTTAAAAAATCGGGTAAAAAACGCCCGATGTCCTTTAGCCACCAAAGACAAAACAAGGGAGAAATAGCCAAAAAAATGGGAAATTTTATCAAAAAAGTTAAAATGCCGATAATTTGAAAACGGTTAAGTTTGGGATATGGGGTCCCATGGTCAAATCAGTCAGGAATGATGTAAACTATCACGTCTTAAAGGATTTAGGTCGACTTACCCTTTAACCCTGTATATACGGTAAAGACACCGTAGGACGTCCACCCATCCACGTGTGAACGTCGTAAAGAGCCATTGGATGCATGTCTTGAGGGAATCCTATGCTTAAGTTCTTAGTAGTCGTGTGGCTTTCTATAGCTGACATGTAAATATTATGATAATTTAAAACAACGCTTCAATCTTGTTCCTAGGAGTAACAGCTAGCCGCATCAAGCCACAATGTAAGTTGCATTTGTCGTTGAAGAATGAGACTTTGTAACTCCAATTTCCATACATGAACTTGCCACCATAGAGATTTCGGGTTGTCGCTCGCACGTCTACGCGGAAAGCGTGGTGTCCCTGAAAGAAGAATTAGATATTTTCAATTTTATAAATGGTTTTGAGATGTGCGTTTTTAAGACTGCATTGAGGACGCAGTGGCCGGGACATCGCCTATATTATGTGTAGTGTGTTCCCGAGGCAACTCTTTGTGTGATCCATAAATTGCTGTTCCGGGTCTGCATGTAATGTGATTGTGAAATTGTATGTTTGTAAACGTTACCACGACACAGAAGAAAATCCTAGTGTGGGGAAAGTTTATATTATACATTATGGGACTTCAGTATACTTATATGTAACTAGCTACTTCCGCGCGGTTTCACCCGCACTGCTCGGTTCCTATTGATCGTGGCGTAATGATTTATAGCCTATAACCTTCCTTGATAAATGCGCTATCCAACACAAAAACAATTATTCAAATTAGACCAGTAGTTCCTGAGATTAGCGCGTTCAAACAAACAAACTCTTCAGCTTTATAATATTAGTATAGATATGTATGTTATGTAATTAACTAGGTCTCCTTCGAGCTAAGTCTGGGTCAAGTTTAAGGCATTAATATCAACAGCCTGTGACAATTCACTATTGAACTAATAGGTCTACATGCTCCACCCGCCTTCTGCTTTTTAGATTTACCTATATTTCACTTACTTTAAATATACCGCAGCTGTCAGTCAAATTGAAGGCAGCCAATATCAAAGGTTTGAAGAAGATGTGTGTACACATGTCGTTCACACGGAATCTGATCAACTCCTTGTTGTTTAAAGAACCGACAAATAGAGCCTGAAAATGGAAAATGCATACAGTAACGCGGATCCAATGTGTCTTTGTTGTCTTACACGAGACGTTAATTTCCAAAACTCTGATTAGATACGTTTTGCGATCATGTTCCAAAAAGACCTGAAGCCCACTATTAAATCGAATTGTCAGTTAGGTTGATTGAGTTTTCTTATTCATAATTCTGTTACGCTATTACAATAATTGAATCTGGCAATAAAATATATTTGTATTTCATACTTTTTTAATATATTTGATTGACTTATTTCGGTGTGTAGTTCAGTACACTTAGTACGAGTTTGTTAAAAAAACTTAAACGAGAGCGCTTTCGGTGCCCTGATTGGCCGGCCTCGAATAAACTAACCAATCAGATCGCCGAACGTGCGCTCTCGTTTCGATACAGGTTTAATTTTCCGTCTTCATCGTAATTCTTATTCTGATGAATACTCTTCTAAAAATCAGAACGCCATACTTACTTTGATTGCAGTCATATTCTCTTTAGTGGTGACGTCATATTTAATCCAGATGTTGTCATACGTATACGCTGTGACGTCACAGCAGTTAATTTTTTTTGGGGCCTTGCATACTTCGTAGCTTACCACTCTTAAATCAAAATCTCCCTGGAATTATTAAAAAAAAAACATATTCCGAATTTGACTGGACCTTTACTGACAGGTAAGCTGACTGTATCCTTAGTATTAGTTTGCTTTACGTTGAACGCAAATGAAATGAGAACGCGTTCGGCTCTGTTTGGCCGGCTCGAATAAACCAACCAATCAGAGTGCCGAACGCGCTCCCGTTTCGATTACTTTAAACGTAAAGCAAACTCGAGGGTACGGAGGAGTAACTTAGGCTATTAGAAAAATATTTTATTTCGTAGGTTAGTTACAAAGTCAATCTACTTAATTATGAATAATATGTATGGATATGCAGTAAGTGATAAAGCTGTCTATTTAAATAATTTTAAGAACTCTTTCTATGCTTTTGGTGTAACTACAATAAATAATGAGAGGTAATAATAAAAGAAAATAAAGATATAACTTACATATTCTACCACAGAAGTTGTAACGAGTAAAACAATTGAAATCAAAACAATAGAAGTACCATATTTTGCCATCGTGTACTATTTAATACTAATACGTAACACACGACAAAATAGTAAAAGGTTTAATATTCATCTATTGAATTGAATATGAATTTGTTTTTATTTCATGGTTGGTTGCTTTGAAATGGTTTATAAATGGTTATTAAAAGATAAAAGATAGGCACACAGGGATAATTGTTTGTCGCTATTGTTTGTTATTGAAAGAGTTAAGTACTTTTGCGGATGAAGGGCATTGAATGGACTAAAAATCATTTTGTTTTTGTAAAAATCGACAAACATGAATGTTGACCTGCCTATGACTGTCGGTGACAAAATTTTAGGTGTTATTATGATAGTCCTAAGTAAGATTCTAGGGTTTTCTGCGTACCTAATAACCTAATAATAAATCTAATAGTACCTAATAGCTGCGGACTACCTAGCGGCTCGAGTAGGAACTCCCTCTCGCCTCCCTCAAGGCTGTAGAAATGACTGAATGATTTTCCTCCTTAAAAAAAAAAGAAGTGCCTAATACAGAATTTGGAATTGTACGTTATGCATTTTAGCAAAATTATTTAAAAAATAACTATTTTAATAAAAGTTGGCAAATTGAACTTTTAATTAAAATTTAATAACAAATTTAAACTGCCTAGATATGTGATTTAAATTTAAAATGTAATAAGTAGATTAATAGGATTGAAGTGATGTTAAGTCTTCTTTTAGTTCAGATAAAAATAGCCAAGAAAAAATAAAACAAATGCTTTAAAAAATAAATTGATTGTTTTGTATTTGCACAAATTAATCAATAACAGGTATATAGTTTTTGGTACATAAAATTATAGTAGTTTAATTTAATGTACCCACATTGGTGGGATATTTGGTTCCTTTGGTTTAAAGCTGAGGTTTCTTGGGCAGGCTGAAGGAGACGGTCTTGTTTTCCAAGTACTGCAGGATACCGTCCTCACCCCTGCAAACAAATAAAAATGTACTTTAATATTGAATGAAATAAAAGTGATTATGACTTTTCACGAGATCAATAATAATTAATGCAAAATCAACTCTTTGAATGCTCTCCCTCTTGTGGTAAATCTTTTTGAAAAAGAGATTTGAATAATTATATTTTTCTGTTTGTCTGTTTAAATGACTGTATAATATAGCTTGTTTTATTACCCCAAGAGTACTTTAAAGCATTTATATAGAAAAACATTGACTTTCATTCTGGCATTAAAAGTCTTTGAAGCATCACCACAGTTGACTCGTAATCTTTTGAACAAAAAATATCGAAAAGCGCGGTAGCGCGTCCGGCCAAGGTCCAAAAGGTCCAAACAGAGCTAGTGCGCACCATGTGTCATCATTTACATGAACCATTTTAGTTCTGAGTCTGAGTCTCTTTTTAACTAAATTAGGTAAATATGTTACTTACAATTCACGACCAATTCCAGATTCCTTGAATCCACCGAAGGGAGTCTGAGGCGTCACGTGTTCATAGGTGTTAACCCTGGAAAAGATAGGCAAATATTATTTTAAGACATATATAAAATATATACTTGTAGATAAAATATCATTATTATGAAGCAATGATAAATAAATTACATTCATATATACTTTAGAAAATAAAACTAAACAACAGTAAAAAAATACATGTTTATATAATTCGTTACAAAAAATATACAAGTTTAGTATAAAATATATCACATTATATTTGGCATATACTTGAATATATAATATTTCAGAGTAAACGATAATATTTTATTCAGTTTTTTCTTCAGTTCACAGTTGAGGCTTCTTAGGTAGGCTGAAGGAAACGGTCTTGGTTTCCAGGTACTGTAAGATACCGTCTTCACCCCTGAAAAGTCATAAAAAAAATTATTTGATAATATTTTTAAAAAGGTTTGATGAGATCGAGAATGCTTTTCTAATTGTAAAGAGTAGTAAGTATGCACGTTTACATTGGATTACAAGATTAATCTATGAAATATATTTTTAAATGTTTAATAAGATATCTATAAAGATATTTTAGGGCATTAATACTAAGATCTGAACATTGGAAAAGTAATATAAAATTAAAATATAAAGCCAGAAATACATTCTTGTGGTGTATCGTTGTGACTGCAAGCATTTGGCAACCTATGCTATTACATACAAGATAAGTGTGTCTCTTATCATAGTAAGTATAAGAAACAGATATACAATACGCTAATGTATTTCTACCTTAAGATTAGAAAAATAGGTTTGAGTACTTACATCTCCCTTCCAATACCAGAGTCCTTGAATCCTCCGAATGGAGTCTGTGGGGAGACCTGGTCGTAGGTGTTGACCCTAAAATTTTATACGGTATTAAGTTTTCATAAAAAAAAAACAAATATTATGAAGAGGAATCAAAAAGAAGACCAACACCAAATGTAAGATGAAAAGAACAAGAAAGAAGTTAAAAGAAATGAAATTTGTAAGTTAAGCAAAGATTTTTTAAAAGCAAAAACACAAAGTTGGGGTGATCTTAAATGTTTTTTTTATGGTATAAGCACCGGCTCATTTACCGAAATAAGCCGGCAGATCATCTGATGGTAAGCAATTGCCGCCGCCCATGGATACCCGAAACACTAGAGGCGTTACAAGTGCGTTGCCGGCCTTTTGGGGGTTACGAATTTAAGGGTTGTTGAAGAATTGGTGATTGGGAAGACCTCGATATGTGTATGTTGCGTATGAATAGCAAGTTTCATTAAAATCCGTCAGTTTAGACTGTAAAGTTTGTGTGAACCCCGTGCCTAAACGCTCTTAAATGAAAATGGATGGACATGTAATTATTCTTCGAAAATGTAGCGTGTAAGTAAGTCGAAAATAGCGGGTAAAGTAGAAGAAATAAAATTATGTAATTTATGAAACTAAGCATTGTTTGTGACACGTTATAAATGAGCACATTATTTTATTTAATGGATCGATTTAGTAAACAGTTTAAGTACAGTGACACATAAATTATGATAATTAGTACTTACTTACTTTAAATAAATGTATTTAAAGTCTTGAATCTTTGGACAACACGATAAATGTTCACGTAGACTGTTATTGAGACGCAATTCACAATAATTTTTCCTCACCGTGTTTTTATTAAATACTTCGACATCGCTCAATTTTTAAGACTATTAGCCAATACTATTTCTAGTCTTATAAAACTTGAATTACAGTCTAAGCAAGGGATAAGAGTCAATATAGAAGACGGATTATCTGATGACATCCACAATAATAGAGGTGTTTCAAATGCGTTGGTGGATAGACAGATGTTTTTAAGAACATCTTTAGCTGTATACTATGTACAGCTTGTAAACGACGCATTTTAAATAAGTACCTTAGCGGTGATTTAAGATTGAGCGACATTTCAGTATTCGAGGGTTAGTTTTAAATGAAATTTTGAAGACAAACAAAATCCGACACATTGGTTAATATACAACATTTGACCTGGTACACAAGAAGAAAAGCAATCGCTTTTCTCTAAAAAAGAAATACATAAACATCACATATAAAATACAGAAACAAATACTGTATGGGTACGTCAACGTTATTCAATCGGTCATAAACATAAAATAGATTTTCAATTTCAATGCTTCGTAATAGGGTTGAAAATCTAGATTCACATATTGATCTCATTGCTATAATTCGAGTCTTACCACATGGATCCGGCGCGGACATGTTTGATGAAGGCCAGGGCTGTGGTGATGTCGTTGGTGATCACACCAGCACCCAAACCGTAGTTGGAGTCGTTGGCACGGTCCACAACCTCTTCGAAGGTCTCGAATTTGAGGATGCTCTGGACGGGTCCAAAGATCTGGTGAAGAGAAAAATATTTGATGTCTTTACTAAGGAAACGGAAACAAAAGATTTTGTTTGATTTAGACCCTATATAATGTATTGAATGCTTCAATAATCATACTGGTTTCTACACTTGCTGATGAAGCTCTTTGTTATTTGATACTTGATATAAATACGTTTAATACCAAATGAGACAAAAAAAAACATTGAGAAATGAAATACGGTTTCTACACTTGCTGGAAGCTCTTTGTTAGTCACAATGAACTTCTATTAAGTTGCTATCAAAATCCTTCGTTGAAAGATTTGTTATTCTTCTTTTGAGGTTCTAAGTTCAAGTCTTTAATGATCTGATGACCCACGTTTCTCAATAGACAATTGTAAATTCCTGAGTATTTCGAATAATATTCTGACTTACTTCTTCCCTGGCGATTTTCATGTCATCCTTGACGTCAGCGAAGACGGTGGGCTGAACGAAGTAACCAACGTTGCCTTGGCGCGCTCCACCAGCTACGCAACGGGCACCACCCTTCTTTCCAGCATCAATGTAGCCCATGACTTTAGTGAACATGTCATTATCGATCTGCAAAAAAAGTATTTAATTTCCATTAAAGATTGGCTGGATTCGCCTCTCCCAAATCTCACCATTCCCAAATCCCCAACCCTCAAATCCACTTTATAACTCCTTTAGTGTTGTGGGTGTCTATTTTCGATGCTGATTGCTTACCATCAGGTGATCCGTCAGCTCGTACTATTTGTCTCACGTGGACAAAATCCTTATAGTTTTCCACCTACTATGATCCATAAATACATATTATTATTTAGCTTTCATCACATTCATGTCTTGTATGCTTGGTGATTTTAGGATTACTTGGCACCTTTTCCAAAATTTTTTTGCAATAACAAACCTGAGGTCCTTGCTGGACATCTGTGTAAGGGTTTCCGACGGTTCTGTTCTTGGCGATCTCGGCGGCTTTGGCAACAAACTTGTCGTAGATGCCAGACTGCACGTAGGTCCTGGTACCAGCTACGCAGCACTGACCAGCATTGGCGAACGCGGCTCTGTGTGCGATTTCTGCGGCCTTTTCAACTGTAAATAGAAGTTTTTATTTTAATTTATTTAGTTGTTATTAAGGAATGCGTTAGTGCCGTAATGTGCACCTTTGTCTACCCCTTCTGAAAGGCGTAACGATACATTATTAAGAAGGTCCATTGACAAGAGTTTGTAGTTTAGATCCTTGTAGTTTTTTGCGTGACAGTAAACGTACCTCTTTTATCTTGTCTGTCAATGAAACCTCTATTTGGATTTATTTATCAATATAAAAACAAGGGCATTTATATATGGGATATAATTTTTTTTGTTTAGTAATAAGTAAAAACTTTTTTTAAGGGGAAAATCATCCAATGACTTCTCCCAGCTCGGGTGATGCGAAAGGGATTGTCATAATACTCTTACTGACTAAAACTACCCTTTTCCTACTCCTGCTTTTCGAGCCGGAGTCCAAGTAACCTGTTAAGTAGTCCGCAGCTCCGGAATTAGTAAAGACTAATTGGCATCACGATACATTATAATGAGTACTAAGAAGATTAACAGTGATATTTTTAGTTCAAGATAATTATTTCAAGTTTCGTGAAAATTACTTCATTAAAAGTACCTTCGTGTTAAAATTATAAATGTAAATCCATTTTTCATTGAATTGAGATAAACTTTCATAACGAAAGGTATTTAAGTGAATCACGCTATCTATTTTGACAGGAAGATTGGTTAATCTGTATACCTAGGTAGATAAATACTTCGTAACACGAAACCTTAAATTACAGATAGTTAATGTCATCATGCTTTTATCGTGAGAAAGGACCTTATTATGTGTACTTTCTGCATCGTTGATCGAGTGGTCGCAAGTGTGACTGTCGAGAAAGGGGTTTCGGCTTCGATTCCCGGGTTGAGCTAATTATTACTGGGATTTTTTGGGTTTTTCGAAAATTTCTCAGTAGTCTGGAATTGTGCCCCAGTAGTATATGGCAATAGGCTCACCCCCTGTTACATGGGATTTATAACACAAATTGTTAATATTATTTTGACAGCATGGCATTACTTGATAGGTATTACTTAATGTAAATTTCTGAAAGTTGGTTGGAATCTGTCTCATAATTACGCGAAACAACTATATCTTGTGTACGAATTAGTATTTTCTTTTGCTTACTGATTTTGATTCCTAGTCCTCTATTTTATCTTTATTGTTACAAGCAATTGTTACCAATTAGTGACCCCAGTGTGCTCAGAATCAATTGAAAGAATTGAAGTAACTATCTAAATGATCCCCACCATAACATAGATAGAGTTGACCTTGAATTTTTTCCTGACAACGTTCAAGAAGATTGATAATGAAACATAGATTAATAGTAAAATTTTATAACCGCATAGTGAAATTTTTAACAGACACTGGGCTGTTACAAATCATATCATTGATTTTTACTACGTAGGGCGGCAAACTTCCAGATGGTTCATGGTAAGCGATCAGTGTAGCCCGTGGACACCCGCAACGCCAGAGGAGACAAAGGTCCTTTGCCGGCCTTTCAAAAAGGAATTCGCCTTTCATGATTGGTAGGTATTTTAGATGGAGACTTTGGCTTCCAGTTACCATACTTACACGGCGAAACACAACGCAAGGGTTATTTAACACCATTTTCCTGTGAGATTGAGCCTAGTAGTAACGAAGCATGGCTCTCCCACAATTAAATGAAAATAAAATCACATAATCTTACCATCGGCATCATTGAAGACGACCAGAGCACTCTTGCCTCCCAACTCAAGAGTGACTCTCTTGAGGTTGACAGCAGACGCAGCGCCCATAATGAGTCTGCCCACCTGTGCATATAAAAACATAGTATTCTTATAATATATTCCGTGATGATTCACCCTATGTACAATGTTAATGCACAGTTGCTTTATGTTAACAGAATAAATATTGAGTTTAAATTCCTGACTAGCGTCACTAAGTTATGTAGTGGCCAATTATCATTCTTGTTAAGTATGGAAAATAATCTATTAACGTACAACGTCTTGTTGACTTGTTCATTAGGCGTATGTGGCGTTGTTTTACCTGTATAACTAATGTGAATGTTGGAGAGATTGTTTATTTGATTTAATATATTAACTTCTTTAACTTCCATAAGTACGTACACTTACATGGCCAACATTAAACTAATTTTGTAATTAATTACTTTGATGAGAAACTCGACTAGTTTCAAGCCATACTAGAGCCTGTACAGTACAGTAGCAGCGCGACAATCGCCGCGTCGTGTGTCGCGAAATGCTGCTCATGAATATGAGCCTCTAGCATGGCTTGAAACCAATCGAGTTCCTCGTCAAACAGTAACGTGGTTAAGCCGATAACATAATTATTAATTTAGTACGTCTCACGAAAGTTATAATAAAATTGTAATAGTAGTTATTGAATCTAAATCAGATTCAGGTTATCTGTATTAATGTAACAATTATATTTTAACAGACTAGTATTATCATCGTAGGTATTACGATTCTAAAGAAATCACGATTAAGTAAACGTTTAGTAAAAACTACTGAATTTATTTTGCAGTCCATTGTAACAATACCGAGTAATGGACAAAACAAAAAAGTGATAATTGATAAATATTTATTCTATCGAACCACGAATGTTTACATTTTACATAATATTGTGTAACATCGTATTATAAGCTTTATCTTATCGCAGTAAAGTATATTAATGAATGGCATATGTCTTAGGCCTTTATTACCTTTTGATTTTGCTATGTCATTATTTTCGATTTGTTATCTAGTAATTATACATAATATATTTTCTTGATACCGGTGATTATTTCATACAAATATTGGGGGATTATTTAAAAATTCTAGAAGAAAGTTCTCGATTGGTATTTAGATTGAAATGTTTATATTTTGTTTTCCATATTAACCTAATACTTGGTTGTGTGAGAATCCTACTAGTGTTAGTTACTAATCGAATTAATTAGCAACACCTTATCGTTGGTTATAAAATTATGATTACACATAGTAAGTGCTAAATTCTGCAGCTGCAATATATTATAAGAGTATATTTTTCGACAATTTTTTCCTAACCTTATGTCATATGACTGCCCGGTTGAAGCAGTTGCATCAATTGTCATGAAATATTATCAAAATAGCTTCATGAAATTGACATCTTTTTATACGTTTCGGAGCGTGAGTTGTCTACATTACGATAGGTATTCAGTAGTCATATAACCAAAAGACTACCTCATTGTTTTATCGTTTTCAAGCACGACCTACAAGTAATACGTCATTTCGAGAAATTGCCAGTAGAGGGGCTGACATTGAATCCTATATATGGCGGTAGACTTATTTCCTATTACATGTGATTTATAGTTAGGACATAAATAGAATAAACTGGTTGTTGCATAATTTTAATACATGCACCTATGTCTACATCAATTGCAAATAGAATTGATGATAATGTTATGTATGTTGTATCATAGCGTAATTTATAACCTTATTGGGTAAGGTAGTCTATTCGAAACTAAAAGGATTATTCAATTCGAACCAATAGTTCTGGAGATTAGCACGTTCGAATAGATAAACAAACTATTAACATTAATAATTATAATGTTAATTATTATGTCGACACGCGACGCGGCGATTGTCGCAAAATGCTGCTCATGAATATGAGCCTCTAGCATGGCTTGAAACTAGTCGAGTTCCTCGTCAAAACAGTGCGTGAGTAAGCCGATAACATAATAATTAATTTAGTATGTCAGCATGGCGTGAAACTAGTCGAGTTCCTCGTCAAAACAGTGCGTGAGTAAGCCGATAACATAATAATTAATTTAGTATGTCTCACGAAAGTTACAATAAAATCAATTATTATGTTATTAAGTATGGATAAAAAGCTCACCTCAGTGGATCCGGTGAAGGCAACCTTATCGATGCCAGGGTGGTGGCTGATGGCTGCTCCAGCGGTGGGTCCGTAGCCAGGGATGACATTGAGGACTCCAGGAGGGAAACCAGCTTCCTTGACAAGGGCTGCCATGGCCAGGGCAGTTAGAGGAGTCTGTTCAGCGGGCTTGAGGACCACGGTGCAACCTTAACAGTAAGAGAATAAGAGTTTATTATTAGAGAATATCTTTTAGTTGGTAGTATGGCTAGTTATTATTTGTTATTAGTTCTAGTTAATTGGACTTTATTAGAACTACCAAACAAAATATTCATAAGTTTTATATAATTGCAGCGATGACATTGATTCTGATCTTCCAATATTTGTCATTTAACTGAAGAACTATTTCCAAAAAAATGTGTTACCTTTTAAACCACTCATGGACTTCCACAAATAATTCAAGAGCAAAATTAGCCAAATCAGTCTAACCGTTTTCGAGTTTTAGCGAGACTAACAAACAGCAATTAATTTTTATGTATATAGAGACTATAATACCGTGTTCTTATAAATTTACATGGGTTAATATAAAATAATCTTACCAGCAGCAAAAGCAGGGGCGATTTTCCATACGAACATGGGGATTGGGTAGTTCCATGGCAGGATTTGTCCACAAACACCCACGGGCTCCTTCAAGGTGAAGGTCATGACGTCACCGTCTGAAACAAAATGGCGATGATATAACACGCGACACGGTACAAGGTCGCATTTGAAATAGATCTCTGTTGTGTAGACATAAGGTTGGATTTTTAATGTTTATGCATTGATCTTTTGTTAGTGACAGCTGTGGTGACAGTGTATGCCCTATATCCATAGGATTTAGGTTTAATATATTTTTATACATTATTATATTGTTTACTAAGTCCCACAAGAATATACTGTAGTATAGTGTAATCTAGACTTCATATAGTAAAAACACGAGTTTCCTAATTAATAATTGTTTCTTTTACACCCGTAATCTTTGAACCTGCAATAAATCTATAATCGTGCTAAATTTCATGCAGATCCGTTCACCCATTTTGGATTAATTGAGTGAAAAATATACACTATTATCAACATTTTAAATATTTTTTTTTCGGTAATAATATTTAAATCACAACAACAAATTATATCAAGATCAACAATTTTTATCTATAATTGGTGTTCTAACACTTGATGTTATCGTGGGTGGTGCTGTTTCCAACAGATGATAATAATATGGTAGGTGCTTATCACATTATTATAATGTACCTACGTGAGTTGATTATCAAGGTTTGTTTGTTATTATGTATCACTATATATAAACATAACTGGAAAAGAATTAAACATGATTAAACTAGATGAAGCATAAAAATGAATAATGTATCTATTACTTGAGTAAAAAACCGCCCATATAATATTATTATGGTCACATAGATGATGTTTGCACATATTGCACATATTGTCATTGTATGTGTATATTACATATTTCTTAAGTAAATAGTTAATATACTAGTAGGTACTTAGTTCTTTCCTCTTGTAAATGATATAACTCCAATATATTGTCTTGACATAATTCATATAAATTATGACTCTGTTATTGTAATAAAAGTATAATGACCAATATAATTATGGTAATGCATTTTTCCATAACAATAAAGTAAGGAATATAAACCGCTTTTTAAGTAAGAAATTTAGTTGTTGTCTTATTTTTGTAATAAATTAAAAATTGAAAAAACCCCGACACAAAAACTTAATTTCCCTTTAAAAAGTAAAAAATAATAAAAAAAAAACCTAATCTTAAAGTACCTAAGAATGCACTAATAATTCTAAAAAAAAAAATACGTCGCGTTGGGGGACCGCTCCTAATTATTTCTTACTTCTCTACGATTTGTTCATAAGTATCACATACTTGGTGTTAACATCAAAGTAAATTGATGTTTAGGTACTTAACTATAACGCAGAAAATAGAAATATAGAGGCGCGGGCGGCGGTGTGCAGTCCGTATTCATGCGGTCCCCCAACGAGACGTATTTTTTTTTTAGAATTATTAGTACATTCTTAGGTACTTTAAGATTAGGTTTCTTTTATTATTTTTTACTTTTTAAAGGGAAATTAAGTTTTTGTGTCGGGGGTTTTTTAAATTTTTAATTTAATTTTTTATTTTATACTTTTTATAGGTAGGTTAGGTTAAGTTAGGCTTAGTAGATTACACATACTTACTATAATTTCAACTCATGTTAAGGTAAAGATAATTTTTTTTTTACTTATTATTAATTACTAGTTTTTGTTTCTATAAGTAGGCTAAAGATTACATTGGTTCAGGTGTTATATTTTTGTATTTTATAAAATACTTAATTTCATTTTTAATTTTTTTAAATTTTATATTATTTTTTAAATTTTTTTATAAAAAAATATTATTTTTGTTAATACGAAAAAATGATATCTTTCAATATTTTCTTTCAGTGCGGTTTAATTTGAGACACCATCCCAGTATATTTGCAGGCCTTCGGTTAATCTCCCGCTTACGTTACTTTCACCGCCCATAACTTTAAAACGGCTCAACCGATTTTCATCAAACATGTCTAAGAACACTCGCATATAAGTCCCCTTTAATACGAAAAAAACTAAATTGAAATCACTGCATCCGTTCGGGAGTTATGATGCCACAGACAGACAGACAGACAGACAGACACGTCAAACTTATAACACCCCTCTTTTTGCGTCGGGGGTTAATAAGAGCTCATATACACGAGCGGCATCATGCTAAAGGCAAGTGCAACCGTCGATATTTCAAATGCAGCGATGTTATAGCTGCAAGCTGTCGATGCTACAACTGCAGTTGTCGTTGTAGTACGACGCGTATAGACAGCTACTGTTACCTCTGCCTATAGCAACATGCTCGTGTGTAAGAGTTTCAAATAAGCATTCTTTAGAACATTTTACGACGATTCCCCAAAATTAGCATTAAAGGTACATATTTCAATCCTAAATCTAGGCAGTTATTTGATATTCCAAAGGTGTCAATGTTTACTCGACTTAGCCTTGAGACCAGACAGAAATCGCAAAAACAATGATCGAAATGGTATTTGTCTTGAATACGAATAAGTAATAAGGTAAGGTGTAAGTGTAAGGTAATATATGTACCTGCGGGAATGGTGTTTCCAAGGATTTTGTCAGCTTTGCCAGCGTAGTATCTGATGATACCAGCAGACCACAAAACCTCTCCCTCAGCCTGTTTGACGGGCTTGCCACAGTCGAGGGTTTCCAGTTCACCCAAGTACTTGGCATCCCTTTCCATGAGGTCAGCCAGTTTGAGGAGGAGCAGACCTCTTTGGGAGGCATCGAGGGTACGCCATTCGGAGTAGCGGTGGAACGCCTTCTTGGCTGCAGCCACGGCCAAGTCTACGTCAGCCTGAGATCAACATAACCGTTTTATTTATTTATTTTATTGAGCACGGTACAAAAAACCAATTAAGCTACTCAATACATGACATAAATTAAAAACGATAATAAACAACTGGTATACCCTCCACTTGATGAACTGTTTTTATTCGATAAGAGTTAATTTGCAGTTGTAAGGGAACAATGCGATATGTCATGTAGGTATGTACGTTTAAAGATTCGTACCAATTCAAGTATTTTTGTTTATAATCACCATTTTTGGTAATTTTGTTTCTGTATGATAAAAATATGTATTTTCTTTGGTCTTGGACATTTTCGTTTCGATAAATTGCTAATTAATACCTGTTGGGTTTATCTAAAGATATGGATGCTAATACTATGGATAGTGCAATTTTTTTAATAAGTATAATGTCTAAAATAAAATAATTAAATTGTACCTTGTCGCCTTCAGCCACTTGTGCGATGACGGTCTCATCCTGAGGGTTGATGGTGGGGAAGGTCTTCTTGCTGACAGCGTCCACCCACTCATTGTTGATGAACAACTTAACAAATTAAAAATATTTTGTAGTTAGTTACAAGACAATACGCCCACATTTAATACAACGGACATATTATAAAAAGGTAAATACTTAAATAATAATTGAGACAAAATGGGCCCAAACTTGTTCCATTTGGGGCCATTTTTTCACAAAAACTGTCAGACGTCAATTCTATTCTATGAGTTATCAGTTAATTGAAAAAATTACCCTTAAAAAGACAAACGCTCATTCCTTAAAAATTTCTTATGACCGAAATGAAACAGTCGTCGCTTATCAACAACGTAATCACCAATAATATTGTGTAACTTTTCCTGAACGATTAGGATATCATAATACAAGGCAAACATAATGCACCGGTACCTACAAAATTATAAAAATAATGTCAATTCTAACTATTTAACGCGAGAGAAGTACATGATAAATACCTAAATTAACTACAGGATTACATAGAATTGTATGTGAATAAAAAATGTATCTACTTCATTGATTTTGTATACTGGTCGATCACCTATTGTGGTTTTGTTAATCCAGTGCCAAGTTACAAGTACCGCCTATTGTATTGTGTGGTATTGTCAACCGTACACGGAAGTCTGAAATTACAGCTCGTTGCTAACACGAGATTTATTCGTTTTCAGTACTTGTTATACAAATGTAGACTAAATTAACCGCTGTATTGACTATTACCAAGGGCTTATAACAGTTACCGGCTTATTTCAGAACTGGAGTGTGTCTTGTAGCCAAATGTTTACTCGTAAACTAACAGAATGCCAAATAATTACATAATCACAGTTACAAAATACATAACAATCGTATGTGAAGTGTTAAACTAAAACACAGTAACGAGTCTGTCAAAAAATAATTACATGTGACACGCATTAGCATTTAGCCGGTCACTGTAAAATTCCGGCGACTATATTTATTTACATGTAAAAATATCACAGTTTTTGTTCTACTGTTTCTATTAATGAATTTTGTATCGTATGAGGTATAAAATAAAGTAGTAAATAGAACTAACCTTTGTGTATTTGATTTCTACTTTTGCCATTTCGATGCCGGTTTGTACACACGTGCGTTCGCTCCCCGTGGTCTCCTAATAATGGCGAGTTCTCGAGAACACGACTGTAATAAACATGGCCGCACATATATACAGAGTTGTAGGTAGATAGATAAGTAAACCGTCAATACAGATTAGTTTGAGACGGTGTTCCGTACGTTTTAATTATTGAAAATTGGATTTATAAATGTTTGCGCAAAACTGTTTAGATATATCGTTATTGTTAATGCAAAACGGTCAATGAAAATTGTAAGCTAATTATGTGTTAAATTGTTTTTTGGTTCATTTGGATTATTTCAGTCCTTGAATATTTTTAACCCTAGAAAGATAGTCTGCGTAAAAATTACGCATGCGTTTGCGAAATATAGCTCTATCTTTCTTAATAGTGGGAATCCATAGATGTGCGTTTAGGACATCTCATTCGTCGCTGGGAGCTTCCATATGGCGCACTTGTCAGTAAGGTAAGTATAACCGATTTTAAAATATAACGATCGCATGCGTCAAAATTACGCATGATTATCTTTTACGTGACTTTTATGATTTTGATTAGTATAATATTTTTTTTTATTTTTTTGATGTTATTGTAATTGTATATCATTACTAACATTAATAGTTTATTTTATAGATATTGGTGCAACAATGGGTAGTAGTAATTTGGACGAAGACCGTATCCTGGCCAGTCTCATGCAAAGTGACGACGAGCTTCCCTGTGAGGATATCGATAGTGAAGTAGGTGACCATGAGAGTGAAGATGACGTGCTGAGCGACACAAAAGCAGCTTTTATAGATGACTTAGAAGTAGACAGAAGAAAATACTGAAGAACCTGTAGTAAAAAAAGGAATTTACTGTACTTTTTGCCCTTCTAAAATAAGGCGAAGGGCAAATGCGTCTTGTAATGTGCCAAAACTGTTTGTAACTGATTTTTATAGAATTCTATGTTCCTATAATATGTATAGGATATTGTTATTGTTGATTATGTGAAAAAAAAGGCTGATTATAATGGTTAAAAATAATTTATAGTAGTAAAAGTAAATGTTAAAAAGTTTATTTGATTTATGACTGAAGTCTATAAGTTTGGTTATTATTTATTAAAAATATATTTAAAAATATATTATCTGCAGTTTAAATTATTCTTATATATGTGTCAATATATATAACATACAATTTTATTGAAATAAATTAATAAACACCAACCTACAGCTAAATAAAACACATGCGTAAATTTTACGCATGAGTATCTTTTCCGTACTACACAATATGATTATCTTTCTAGGGTTAATGGGTGCCACGTTTTAAGTACATACAGTCTGTTATACAGTGGACATATTTAACATCTAACGCCTATTAATCTAGATTCTAAACATTACTTACTCGAAAAATCTGTAGCTAGCTAGCTCAGTAGTCGCACTTGATTATTCGAACAACGACGTGCCTAAATTAAGTTAGTTTCAAAATAAATGAATATTGTAGTTTTTACATACCAAGTCAAAGTTAAATAATTTATTCCAATTAAACCATATATTCAGCTACTTTTGAAACGTCAACAAAAAAAGAAATAAACAATAGTCTGTCAGACTGTGCGTCAGTGAAGTGCACGTTCCAAAGGCTTCGAATGGAGAAGAACGGGCAAGAAACTCTATTCGTTACCGTACGTTAAAAAAATACATAATAAATAATACTTACGATTATTTGGGTTCAGCAGGATCCTATGAAGTTTCAGTAAGTTTCAGGTTCTTATCATAATTTTATTCATGACACCTGATTTATCAGTCATATTTTTATCTTTTATAATCGATGTCCCGATGGACATCATGTCGATTAAAATTATTGAAATTTCATCACTTTTGAATGTGGTCAGCCAGATAAGACATTTTAGACAGAAATCCAAAAAAGTTTTTTTAAACTTTGCATGCATTTTTTTATTAATATTTTTTATTTTTTTACCATAAATCTTATCTTTCGTGGGTGCGTTTACAAAGATAGAATTTCACATGCACATGATACTCTGGGAATCGAACCCGCTACACGTTGCACGACAGCCAGGTGCCCAGCCACAGCGCCAACCTCGACAGGTGCAACTGTGTCTGCAAGGGTTACTGCAGCAGTTTCGGCTCGTAGCAGGAGTAGGAACAGGGTGGTTTTTAGTCAGTAAGAGTCTGACACTCCCTCTTGCGTCACCCAGGGCAGAGAGAGGCTTTTGATGATTTTCACCTCTCAAAAAATGTGTATCTGTGATTACTTAATCATCAAAGTAGCTACCATTTTACTATGGAGTTTCTTGCTCGTTCTTCTCCATTCGAAGCTACACTTTGGAACGAGCACCTAGCTTCACTGATAGACAGACTGACGGACAATTCAATTTGACGTTTCAAAAGTGCCTAATTTAGGATTAATTGAAATAAATGCTTTGACTTTGACTTTGAACTGTAAATAAATCTTGGCATTGACCTTGTGTAGGAGATTGACATTGGTTGAATTTTATCAGTTAGGTATAAACGTGTATCTAATATACAACGTGTAACAAAATACCCATATACATCAAGAAGGGCTGATGAATACAGGTTGAATAGAGTCTCTACACGAAGTTTCAGCTTAAAATACGATTAAAAAAAATTTGTACCAAATACTTGGTATCGCATGGTTCTTGATTTTAAATCATACAAACATGTCACAACACTACAGGGGTCACTCGCTAATATTACGAAACATTTCTTCTGTCAATCTGATCGCCTAGTACCTGTCTACCTAATTTTGAATCACGCGGCGGCGCGATTTGAAAAATTCATAACTTGGTAGGTACCATGAAAACATGAGTTTAAAAAACCCTTCCCGTATCGTTTGTTATGTTATCTAGAAGCCGTGCAATTGATATGTATTGTATACCCCCTTTTTGTTACACGTTGTATATTATCCATGTAGTTTACAGGCAATGTAATTATTACAATACTTTAGTTAGTTACTTGAAAACAAAGCGATTTATTGATATTTTATTGACTTTTTTATTCAATTAAGAGAAAGATAGTTTAAAAGTGGGCGTTGTTATTTATCGTAGGATTTATTCCTCCTTTCATTAAGAATATGTTTCTGACCATGACATAAACTCAAATATTGTGATTATGTAATTTATAATGGTAACATTAATTTGGAATGTTAATACTTTGCACGCTTGCTTGCAGGCAGAATACAATGACTTTAACTGCCGTACTCAGAGTCATTTAATGGTTACTTAACCCATTCCTTAGCAATCGTTTTCGATACAAAATCGTAATTAAGGAATAGTTTAAGTAATCGGCAGTTAGAATGTCTGATCTTCCTTTGTAAATTCTTGCAAAAAAATATTTTGAAGCGCTTTATTGCTGTTCCGAAAAGTGACATCATGGCAGAAACTTTATATAAACAGAATAATTTGTCAATTATTTTATCCGATTTCCTTTAATCTTGTATAATCTTAAACGTTATCACAATGATTGGAGTTTTCAAGTAGGTGCTTAGCAGACTTCAAATGAATGTTATTATTGATACGTACAATATCTACTGATTAATCAGTTACTCTTAATCTTATATTAGTTAGAAGTGACTTTGCATTATTTTGAGATGTTTTTTTTGTCTTATTTTTTAATACATATAAGCTTCAGATGACTTCAAGCGATTCGTATATACAGAATCTCTTATTGCATTATTAAGGCAAGTTCGCCGCATACGTTATTATTTTTTGTTTTTATGTTATAAGCCGGTAAATGAGCACACGGATCACCTGATGGTAAGCAATCGCCGCCGCCCATGGACACCCGAAACACTAGAGATGTTACAACTTACAAGTGCGTTGCCGGCCTTTAGGGGTTAGGAATTTAAGGGCTTTTGGGGAATCGGGGATTGCGAAAATTAGGGAAGAGGGTAATTGGGCCTCCGGTAACCTCACTCATATAACGAAACACAAGCGTTGTTTCACGTCGGTTTTCTGTAAGGCCGTGGTATCACTCCGGTCGAGCCAGCCCATTCTTGCCGAAGCATGGCTCTCCCACAATTAAAAGGTACCTAATTAAATACAAGTCCATAATATTATATATTTTTATGTACATAGATGTCTGCAAAATGCCAAGTAATGGAAGTGAGGAAAAACATCTAGATATAAAATTAAATGTAATATTGTAATCATGAGCAGTCATTTCATCGTGTCAATAATCTTGTGATTTGGTATCGGATTTCCGTTTAGACTTTGATCTACTACCTATAGCTACTTCTAATAGGTACGTGCTATCATAATCGAAAAATACAATTAATTACTAGATAATTTAGATAATTTTACAGTTTTAGAGATAGGTACTATCTAGCCCTATGTGTTGTTAGAGACTTAAGTCTCTCCCTTTTTTTACTCTTTATTTATTTTTGGGGACTTTTACATAATACCTTATACTAATATATAATCTAATTACTCTCCCTGTTTCAATATATTTTCTTATATATTATTTTTATTCCAAGCCCTTCAGCCGTTTTGACGTGATTGAATAACTAACATACACCGAACCTTTCGCCTTATAAATATTTTTATAAATACACTGATGTTAAGTTGAAAGAAGACAATTAAATACATTTGTGTAAATCGCATTCGACTCGGATTGGTCTATCCACAGGACCACAGATGAAGCCACTGGCAGAAGCTAGTTGATATTATATAGTGTTCCCCTATTATTACAGCGCGCAACTTATATACTAAGCTTGTATTTACACCAAAATGGATGATAATAACTGAATACCCGGAAAGGCACAAAAATAGGAATTTCGATGTGTTCTATAAATAATATCAAGTGCTGTTTGAATATCATAAGCAACGGAATATGGTTAGTGTAGACTCAAGGTTATTGATATATGGGTGAGTACCCAAGTAGGTACTTGGGTATGTTTTGCGCATAACAGTCCATAGCTGTTAAAATGATAAGATAGTTTTGTTGTTAAACGCATAATTTTTTGAGTACTTATCTATCTATATGTATAGACAAAAGCAATAAAATAAATCAAGTAACAATTTCAGTATTTTTTAAAGATTTAAGGTTATTTTTTTCAGTTTTCAATAAATTCTTTCATAACTTTAGGTGGACAAACATAATAATATCTTCTGATTAATTTCGTTGCGGGATCTAAGGCAGTCATTCATGTCCCTGAGACGCACCGGACTTCAATGTTCCGGTGAAGTGACGGCTTACAGGTGTTGCAGCGGTATGGGAGGTTGTGGTGTGCTTATCCCATTATCCGATATAAAAATAATACATATATTTCACTAACAATCTTATTTACTTACATTTTATACCTCATTAATTTTTATAAATAAAATATGTAAGGTAGATATAAAGTTTATCACTATGCGTCCTGTTTATATGCCAGGGGTCCAACTTATCGTACTGTTGACAACAAATAAATTAACAACAAAGTGAAATGAAAAACATTATTGATAAGGGATACAGTAAATCATTTATTGTATGCTTGATTCCACAGTGGCGTGATGATTAAGTCTTTTATGTTGGTATTATTCCATCTGATCGTGTAATTGCATACTCTTGAGATAAGCGTGAATGAATCTCACGGTATATTATGAGCGTTTAGTCTAATAACTAATTTGATGTTCAATCTATCCTCGTATATAATACATATATAAATATGTAAAGAGATTGTTTGTTTGAACGCCTTAATAATCTCTGGAACTGCTGGTCCGATTTGAAAAAATCTTTCTGTGTTGGATAGTTCATTTATCGAGAAAGGTTGTAGGCTGTGCAACAAAACGTTCAATTGGAGCCGAGCAGAATGATGTGTTTGCTTGTTTGCTTTCTATTCCATAAAAACATACATAGTTTGATGAAAGACAGTCAAGATTATTTTTTTCTAACCGTCTTTGAAACCATTTGCACCCAAATCTTCGATACAATTTTAAGCTGTTATTATAGGTAGTAAGAGCAAAAATAATATATCTTAGTGCTGGTCCATAGATAACAAGATAACTGCTTAAAAATACAAAATAATTAACAAGTTAATCTTGAACGACATTATTTAACTTAACGAGTGTACCTAAACATAATAAAGACAACAGCTGATCTTAGCTTATCTGTAGTAGGTAACACAATCATATTATGAGTAGCTGGTATAAATTGACCGTCGAATGTGTGAAAAGATTATATAAATCGAGACCATGATAAACTGGTTGTTTACAGCTCTCTGTGTAGTATTATTACGATAAGTAGTGTCATAGTGCTGAAATGATTTGCAGAAATCATTTATACCACTCATAAGTACCTATTACATATCATTTTGTAAATAGGTGTGGGAGAATTCAAGGTTTTGTTTGGGTATACATGGTTTTTTTTTGAGGCGGGAAAAATCATCCAATGACTTCTCCCGCTTTGGACGAGGCGAGAGGGAGTGTCAGACTCTTTTTGACTAACAATTACCCCGTTCCTATTCCTGCTTCTCGAGCCGGAGCCCCGACAAACCCGCTAGGTAGTCCGCAGCTCCAGATCAGACATCTGCCCTCCTGGGCCCCATATGTGGTGGGGGTATGTACATTAGGGTGGAGCGTTAAAATTTTTTTTTGATTTTCTCATTTGAATAGCAGTAGTTTGTTGTATTGTACTCCCAAATGTACGAGAAAAATAATTAAAAAAATATTGGAACCCACTTTTAGCCCTCTACTGCCGCTTGAAGTTTATAAAAAATCATGAAATCGACCCATAATAAAGAACTTCATATACAAAGAAATAAACAATTATTTTATTATTATTGTGAATTATAATATCCTGTATATCATAAATTTCATAATAAGTAATCCATATAATGGTAATAAATTGCTAACGTATGATAATACTACGCCAAATTTATTAAAATATAAACAAAAATAGTGGGTACTTTGTAAGTTGAGTTGTTTAGTTTGAATGTTTTGATGATGATGTTATTTACATTTCTACCGCCACGTTAACATTAGTCCAGTGCTATTAATTGTGTGATTCAGTTCGTTTTAAATTGTGAGTTTAAAATTAATAAAATACCTACGTTATAATGTCGAAGAGAATTTCGTGAACCGAAGCAGATTGCCCCATTTTTGGACCACCTTGTTTGATTAATAAATCTGTGCTTCCAACTGTAGCAGATACTTTAAAGCATATTATTTTTGTTAGAAACAAAGAAAAAGAGAAAAATAACGGAACAGCCTCCTATTTCTAGTGTTTACAAAAATCCGGGTAAAATGGCTCATGCGCGATGGTTGACAACAGCTAACTGAATCTTGAGATTATGTGTTTCCACACTCAATCCTTCAACACAGTTAATAAAGCTCACAGAATATATTGTTAAAGTTTATGTTCCCGTTTGGTTTTCTATAAAGAAAGAAAGTTCATTTAAACAAGGCCCAACCCACGTATATAATAGAATTAATAGAATTTTCCCGAAACCTTAGCTCTGACTTTAAGCAGATTATTGATCCAGTTATACAAAGAAATTCATTTTTTGCACATCCTGAAAATCTTTTATTAGCTATGTTATACGAGAATCGGCCACATATAAAAGAATTGGCAATAAGATGAATAATCACAGCCAGAAAAAATCAACAATCTGGAATATTAAAAGTTCTTAAACTACGACGCATAAGACTATACTGATATGATTGTATGGAGTGAATCACAGGTAACGTCTCCTCCCATATTAAGGGATATCAGTGACATAGAATTGGAAAATCTTCTTGCGTCTGACTTGCCAATTATGGTTGAATTGCCGGATTAACTTTGTTAGGTCGGTAGAACGATGTGTAAAAGTGGTCACTGAATCATCAACTACAATGTTTGGGGAAAAGCCAGAGATGGGTTAATTCGTTCTATAATAAAATTACGATCAATAATGCCATATTTTGAGACGAAAAGAAATTTTGTAGTACCCAAAAAAAAAAAATATTATTTCGGATTCTTTCTCGATTTTACCACTTCTTGCATTTAAATTTATTATTTTTCTTTTATTTTATTTTTCTCAAAAAAGATGTTTATATAAAATTGGTTTGTTTTTTTATAATAGGTATAATAGAATTTTATGTTTATAATATGAGCGTCAATGTATGGAGAACGCTCCACGCTCAAATAATTGGATACCATATTGTATTCTGTCCCTCGACATTTTGTACATAGAACAATCAAACCTATGTGGGGCTAAATTTTTCGGACAGTGGTAGATGCAACAAATGTTTGACAAATGCGACAATTTGACTGCACGTTTTGCGCGGTGGTTGGGCAACTGGCTGCCGCGTCACGTGTAGCTCGATTATGGTTCTACTCCCTCACGGAGCAATTCTTTTTGTGATCTTCAAATTATTTTTTCTGGTCTGGGTGTCATATGTATGTGAACTTGTATGTTTGTAAACGCACCCACGACACAGGAGAAAATTCTAGTGTGGGACGACGTTAAAAAAAAGAAAAAAATCACAAGAAAAAACGGAGTAAAAGCAGAGCTTTTGCTGTAAAAGTTTAAAACAAGAAACTGGTTTTGTGTTGTATTATAAACCCTTGCTCCTTTTGTTATTTTTCAAACAGCTGTCGACTCTCAATTCATTCCAGTTTCAAGCCCTATCTTTTATATGACAGACACCAACCTATCAAGCGACATTTTAAACTTTATCGCAGTATATTAAAGTTGAAAATCCATTAAGTAGGTATAGAATTATTATGAAACACGTGGATCTGAAGAGACGTGGATTAGCAAAAGTTCAAGGATAATGTAATCTGACCCTTTATTTGTAATGTAGGTCACGGTTGTCTGGGCACACGGGACTTTAGTTTTGTTCGTAAATTCTCATGGATTTGGACAAAATACGCTTCGGGTGTCCATGGGTGGTGGTGATTGCTTACCATCAGGTGATCCGTCTGCTCGTTTACCGGTTTATACCATAAAAAGAGTTTTACAAAATTGTATTTGTGATGTTGTTTTCAAAATAAGACTGATTTTGGCACGGAGCAACATCTAATGAGATACCTACTGTTTACCTATGTACTAAATGTCACTGAAATTATTTGTTCGATACGAATGAAATAAATTATTGTATTCACTCTTAGATGACCATTTATTTATTTTATTTATTTACACTTTATGCACATGTGTACAAAGGTGGGCTTAATGCCGTAGGCATTTTCTACCAGCCAAACCTTTAGGTGATGCAGTGAAAAACCAGTGGTAGGTGCATGGAGCAAGTAAATACAAAAAGCTCAGGTGGAAAAATAGAATATAACTACTTACACAAATATATACCAATATATATTTAAATAACATGGAAAAATAATAAACCTACATAATAACATTACATATACTATTTACATATACTATTTACATATAATATATACATATAATACATACTAATTATAGTGATGATCATAATGAAGACTCTGACAACCTCCTCAAAAGAAGCTCCCGAACTCTCCGCTTGAACGTCAAGCGAGTAGACAGCATCCTGACATCGGTGGGGAGCGCGTTCCACAGCAAGATAGATTGTATAAAAAAAGATGAATGAAGGAATTTAGTGTGGTGTGTAGGACATTGAAGGAGCCGGTTATTGGAAGAGCGTAGATATTTGCTGTGGTTGGCGCAAGTGTACTGAAAAAGAGAGGAAAGATAGCTAGGCGAAGAAGGTGAGTTGAGGAAGGAGAAGAGTGTGGTAAGCGCCCTTTGCTCCCTGCGCTGGCGTATGGGCAGCCACTTTAATTGCAGCCGATGTGCAGAAACGTGATCATATTTACGCAGGTTGAAAACGAATCGAATGCAGTTATTCAGAAGTCGGTCGAGTTTATTGAGGAGATCTGCATTCAGGTCGTAATAACAAACATCCGCATAATCAATAATAGGGAACAATAAGGCCTGCACTAGCATTGACTTGGTGGTAGACGGAAGCAAATTCTTAACACGATAAAGAGACCGCAGTGATCCGGTCACTTTTTTGCACACACTGGTGACTTGTGCCTGCCAGTTTAAATTGCTGTCAATGAGTAAGCCGAGATCCTTAACATTACTACTAAACGGCACGATCGCACCGTCAAAGACAACAGGCGGTAGCGATGCACTGTCAACTTTACTCAGAGAGCGAGAGCTTCCGATGATGATCGCCTGGCATTTGTTGGGGTTCACCGCGATCCCAAACCGTGACGACCAGTTGTTGATGGCAGACAAGTCATCGTTAATTTTTGAGATGGCATTCGGTATATCGTTAAAGTCAGCCTGACAGTAAAGCTGCAAGTCGTCGGCATACAGATGGTACGAACACTGAAGATCTGAAGTGATTAGATTAATAAAGATAGAAAATAAGAGAGGTGAAAGTATACCGCCCTGAGGAACGCCAGCTTTTAGTTCGCGCCAATTTGATGTTGAGTCACCATGTTTGACCGACTGCTGACGTTCCTGAAGATAAGAAGAAAACCATTCCAGTGACTCGCCAGAGACCGTAAGGTGGGATAGGATAGCTAAAAGGATGTCGTGACTGACCATATTGAAGGCATTCGAGAAATCCACCAAAACCAGGACTGTGGCTCTAGTGTCCTCAAAGCCGTTTCTAATATCGCCAGTCACTTTAAGGAGGGCGGAAGTAGTGCTGTGGCCTGGTCTGAAGCCAGATTGTAATGGACTAATTAGTCCATTTCTGTATATGAAACTCGAAAGTTGTTTATGTACGCAGGCCTCGAGCACCTTGGACAGGAAAGGAAGTATGGATATTGGTCGGAATTGGGAAGGAAGAGTGGGAGTAGAGACCTTTGGTAGCGGACGGACAAAGGCTCTACGCCAAAGGGACGGGAAAGTTCCGGAATAAAGGGAGAAGTTAATAACATGGGTTATAGCAGGTAGGAGGTGATCTAGGACAGTAACGATCATGTGGCGAGAAATGTTGTCACAACCTACCGCTTTGGATTTGATTGACAGGATAATCCTTCCAACCTCCGACAAATCAACTGGAACGAAGCAGAAATTATTTAGCGCATAGCATTTAGTGATCTATAAAGGTATTTAATACCTATACCAATGTAAATTCTAAATGGAAAAGATCAAATATCGTACAATTATAAAACTTAGTAGGTACTGCTTTTCAGTCATAAAGATAAACAGAGATGACTGTTAATTTATTTTAATGCACATGTGTCTGCATTATGACATAATATTGTACGTGTAATTGAGTTGTTTTTGCTATACACATTCGATATTAGGTATATTCTTGTATCACATTTTATCATAAGAGCGTTACTTGTATTATGTGTCGATACTTATCGAATATGAAGAGGAATGTTAAGATACAACATTTATTTTGTGTGCAGTTAATTAATAAGTAGGTACTTGATGTATTTGATACGAAAACAACAGTGTGTAATTTATTTGAGTAACACACACACAAACTCACAAGCATTCGCATTTATAATATTAGTAAGATGCATGTAGTAAAAAGCCGTTATTTCAATATTATAAACAGAGATTCCAATTCTATTTACTAATCTAAACTAGATATGTATATCCGAGCTGCGGACTACCTAGCGGGTTTACCGGGGCTCCGGCTCGAAAAGCAGGAGAAGGAACGGGGTGGTTTTTAGTCAGTAAGAGTCTGACACTCCCTCTCGCCTCGCCCAAGGCGAGAAAAGTCATTGGATGATTTTCCCCCCTCAAAAAAAAAAAAAAAAAAAAAAAAAGGCCCGTGCGTACGACGCGTCGCGTCGCGTTCTGCGCGCGCCTCAAAGAGCCAGACCACCACAGATGGGGCCTAGTAGGGCTGATGCCCGATCCGGAGTTGCGGACAACGTAACAGGTTACTGGGGCTCCGGCTCAAAGCAGGAGAAGGAAGGGGGTGGTTTTTAGTCAATAAGAGTCTGACACTCCCCCCACCTCACCCAAGGCGGGAGAAGTCATTGGATGATTTTCCCCCTCAAAAAAAAAAGACTAGATATATATGCTTCAGAGAGAACAAAATATTTTTTATCAGCACCACACCTGCAACGAACACTCAGAGTAGGGAAATCCAAAACCGATTAAAAACAAAAACATAGGCTTTAGATAAGTTTAGACTATCTTTCAGCCTGATTTGATCTGCTACAAGTCTGGTACGGAGTCCAAATTTTAAGTAGAAAAACAACAATACGGTTTTTCCGTGACATAATAATATTATGTAATTTATCAAAAATATGTTAGCAATAAATTGGGGGTATTATATTATCAACGAAAATAGTGATTAATTAAGTAATTTAAACTTAAGATAAGTACAGGTGTAAAAATGCGTACCTTAGGATTTTCTACACACAAAATTGTAGGTAGCTTATATTCTAGGTCTTTGGCAGATAAGACAAGATTTTAATCTTGAAGAAAATAATTAAATATGTTATAGCTACCAAAATCAGACGCAGAACAGCTTAAAGGTACCATAAAATGCCGGTACCATATCGGCATAAGTCCGCCATTGTATGTTATATAAAAAGCTTTAAGATGTCCACTGCTGAACATAAGCTTCCCTCAATAACTTCCAGATAGGCTTGTTGGAAACATCCTCCATACAGCGATTGCCAAGTTTGATGATTAACTATGCAACAACTAAAATGTGTGGAATTCTGATTCTTAGATTTTATTACATTTTCCTTAGTAACCTTAGTTCCTCGATCCAATAAAAGCGTACGGTATTGAAAAGGAAATAAATTCAAAACAATTGAACTTTAATATCAAGACAATAGAAGTTACATTCATCGCTGTAGAAAAGTGATCGAAATGTCCAGTTTCCCAATAAAAAGTTTCCTCCGTAGTAGGATTGGGTTATTTTTTGTACATCCACATTGTATTGGTAACGACCCTAAAAACAAAAAAAAATAACATTAAAAATAATGACTTACTCATGTAAAGTAATTGAGAAAAGCTCTACTAGTTTCGAGTCACAACGGGACTCTTATTCATGAGCAGCGTGTACAGACGCGGTGAAGTTTTCACGCAGCCATCTTGAAACTAATAACTATCGAATGCTTTTCTAAATTAGCTCACGTGAATAACCTGTAATCTATATATTAATACGTGATGCAAAAACTTTGGACCGCTTTTTACGAAAATTGCGCGGACGTAGGAGCATAAAATTTGGTACACTTATAGTTTATGTGTAGGAGAAGTGCAGGACGCTAATATTTTTCAAAAATAATGCTTGTAAAGTACATTAAATCAATAAATAAAACATTACACACACATGCATAGTATCTGATCGTATTTGACAAAACGTCAAAATCTATAGACATTGCGATGATATTCTCAAGTCTCATATGAAAAGAGTTTGTTTGAGTTTGAGTTAAATAAAAATTATCCTTGAACGTATGTTAAGTGGTATTGTAAATTAAATCGTATATGGTTGAATTTCGACCACTAGGCGACCACTAGTTTTCAATTAATTTACTATGTCTCATGATAGTCTATAACAAAAAAAGAGAATAGAATAGCTTTTTCACGTTGCACTGAAAAGGGCTGAAAAGGTCTGAATTTACATCAATCAATTAATTTTATCACAACTGATAGGTAATGGTATGAATAACATTCCATGTCATAGTAGAAAATATCATTGATTTTATATTTTGTATGATCATCGCCATGCTGTACGATCATGATAATGATCAAACAAATCATATATATCAGTATGATCAATAAAGTTAATCATTGCGCAATCCTTGGTGAAAAATAACCACAAAAATTACATCTTTCTTATTCATTCATACATTCATAGATACATTGTTTTGAGAGCGGACAGTTAGGTACATTGATAAGTATATAAGTACATACGCACTTTAGAAATTGCACAATCTTTTGTAATATTGTAGATGGCATATAATATCGGCTTCAAAAATAAATGTTCGCATGGTTTCTTCAGTTGAAATCTTATGTATTCTTTCCCTTTTGTCATGGCTATTATTTTACCCTGAAATATGTAAAGGAAAATATTTTAATTAATTGGTAGGTAACGGTTCGATCAGTTTTTTGATAAAGAAAAAATATTCATGTTTTATTTGTGGAAGTCCAGGAAAGGTTTAAAAGGTGAGAAAAAAAAATGGTTTTAAGGCGGTACGAAGTTTGTCGATCCAGCTTGAATTACTAAAAAGTAGATTAGAAAGGCTACAAAATAATTTGAAATAAAGAAACTCGGTGCAGTATTTCAATTATTTATGTCTCTTATTTTTATCTTAGTGCAGATTATATTGAGTAAGTGTCTTCTTTATCTTATCTTAACACAGAGCCGTATTAGAAAACTAGGCAAATATCTAGGGCGTCAGGTAATAGACAAGAAGCGGCGGCATTACGAAAAAAAAAATATAATTGAAATATAACAAATTCCAACTGCTGTTTTAGTTAAATTATTATTTCTAGATGTAAAATTATAAAATGTGACGTCACATTAGAGAGGGGGAGGTCTCACAAATGTGACCAATTGTAACAAGGACGGGGGAGGGGTCAAAATCATGAAATTTATGTGACGTAATTTATGGATGGCCCCCTAGATCACTCTCTAACTTTAATGCGCCTCTGTCTTAAAATAAAAAAATATACTTACTTTGGTTAAGATTACATTTTGGGTTACATTTACGTCATAGTACAAAATATTATGGTCACTAATCTCAACTTGCATTGTTGCACAGTCTTTATGTTTGGGACCTCTGCATTTGTCAGCGCCTGTCAGAGTTAGATTGAACGTCCCCTGAAAACATATTGCTCTTTGTAATTTGTGAGGCGCTATATTGTTTATAAGTATTAAAATCATCTTGCAACTTTTTTAATATAATAATATCACATTTAAATTGAAATTTATTGTTGAATTCAATAGATAAAGTTAATTCAATTAATTTTGTAAACCCGATACCTGCCATACCTCATATTTACGAATATATTCAAGCTTCGAACTATGTTTACCCATGTAAAATATCACACAATACTTACATATTTATTCTTATCACCGAATACATCACTGAAATTTAAAATCACAAACAATAAAACTGATATATATTTTAACATTCTTAAATTCAATAAAACCACTTGCTTTATTAAATAATGCCCAGGGGTGTATTTAAAAAATACATTTTTTTTTTAATTAGAAAGGTTACTTCCTTTTACTACGAAGTTTTTTATTGTTATGGGCAACAACTGTAGCCCTTTACAAATATAAAAAAATAAATGAACATATACCTATTTGTTTACACACACATGCGAAGAGTGGTCATTTTATTACCTACTTAGGCCGGAGTTATTTAATTTACTGATACAAATAATTTGAACAAAACCAAATGCTGTTGCTACGGTCTGATGGGCTAGAAAATGTTGGACGTTGATCGTTAAAAAAATTTAGTTTTTTTATGGTTAAGCGACAAACACGACTCAAGATGGAGATTATTTTTGTTAGGTATTTTGATTAGTAACAGTACGGAGTCTGGAATTGAGTCCAGCAGTCCTTACCTCCTAACTAAATGGTGCTATACTGATGGAGTTGAGGAATGGAGGAGAGGACGTATGTGTGTGGACGTGAGGAGAGGTGACCTAGTATATATAAAAGACCCTTCTGTCTATTTATTTAGGGAATTATAAGCTAGTTTTTATGTATAACTTAACATAAGTAAATTCGCATAAAATTAATAATCTAACTTCCAACACGTTGATGTGAATTCTGTTATGAAAGTTGACTTGCATACATACTTAATACATATTTATTAGCTGTCAAATACATTTTGCACGATCGAAGTAACATTCTGAACTAGCGTTTCGCCTGTGACTTTTCTTGTTGTTGTCTGTTATTATTCTTTTACCATGAAACTTATAAGAAAATAGCCAAGAGTTTATTGTAATATATATCTACACTAATTTATATGTAAAGCTGAAGAGTTTGTTTGTTTATTTGATCGTGGAAGCCGAAGCCGAGCAGCAGGTGCAGCCGCATGGTAGTACATAGCTAGTTTTTGCCCGTTTAGGTACCAACTATGAAAATTGTAACCTATTATTATGAGATAAGAGTTGTTTCAGTGTAAAGTACATACGCTATTTATTTTTGAAATGTACCAACGATTATATCGATCGATTTATTATAATGAGAGGACGTTTAAGTAAAACTGATACAATTTATTTTCATTCACGTGAAGCGGAACTAACCGGATGAAAGTATTTACTTTTAAACAAACGTGGGTCTAAAAATATGCCTAAATTTATTTTTATCATTTTAATTACGTGTTGTGTGTTAATTGTGCTTTCTGAAAAAAATAAAAACTATGTAAGTCATTTTACATGTATGTATGTGTATGTATTTTATATTGTATTTTACTAAGTAGGTAATATGGCTATAAGTATAGAAATTTGGGAGTAGTTATTCGTAAACTAAGATAAAAAAATATTGTAATTTTTATGCTTCGAACTTATTTAATTTCCATTTCTCTTTGTTTATTATGTTGTGAATGTTTATCAATCATCTAGCTTAACTGACACATTGGCGGACAATTGAATGTAACGTTTCAAAATTGTCTAGTTTAGGATTCATTAAAATAAATGCTTTGACTTTGTCTTTGACAATGGCGAGAATAGGTTACCTTCTATTTATAGAAATTAAAAATAGTGGTTGAATCCGTAGCCTTGTCATACAATTATGTACGTTTTTTACTCGAAATATGATCAGTCTATGTTGTACACCAGATTGTTTTACGTTATTAGCTGACCTGGCAAACCTCGTGCCGCCTAAATCATTTTGTTCTCACCTTTTAAACCTCCCCTTAAACATTAGCTAAACAAATTGATCTTTGTAAAATAGAAATATCTTTTAGTTAATAAATGTACTTTAATCCTTGTCTCCATTATTTTTGAGGGTTCATTCAACGTCGTTGTAACCAGATTAGATATCTGCCACGGGCCCAAACGAAACGACTGTACTGAAATACATGCGACGATCAAAAACAATGTCTCGCTTGATTTCGACGTGGTTGTCACTGAAAACATATCACCAAATAAGGTAAACGAATTGCTTATTATTTTTTTATTACCAACTAGCAAACCCGGCGAACTCCGTCTCGCCACCAGGTGGCTTCGCGTATTTTCGTATCAAGAGATGGCTCTGTATGTGAAAAAATATTTTCCGTTTTCCTGCTTCTCTTTGAATTTTTTCCTGAATTTTCTTTGCTATAAACCTTACGAAGCCCGAAACCTTTCCAACGAATGCAAAAGCTTGGAAATCGGTAAGTGCGTTCTGAAGTTATAGCGTCAGGAAGGAAATCCCGACTTATTTTTATATAATAGACTAGCAAAACCCGGCGAACTCCGTTTCGCCACCAGACGGGCTTTCCTATTGATTTTCTTCAGATTTTTTTTTTGCTATAAACCTCACGGAGCCGGAGACCTTTCCAACGAATGCAAAACCGTGGAAATCGGTTCGTGCGTTCTGGAGTTATAGCGTCAGGAAGGAAAACCCGACTTATTTTTATATAATAGATAACCCTGCGAGAATATTATTTGACATATATTCTGTATAAGGGTCAATCTCCAAAGCGGGTGTTCGTGTGATTGCTCTGGCGCTTAATAATTAGATTTGGATGGTTAAGGTAAGCGTCCACAGGCCCGCATCGTGCGCATCGCACGCAACGGATTTTAGTTTATATTGAATAGAAACTCATACAACTGCGTCCACTGAGCCACATAATACGGATCACATCATTGGCAATACAATGCATGCGATGCGTACCGATGACGTCATACGGAATGCGTGCGATGTGTACGATGCGGGTCTGTGGACGCTTACCTCTAATTGTATTCAAATACTATATTTTTGTTATTTTCAATGAGATACATAATTACCATTAAATATCTGTATCTGAGGGGCGTCAGTGGGACCACACGAATGCGTTCGTTTTAGAGATTGACCCATAAGCACCCATGTATTGTAACTTACCTAAGACATACTTATTAAATTAATTACTGCATTACGCCTGCAAGATATGCTTGAGATTATGTATGTATGTGTTATTATAAATAATACACAATTTAAATTTACACTATTTTCATCTCTGCTTTCAGGCCAAAGTATTTGCAATATCCAATGGTAACGAAATGATGAGGTTACAACTAAGCAAACCTTGCGATAACTTATTCATGAATCCTATTTTGACCAATCTGGTCAACCTTACAAGGAACTGTGTCGTTAAGAAGGTAAGTCAATGTCAACCACGCTACGGAAACAAATATATCCTATTTCTTATGGAATAGATCACAGATGGTAAACGAGCAGACGAGTCATCTGATGGTAAGCGATCAGTGCCGCCCATGGACGCTCGCAACCCCAGTGGAGTCACAGGTGCGTTGCTGGCCTTTTAAAAAGGAGTATGCTCTTTTCTTGAAGGTTGTATCGGTTTGGAAATACCGCCGACGACAGCTCATTCCATAGTTTTGCTGTGCGAGGCAGAAAGTTTTGTGAGAAGCGCACAGTTGTGGCCTGTTAACCATCTATATGATGGGGATGGCCGTGCTGTCGTGTAGGTCTTACAAAGGTGGTGTATCGCGCGTTATACTTAAAATATGTGTTATATATCGTCAAGCCTTTTATCGACGAAGGGGTAGGCAGAGGTAGAGACCTAACAGGGTCGGGGCTAATTAAATATTTTTCTGCAGTTTTTTTAGGTATCTAACGATCTCTTATTTTTGTTACAGGGACACTACAAGTTTTCATTAAATTACGAAGAGATTCTTCGAGCATATTATGGCGGATTGCATTTGTATGGTTTATATACATTTAAATCTATTCTTTATGGAGACCAATGTAATTTTTCTTGCACTATTATTGAAGTTCAGATTTCACGCACATAAATGTTAAAGTGATATTTTTGACCGTAATTTTCCATACTGTACAATTTTTTTTTTTAATCATACGTGTTAAATCTACCTCTGATGATTCAATTTTATTTTATTTATATTGTTAATGATTGTTTTTAAATAAAAATGTACACCAATCTCATTTCTCACCAGTGATTTGAACACCTTTGAACACCACAAGAACACCACAAGAAGCTTTGAACACCTTTGAAGCAAAAAAAGCTTTGAACACCTTTGCAAGCTTTGAACACCACAAGAAGCTTGTGTAATTATTCAAGTTATTTAGTACCGTAAAACGGGGTTAATAAAATTCAAAGGGTGAATAGATACAGGAATGGGGTGAAGAGATGTTAGAACATTTTCCCAACATTTATTCAGCTATTTTCTGTATCTATTTACCCTCGAATTCTAATCACTTCGTTTTAGCGTATGCAGTTGAGAAAATAGCCTTATACCTTTTGTAACCGTATCGATTTCCGGAGATGCGAACTACCTAGCGGGTTTAACGGGGATTCGGCCCAAAAGGCAGAAGTAGAAACAGGGTGGTTTTTAGTCAGTAAGGCTACTTACTCACCCATAAGTTAATTCACATTTACTTATCCAATCTCGTTGGAGATATACATTGTTGATGTGAATTCTGTAATGAAAGTTGACTTGCATACAATGACATAATACATATTTACTAGTTGTCAAATCCATTTCGCACGATCGAAGTAACATTCTGAACAAGCGTTTTATCTGTGACTGCCTCGTTGGTCGAGTGGTCGCAAGTGTGACTGCCGGACAAGGGGTGTCGGGTTCGATTCCCGGGTCGGGCAAAGTATTACTGGGTTTTTTCGGTTCTTCGAAAATTTCTCAGTAGTAGCACGGAGTCTGGAATTGTGTCCAGTATATGGCAATAGGCTCACCACCTATTACATGGGACTTATAAAACAAATGGTAAAAAGTGGGTGTACATTGTATAGCGGTATTACGTGTTGTAATGTGCTCATTTAGCTCATTAGAGGCAGAGGTGCTCCTCTGCCTCTGCCTACCCCTTCGGGGATAAAAGGTGTGAAGTTGGATATTGTGTTTTATCTGTGACTTTTCGTGATGTTGTCTGGTATTTTTCTTTTACCATGAAACTTATAACAAAATAGGCAAGAGTTGATCGTAATATACCTGTTTAGTACAGGTATATCATAGGTGAACAGGTGAACTGTGATGCAGAACTTCGGAACTTCTTGTCCGATTTGAATAATTTTTTGTGTGTTGGATAGTGCATTTATCGAGGTAGGTTATAGGCTTAAAAACAATACGCTACGACTAATACGAGCCGAGCAGCGGGTGAAACCGCGTGGTACTAGCTAGTTTTTGCCCTTTTATGTACCAACTATATAAATTGTAATATAATTATGAGATAAGTGTTGTTTCAGTGTAAAATATGTACGTATAAAAATAACCCTCAGTAATATTTATTTTTGTAATGTAACAACGATTATATCGATCGATTTATTATAATGAGAGGACGTTTAAGTAAAACTGATACAATTTATTTTCATTCACGTGAAGCGGAACTAACCGGATGAAAGTACCTATTATTAAACAAACGTGGGTCTAAAAATATGCCTAAATTTATTTTTATCATTTTAATTACGTGTTGTGTGTTAATTGTGCTTTCTGAAAAAAATAAAAACTATGTAAGTCATTTTACATGTATGTATGTGTATGTATTTTATATTGTATTTTACTAAGTAGGTAATATGGCTATAAGTATAGAAATTTGGGAGTAGTTATTCGTAAACTAAGATAAAAAAATATTGTAATTTTTATGCTTCGAACTTATTTAATTTCCATTTCTCTTTGTTTATTATGTTGTGAATGTTTATCAATCATCTAGCTTAACTGACACATTGGCGGACAATTGAATGTAACGTTTCAAAATTGTCTAGTTTAGGATTCATTAAAATAAATGCTTTGACTTTGTCTTTGACAATGGCGAGAATAGGTTACCTTCTATTTATAGAAATTAAAAATAGTGGTTGAATCCGTAGCCTTGTCATACAATTATGTACGTTTTTTACTCGAAATATGATCAGTCTATGTTGTACACCAGATTGTTTTACGTTATTAGCTGACCTGGCAAACCTCGTGCCGCCTAAATCATTTTGTTCTCACCTTTTAAACCTCCCCTTAAACATTAGCTAAACAAATTGATCTTTGTAAAATAGAAATATCTTTTAGTTAATAAATGTACTTTAATCCTTGTCTCCATTATTTTTGAGGGTTCATTCAACGTCGTTGTAACCAGATTAGATATCTGCCACGGGCCCAAACGAAACGACTGTACTGAAATACATGCGACGATCAAAAACAATGTCTCGCTTGATTTCGACGTGGTTGTCACTGAAAACATATCACCAAATAAGGTAAACGAATTGCTTATTATTTTTTTATTACCAACTAGCAAACCCGGCGAACTCCGTCTCGCCACCAGGTGGCTTCGCGTATTTTCGTATCAAGAGATGGCTCTGTATGTGAAAAAATATTTTCCGTTTTCCTGCTTCTCTTTGAATTTTTTCCTGAATTTTCTTTGCTATAAACCTTACGAAGCCCGAAACCTTTCCAACGAATGCAAAAGCTTGGAAATCGGTAAGTGCGTTCTGAAGTTATAGCGTCAGGAAGGAAATCCCGACTTATTTTTATATAATAGACTAGCAAAACCCGGCGAACTCCGTTTCGCCACCAGACGGGCTTTCCTATTGATTTTCTTCAGATTTTTTTTTGCTATAAACCTCACGGAGCCGGAGACCTTTCCAACGAATGCAAAACCGTGGAAATCGGTTCGTGCGTTCTGGAGTTATAGCGTCAGGAAGGAAAACCCGACTTATTTTTATATAATAGATAACCCTGCGAGAATATTATTTGACATATATTCTGTATAAGGGTCAATCTCCAAAGCGGGTGTTCGTGTGATTGCTCTGGCGCTTAATAATTAGATGTGGATGGTTAAGGTAAGCGTCCACAGGCCCGCATCGTGCGCATCGCACGCAACGGATTTTAGTTTATATTGTATAGAAACTCATATAACTGCGTCCACTGAGCCACATCATACGGAAAGAGATGACGTCATACGGAATGCGTGCGATGCGTACGATGCGGGTCTGTGGACGCTTACCTCTAATGGTATTCAAATAGTATATTTTTGTTATTTTCAATGAGATACATAATTACCATTAAATATCTGTATCTGAGGGGCGTCAGAGCGACCACACGAATGCGTTCGTTTTATAGATTGACCCATAAGCACCCATGTATTGTAACTTACTTGAGACATACTTATTACATTAATTACTGCTGTATTACGCCTGCAAGATATGCTTGAGATTATGTATGTATGTGTTATTATAAATAATACACAATTTAAATTCCCATAATTTTCATCTCTGCTTTCAGGCCAAAGTATTTGCGATATCAAATGGTAACGAGATGATGAGGTTACAACTAAGCAAACCTTGCGAGAACTTATTCGTGAATCCTATTTTGACCAATCTGGTCAACCTTACAAGGAACTGTGTCGTTAAGAAGGTATGTTACGGAAACAAATATATCCTTTTTGTTATGGAATAGATGGTAAACGAGCAGACGAGTCACCTGATGGTAAGCGATCAGCGCCGCCCATGGACGCTCGCAACACCAGAGGAGTCACAGGTGCGTTGCTGGCCTTTTAAAAAGGAGTATGCTCTTTTCTTGAAGGTTGTATCGGTTTGGAAATACCGCCGACGACAGCTCATTCCATAGTTTTGCTGTGCGAGGCAGAAAGTTTTGTGAGAAGCGCACAGTTGTGGCCTGTTAACCATCTATATGATGGGGATGGCCGTGCTGTCGTGTAGGTCTTACAAAGGTGGTGTATCGCGCGTTATACTTAAAATATGTGTTATATATCGTCAAGCCTTTTATCGACGAAGGGGTAGGCAGAGGTAGAGACCTAACAGGGTCGGGGCTAATTAAATATTTTTCTGCAGTTTTTTTAGGTATCTAACGATCTCTTATTTTTGTTACAGGGACACTACAAGTTTTCATTAAATTACGAAGAGATTCTTCGAGCATATTATGGCGGATTGCATTTGTATGGTTTATATACATTTAAATCTATTCTTTATGGAGACCAATGTAATTTTTCTTGCACTATTATTGAAGTTCAGATTTCACGCACATAAATGTTAAAATAATATTTTTGACCGTCATAAACCCACACCGTACAAATTTTTTTTTAATTATATGTGTTCAATCTAACTCTGATGATTAAATTTTATTTTATTTATATTGTGATTGTTTATAAATAAAAATGTATACCAGTCTCATTTCTCACCAATGATTTGTACACCTTTGAACACCACAAGAACACCACAAGAAGCTTTGAACACCTTTGAAGCAAAAAAAGCTTTGAACACCTTTGCAAGCTTTGAACACCACAAGAAGCTTGTGTAATTATTCAAGTTATTTAGTACCGTAAAACGGGGTTAATAAAATTCAAAGGGTGAATAGATACAGGAATGGGGTGAAGAGATGTTAGAACATTTTCCCAACATTTATTCAGCTATTTTCTGTATCTATTTACCCCTCGAATTCTAATCACTTCGTTTTAGCGTATGCAGTTGAGAAAATAGCCTTATACCTTTTGTAACCGTATCGATTTCCGGAGATGCGAACTACCTAGCGGGTTTAACGGGGATTCGGCCCAAAAGGCAGAAGTAGAAACAGGGTGGTTTTTAGTCAGTAAGGCTACTTACTCACCCATAAGTTAATTCACATTTACTTATCCAATCTCGTTGGAGATATACATTGTTGATGTGAATTCTGTAATGAAAGTTGACTTGCATACAATGACATAATACATATTTACTAGTTGTCAAATCCATTTCGCACGATCGAAGTAACATTCTGAACAAGCGTTTTATCTGTGACTGCCTCGTTGGTCGAGTGGTCGCAAGTGTGACTGCCGGACAAGGGGTGTCGGGTTCGATTCCCGGGTCGGGCAAAGTATTACTGGGTTTTTTCGGTTCTTCGAAAATTTCTCAGTAGTAGCACGGAGTCTGGAATTGTGTCCAGTATATGGCAATAGGCTCACCCCCTATTACATGGGACTTATAAAACAAATGGTAAAAAGTAGGTGTACATTGTATAGCGGTAATGCGTGTCGTAATGTGCTCATTTAGCTCATTAGAGGCAGAGGTGCTCCTCTGCCTCTGCCTACCCCTTCGGGGATAAAAGGTGTGAAGTTGGATATTGTGTTTTATCTGTGACTTTTCGTGATGTTGTCTGGTATTTTTCTTTTACCATGAAACTTATAACAAAATAGGCAAGAGTTGATCGTAATATACCTGTTTAGTACAGGTATATCATAGGTGAACAGGTGAACTGTGATGCAGAACTTCGGAACTACTAGTCCAATTTGAATAATTCTTTGTGTGTTGGATAGTGCATTTATCGAGGTAGGTTATAGGCTTAAAAACAATACGCTACGACTAATACGAGCCGAGCAGCGGGTGAAACCGCGTGGTACTAGCTAGTTTTTGCCCTTTTGTATCAGCTATATAAATTGTAACATATTATTATGAGATAAGAGTTGTTTCAGTGTAAAATATGTACGTATAAAAATAACCCTCCGTAATACATATTTATTTTTGAAATTTACCAACGATTATATCGATCAATTTATTATAATGAGAGGCCATTTATGAAAACCTGATACAATTTATTTTCATTTACGTGAAGCGGAACTAACCGGATGAAAGTATTTACTTTTAAACAAACGTGGGTCTAAAATATGCCTAAATTTATTTTTATCATTTTAATTACATGTTGTTTGTTAATTGTGCTTTCTGAAAAAAATAAGAACTATGTAAGTCATTTTATATAATAAGTAGGTATTATGGCTATAGGTATAGAAAAGCGGGATTAGGTAGCCATAAAGTATGCTTTTAGAAAACGTGTTTTGAATTTTTTATAGTTTGATCTTATTTTGTTCCAATTTATCAGCTCTTTTTTATTATGTTATGAATGTATCACTTAGCTTCACTGACACAGACTGCCGAACAAATCTAAATAACGTTTAATTTAGGATTAATTAAAATAAACGCTTTGACTTTGACTTTGACAATGTCGGGAATTGGTTGTTTTTTTGTTTTTGAAATTAAAAATTGTGGTAACTGTATGTATTCATCCATTCCCTTGTCATACATGCATGGATTCATCCATGCCTTTGTCATACATGCATGGATTCATCCATTCCCTTGTCATACATGCATGGATTCATCCATGCCTTTGTCATACAGTTAGGTACGGTACATTTTTTTTTTAGTGGAAATAAGTTTATTTTAATATATGCTCAGCTTGTATTGTAATTCTACTTTATTTGAATATTTTATTACAATCAAAGTGCAATTTTCCATAGAACGGGTGAATGAATTACTTCATTAAAACAGATTTTTATACGATATTAGCTGACCAACTTCATACCGCCTCAAACATTTTGTTCTCACCTTTTAAAGGCTGGGCTTCCCTTCCTTCCCTGGGCCACAAATAATTCAAGACCAAAATTAGCCAAACAATTGATTTTTGTATAATAGAATAATTATAATTTGTTTAATAGTATAATAATCTTTTGGTTAATTAATATACTTACTTTAATCCTTGTCTCGATTATTTTTTGAGGGTTCATTCAACGTCGTTGTAACCAGATTAGATATCTGCCACGGGCCCAAACGAAACGACTGTACTGAAATACATGCGACGATCAAAAACAATGTCTCGCTTGATTTCGACGTGGTTGTCACTGAAAACATGTCACCAAATAAGGTAAATAAACGAATTGCTTATTATTTTTTTATTACCAACTAGCAAACCCGGCGAACTCCGTCTCGCCACCAGGTGGCTTCGCGTATTTTCGTATCAAGAGATGGCTCTGTATGTGAAAAAATATTTTCCGTTTTCCTGCTTCTCTTTGAATTTTTTCCTGAATTTTCTTTGCTATAAACCTTACGAAGCCCGAAACCTTTCCAACGAATGCAAAAGCTTGGAAATCGGTAAGTGCGTTCTGAAGTTATAGCGTCAGGAAGGAAATCCCGACTTATTTTTATATAATAGACTAGCAAAACCCGGCGAACTCCGTTTCGCCACCAGACGGGCTTTCCTATTGATTTTCTTCAGATTTTTTTTTGCTATAAACCTCACGGAGCCGGAGACCTTTCCAACGAATGCAAAACCGTGGAAATCGGTTCGTGCGTTCTGGAGTTATAGCGTCAGGAAGGAAAACCCGACTTATTTTTATATAATAGATAACCCTGCGAGAATATTATTTGACATATATTCTGTAAGAGCCTATTCACTCTAGACTTGAAGACACCCACATTGTAGTCCGATGGAAAAACAGCAGTAGGCAGCTTGTTCCAGTCCCTCGATGTACGCGGAATAAACGACGAAGCAAAACGCTTAGTCCGAACCGTAGAAGTTTCGACAACGTAGGGATGGATACCCGCCGTACGACGGCTTGTCCGATGAAAGAAATGGGATGGTGGAATTAGGTCGTGTAATTCCTGCGCACACTCTCCGAAAAGCAACCTGTAAAACACCGAAAGGCTGGACACTCTACGCCGGTGCTCAAGGCTTTGAAGGTTGGACTTAACCAAATCTGGATCACCAATTAGCCTTTTCGCACGCCTTTCCACCGAGTCCAAAGTTGCCAGGTGACACTTTGCAGCACCTGCCCATATGTGGCCGCAGTACTCCATACAGGATCGGACCTGTGCTTTGTATAGCATTAAAAGCTGTCCCGGTGTGAAGTACCGCCGGACCTTAGCAAGGATGCCGAGTTTCTTAGCAGCCACCCTGGCCCTGGACTCGATGAACCGCCCGAAGTTAAGATCTGAGGATATTTCAACTCCCAAGAGCTGAAGGCGGTCGGTGCACCCCATGGATACATCTCGAAAAGTGGGAGCCAAGGTGAATGGGCTCCTTTTAGCAGTGAATAGACACGCTTGTGTTTTGGCGGCGTTGAATCCCACCAGATTGGCTAATATAAATACTGTTTGTGTGTTGTTCTGAATTTTGTGTGGATGTAGATTGAGTGCCAGTTGTGGATTGTGAGCTTTGTGTGATGGTTGATTGAGTGGTGTGTGGTGTCTGTGTTTGGGATGGCTGTAGTTCATCGGATTCTGGAATGTTTGTGACGAAGACTGTGTCTCCTAGTACTTTGCTAAGAATGATTGTTGTGTGAATGGCGGCTTGTTTTTGTAGTATTGTAGTATCTATTGATGATTCTAGTTTGTCTGTGTATCTGCTGAGACTTTTGGCTACTACCCCTGTGGCTCCAATAACTATGGGAATAACGTGCGTTTCCGTATTCCAAAGGCGTCTAATCTCTGTCTTTAAAAGGTGGTATTTACTCAATTTCTCTATTTCTTTTGCTCCTATGTTGTTATTTTTATTTTATTTTTATTTTATTTTTATTTTATTTTTATTTTATTTTTATTTTATTTTTATTTTATTTTTATTTTATTTTTATTTTATTTTTATTTTATTTTTATTTTATTTTTATTTTATTTTTATTTTATTTTTATTTTATTTTTATTTTATTTTTATTTTATTTTTATTTTATTTTTATTTTATTTTTATTTTATTTTTATTTTATTTTTATTTTATTTTTATTTTATTTTAATTTTATTTTATTTTTATTTTATTTTTATTTTATTTTTATTTTATTTTATTTTTATTTTATTTTTATTTTATTATTATTTTATTTTTATTTTATTTTTATTTTATTTTTATTTTATTTTTATTTTATTTTTATTTTATTTTTATTTTATTTTTATTTTTATTTTATTTTTATTTTATTTTTATTTTATTTTATTTTATTTTTATTTTATTTTTATTTTTATTTTTATTTTTATTTTTATTTTTATTTTTATTTTTATTTTTATTTTTATTTTTATTTTTATTTTTATTTTTATTTTTATTTTATTTTTATTTTATTTTTATTTTTATTTTTATTTTTATTTTTATTTTTATTTTTATTTTTATTTTTATTTTATTTTATTTTATTTTATTTTTATTTTATTTTTTGATTTTTGAAATAAAAATATATCTATAATAATAATAATAATAAATAATAAATAAATGCATTTATTTCAGGTTTCAGCACCCATAAAAGTTTGACAAAATTCTTGCATGCTTTATAAAATACATACGTTAATAAAAATACAATGTTCAATGTTTATAAATTATGTCAAAAGAAAAATAAAAATAAAAATAAATAAAATAAAATAATCAAGATATATGTCCAGAAATTTAAATCCATCCATAATTAAAGTCAAAAATTTTGATACAATAAATCAATTTACAATAAAAGTCAAAAAATACACAGTACACAGACACAAGACTACCGTTGTACCTTTTGAATTAAATAAATAAAATAAATAAAGACTAATAACGCCTGCAAAATGGCTCTGGCTGAACATGTCTGCTGCAGCAATGCAGCATGTAGGCGCAGTCCAGTCTGTCAGCAATCATCGCCAGGACTGTGTTGGAGCTGGCCCGCACTCTGCGCACCAGAGACATACTTCGCCTGCGCATAGATGTATAAAAACAGGCGGTGCGCTCCTGCGCGAACATGCCCGAGGCGCTGCAGAAACGAGGCAGCCCCACCACAATCCTAAACGCATTATTGTAGAGAACGCGGAGGTCACTATAGCACTTTTTTGTATAACGAGCCCACAGACTGCAAGTGTATAGGGATGTACAGTACGCTCTAAATAGCGTGACTTTTACCTCCCCTGAGCACCTAGCAAACCTGCGGGCTATCATGTTTGCTCGTATTGAGAGCGACCTCCGCTCTCTCTCGATATCCTCATTATCACTGAGGTCATGTGTTAGTATATGTCCCAAATATTTAAATTTATAGACTCTCTCTAGAGGTGTCCCGTACAGTCTAACAGTCGGAACATTTTGGGGACTTACTGCACCTACTCCAAACACCATGAACTGGCTTTTTGCCACGTTATATCGCAGACCATGATCACGTGCGTAGTCCTCACACACACTTAACAACCTCCGCAGACCACAAACCGACGCACTAAGCAACACCATGTCGTCTGCGTAACTGAGATTATTAACAGACACTCCATCAATATGGCAGCCGACATGGCAGCTGCTGAGCGCGACGATCAGGTCATTTACATATATGTTGAAAAGCGTAGGAGATGTCAACCCACCCTGCCTGACACCACACTCAAGTTCATATTGCTCCGACATCGCCCCCTCCCATCTCACACAATTCTTCTGATGTCCATACCAGAAGCGAAATATGCTGGTAATTTCATTTGGCAAGTTAATCTGGTCTAACTTGCTCCATAGGGTATCGTATTGGACTAAATCGAAAGCCTTTGAGAGATCCAGGAAGCACGCGTATACCGGCGTATTTCTCTTTGTATAATAGTTGACGGTGTGCTTAAGGCACAGTATCGCACTCTCCGTTGATAGTTGCGGACGAAACCCAAACTGGTTGTCGTGGATAGTTACGTAGTTGTTCAACCGTACATTAAGCAGACCATCAAAAATTTTAGCTGCTGTGGTAGCAAGAGAGATAGGCCTGTAGTTATTGGTATCAGCTAAGTCACCTGACTTATTTTTAACTACCGGCACTACCACCGTCTTCATAAAATCATCCGGCAAATAACTATGGCTCACACATAAGGAGTAGAACATTGCTAATACTCGCGAGATGTGAGGTCCAGCATGCAGGAAGTGCTCAATACTGAGTCCATCGTGACCTGGAGATTTTCCTCGTGTCATGTGCTTTATAATACTAGCTACCTCCCTCGCACTAAATCTCATTCCGATTTTATGACCGCTCTTGTCAGTATTGAGCACCTCACTGCCTGGGCCATGAGGCGATTTAACAGTAAAATGTTCTTTAAAGAGGTTAGCAATGCCCCTAGGATCACTCACCCCCCCGACGCTCGCAGGAAGGCCAGGTTGGACGTTGATTTTGGCGGTGCTCTGCCAGAAGCCACGGAAATCGCCTTCACGGTGCTTATCTACGAGGGCATCCATTTTAATCTGATCTTGATGACCTTGGCACCACTTCAGTTTTGATTTAAACACCCTTCTGCTTTCACACATATCACTATAGACAGGACCACACCTAGGCCTACCGCATAAGTTCCAGTCCAAAAATTTTGACCTGGCGTCCCTATGAGCCCCGGAGACGTGCTTGTTCCATCCAATTACACGTGAACCCCCCACACACCGCCTGGACCTCCTTCGGCCTTCCTCCGTTGATACGGTTGCCGCAGTGCGAAGGGCAGTGACGATGTCAGAGTACAATTTATCTAGAATACGCCCGTGACCAGGATCATTACAACAACAGTCGGCACAACAAGTAAATTCGACTGGGAAATCGACTAAAGCTAACAATTTATTACATGCATTCATATATTTCGCAATTTGCTCGTCACTCCGTTGACCCCAGTTCACGCTTTTGTCTGATTCTATAGTTTGTGAAATCTTAGGTGTCAATACATTTAGATTACACTCAATAATGAGCGGTAAATGATCAGAAACCATAGAATCATATTGTATTCGCACATCAGTCACACACTGCCTGGCAGCTTGCGTCACTACGCAGTGGTCCAGCCAACTACATGTACCATATGCTTGACTGACGTACGAATAATTATCCGAGTCTACGCCTAACATATCTACATCAATACATGTCAAAAACTGCTCACCACAATAGTTTAACAGTTCCTTAAAAAATAATTCACGCGGGTCCGCATTAAAGTCACCCAAAATAAATACTGACTCAATGCCGTGAGTAAGCACTAAAGCACATAGTTCACTTAAACAGTCTTTGAATAAGTCAAGATTCTCAGTGGAATTAGTCGGCATATAAATACTCACCACTAGGAGTACCCGGTCACACGTCATAATTTTAACGGCACAAATACGCGGATTATCACACGTCAACACGGACACATTTGGGAAAACACTATGCCGCCACAATATTGCCACTCCCCCGTAAGGGCGCCCGCGCAATATCCCCGTCGACGTATTTACAGCTGACTTCCCAGTATATCCAAAACCGCTGTCTATAGTGCTGATAAATGGTATGTCGTCTGGTAACAACCAGGTTTCTTGAAGACATACTATATATGTCCTTTCTATGTCCTTTCTAAGGTTCTAAACTATATCTGTACCAAATTTCAACCAAATCCGTCAAATAGTTGCGGAGATTAATGGTATAAGCATAGAATGTTCGACGTGATTCTTTAATTTGACATAACTTTTTTATTTATGAACCGATTGACATGAAACAAACACTAAATTAAAATTTAAGCATCCCACAATATATTCGTGAAAACCGCATCCAACTCGGATCAGCCGTTTCTGAGATTAGCGCGCACAGACGAACAGACAAACAGACAAACAGACAAACAGACAAACAGACAAACAGACAAACAGACAAAAAAAAAGTTAATTACATTTTTGGGTTCGACATCGACATAACAATAACCCCTGCTATTTTTTTTATTTTTATTTTCAATGTACAGACAGCACCTTTCTACGATTTTATTATATGTATAGATTAATTACATTTTTGGGTTCGACATCGACATAACAATAACCCCTGCTATTTTTTTTATTTTTATTTTCAATGTACAGACAGCACCTTTCTACGATTTTATTATATGTATAGATAAGGGTCAATCTCCAAAGCGGGTGTTCGTGTGATTGCTCTGGCGCTTAATAATTAGATGTGGATGGTTAAGGTACGCACAGGCCCGCATCGTGCGCATCGCTCGCAACGGATTTTAGTTTATATTGTATAGAAACTCATATAACTGCGTCCACTGAGCCACATCATACGGATCACATCATCGGCAATACGATGCATGCGATGCGTACCGATGACGTCATACGGATTGCGTGCGATGCGTACGATGCGGGTCTATGGACGCTTACCTCTAATGGTATTCAAATAGTATATTTTTGTTATTTTCAATGAGATACATAATTACCATTAAATATCTGTATCTGAGGGGCGTCAGTGGGACCACACGAATGCGTTCGTTTTAGAGATTGACCCTTAAGCGCCCATGTATTGTAACTTACCTGAGACATACTTATTAAATTAATTACTGTATTATGCCTGGAAGATATGCGTGAGGTTATGTATGTATAATAATTATAAATAATACACAATTTAAATTTACACTATTTTCATCTCTGCTTTCAGGCCAAAGTATTTGCGATATCCAATGGTAACGAGATGATGAGGTTACAACTAAGCAAACCTTGCGAGAACTTATTCGTGAATCCTATTTTGACCAATCTGGTCAACCTTACAAAAAACTGTATCGTTAAGAAGGTAAACCAATGTCAACCACGCTACGGAAACAAATATATCCTATTTTTATGGAATAGATGGTAAACGGGCAGACGAGTCACCTGATGGTAAGCGATCAGCGCCGCCCATGGACGCTCGCAACCCCAGTGGAGTCACAGGTGCGTTGCTGGCCTTTTAAAAATGAGTATGCTCTTTTCTTGAAGGTTTCAAGGTTGTATTGGTTCGGAAATACCGCCGACGACAGCTCATTCCACAGTTTTGCTGTGCGAGGCAGAAAGTTTTGCGAGAAGCGCACAGTTGTGGCCTGTTAACCATCTATATGATGGGGATGGCCGTGCTGTCGTGTAGGTCTTACAAAGGTGGTGTATCGCGCGTTATACTTAAAATATGTGTTATATATCGTCAAGCCTTTTATCGACGAAGGGGTAGGCAGAGGTAGAGACCTAACAGGGTCGGGGCTAATTAAATATTTTTCTGCAGTTTTTTTAGGTATCTGACGATCTCTAATTTCTATTACAGGGACACTACAAGTTTTCAATAAATTACGAAGAGATTCTTCGATCCTATTACGGTGGACTGCATTTGTATGGTTTATATACATTTAAATCTATTCTTTATGGAGACCAATGTAATTTTTGTTGCACTATTATTGAAGTTCAGATTTCACGCACATAAATGTTAAAATAATATTTTTGACCGTGATGAATCCACACTGTACAATTTTTTTTTAAATTATATGTGTTCAATCTAACTCTGATGATTCAATTTTTACTTTGTTTATATTATTAATTATTGTGTTTAAATAAAAATGTACACCAATCTCATTTCTCAGCAGTGATTTGAACACCTTTGAACACCACAAGAACACCACAAGAAGCTTTGAACACCTTTGAAGCAAAAAAGCTTTGAACACCTTTGCAAGCTTTGAACACCACAAGAAGCTTGTGTAATTATTCAAGTTATTTAGTACCGTAAAACGGGGTTAATAAAATTCAAAGGGTGAATAGATACAGGAATGGGGTGAAGAGATGTTAGAACATTTTCCCAACATTTATTCAGCTATTTTCTGTATCTATTTACCTCTCAAATTTTATTCACCCCGTTTTAACGTATGCAGTTGAGAAAATAACCTTAGGAATACCTTTTGTAACCGTAGCGATTTCCGGAGCTGCGGATTACCTAGCGGGTTTACCGGGGATCCAGCTCGAAAGGCAGAAGTAGGAACGGGGTGGTTTTTAGTCAGTAAGGCTACTTACTTACCCATAAGTAAATTCGCATTTACTTATCCAATCTCGTTGGAGATATATGTTGATGTGAATTCTGTAATGAAAGTTGACTTGCATACAATGACATAATACATATTTATTAGTTGTCAAATCCATTTCGCACGATCGAAGTAACATTCTGAACTACCGTTTCATCTGTGACTGCCTCGTTGGTCGAGTGGTCGTAAGTGTGACTGCCGGACAAGGGGTCTCGGGTTCGATTCCCGGGTCGGGCAAAGTATTACTGGGTTTTTTTCGGTTCTTCGAAAATTTCTCAGTAGTTGCACGGAGTCTGGAATTGTGTCCAGTATATGCCAATAGGCTCACCACCTATTACATGGGACTTACTTCTAAAACAAATGGTGAAAAGTGGGTGTACATTGTATAGCGGCATTACGTGTCGTAATGAGCACCTCTGCCTACTCCTTCGGGGATAAAAGGCGTGACGTTGCATATTGCGTTTTATCTGTGACTTTTCTTGTTGTTGTCTGGTATTTTCTTTTACCATGAAACTTGTAACAAAATAGGCAAGAGTTGGTCATATAGCTATACTATAATTCATAGGTAAAGCTGAAAAGTTTGTTTGTTTGATTGGACACGGAACTTGGGAACTACTTGTCCAATTTGAATAATTCTTTGTGTGTTGGATAGTGCATTTATTGAGGTAGGCTATATGCTATAAAACATCACGGTATGACCAATAGTAGCCGAGTAGTGGGCGATAAATTACATAAAGAAGACTCGACAAGTAACTCGCGTCTCTGCCTCTTCTTTACTCCTAAACCACTGCACCGATTTGTAAAATTATTTTTTTTTGTTGGATAGTCCATTTATCGAGGTAGGCTATAGGCTAAAAAACAATGCGCTACGACTAATATGAGCCGAGCAGCGGGTGAAACCGCATGGTAGTAGCTAGTTTTTACCCTTTTATGTACCAACTATGTAAATTGTAACCTATTATTATGAAATAAGAGTTGTTTCAGTGTAAAATATGTATGTATAAAAATAACCCTCCGTTATATTTATTTTTGTAATGTAACAACGATTATTACGATCGATTTATTATAATGAGAGGACGTTTAAGTAAAACTGATACAATTTATCTTTATTCGCGTGAAGCGGAACTAACCGGATGAAAGTATTTACTTTTAAACAAACGTGGGTCTAAAAATATGCCTAAACTTATATTTATCATTTTAATTACGTGTTGTGTGTTAATTGTGCTTTCTGAAAAAAATAAGAACTATGTAAGTAATTTTACATAATAGATAAGTATTATGCCTATAGGTATAGAAATGCGGGTTTAGGTCATGTGTCATAAACTATGCTTTTAGAAAACGTGTTTTTATTTTTGTTATACAGGATAAAAAATTTTAATTATGAAATCAGGATGTATTTTAATTAGATATCTTTTAATTAATTAATATATTTTAATCCTTGTCTCCATTATTTTTTGAGGGTTCATTCAGCGTCGTTGTAACCAGAGCAGAAATATGCCACGGGCCCAAACGAAATGACTGTACTGATATACATGTGACGATCAAAAGCAATGTCTCGCTTGATTTCGACGTGGTGGTCAATGAAAACATGTCACCAAATAAGGTAAATAAACGAAGTAACGAATGCTTATTATTTCTTTCTCTCAATTAGTCTGAGGACTGAGATTTGCGTGAGGTTATGTATGTACATATGTATGAATGATTATATATTTTTTTTTTACTTTTAATGGGTCGACGTTTGGCGGCTATCTCACCTGATGGTAAGTGATGATGCGGCCTACGGTGGAGCACGTCAGCCCATAAGCAACCTATTCACTCGGGCCTTGAAGACACCCAGGTTATACCCATCAGGAAACACAGACTCCGGCAAGGAGTTCCACTCCCTAGCAGTTCGCACAAGGAAGCTTGAAGCGAAGCGCTTCGTGCGAGTGGATACTACACAATTTAAATACACAATGTAAATTCCCATTATTTTCATCCCTGTTTTCAGGCCAAAGTTTTTGCGATATCCAATGGTAACGAAATGATGAGGTTACAACTAAGCAAACCTTGCGAGAACTTATTCGTAAATCCTATTATGACCAATCTATTCAACCTGACAAGGAACTGTATTGTTAAGAAGGTATGTCACACACGCTACGGAAACAAATATATACTTTTTTATGGAATATATGGAAAACGAGTAGACAATAGTCACATAGAGAAGGGCACAGTTGTGAGATGGTTGACATGCCACAACTGTGATGGGGATAGAAGTGCTGTCGTGTAGGTCTTATAAATATATCGGATCACTTAAAATATGTGTGTTATATATCGTCAGGCCTTTTATCCACGAAGGGGTAGGCAGAGATTGAGACATAACAGGGTCTTTATTAATTAAATATTTTTCTGCAGTTTTTTTGACGATCTCTTATTTCTGTTACAGGGACACTACAAGTTTTCATTAAATTACGAAGAGATTCTTCGAGCATATTATGGCGGATTGCATTTGTATGGTTTATATACATTTAAATCTATTCTCTATGGAGACCAATGTAATTTTTCTTGTACTATTATTGAAGTTCAGATTTCACGCACATAAATGTTAAAATAATATTTTTGACCGTAATGAACCCACACTGTGCAATTTTTTTTAATTATATGTGTTCAGTCTAACCGTCTGATCATTCAAATTTTACTTTATTTATATTATTAATGATTGTGTTTAAATAAATATATACACCAGCCTCATCTCTCTCACCAGTGATTCTTAAAAAGTTTGTATAATTATTCAAGTTATTTAGTACCGTAAAACAAGGTGAATAGAATTCAAAGAGTGAATAGATGCAGATGGGGTGAATAGATGTTAGAATATTTTCCTAACATTGATTCAGCTCTCTTTTGCATCTATTTACCCCTCGAATTTTATTCACCCCGTTTTACCGTATGCAGTTGAAAAAATGACGAATGTAGTGATTTCCGGAGTTTACTGGGGATCCGGCTCGAAGGGCAGAAGTAGGGGTGCTTTTTAGTCAGTAAGAGTCTAACACTCACTCTCGCCTTGCCCAAGGCGGGAGAAATCATTGGACGATTTTGCCCCCATAAAAAAAGCGATTCAGTAACTAGCCAATAGCTACAGTCTCTGTAATAAATAAATCTTTCTTTTATTATATTAATTTGATTGATAATTTGGTGGTAGGTATGTATATGCATCAATAAGTTGCATATATTTCATTATGCCTTTGACAAAACAACTAATTCTATTGACGGAAATAATATTACAACATTAATAATAGAAATTATATTGTTATAATATTAGATATAATCTATGTTTTGACAATGGCATGTTATGAGAGGTTAATTTTTATCTTTTTAAAACAATAATGTTTTAAGTAGACGAGGAAGTTTCTATTACTCACTTCCGTGTGTGTAAAATATTGTTTTATAATAATAAAAAGTAAAGGGTTCTACTTTCTTTATGAGCCAGGTTCGCGAACGATCTGATGGATCACCTGATGGTAAGCAATTGGCGTCGTCAGAGGAGCCACAAGTGCGTTGAAGGCCTTTTAGGGGTTTGCGGATTGGGGATTAGTGGGTTACAGATGAGGACAATATGTACTTACTTCCTTTATTTACATACATACACACGCCTTAATCGGATGGCTGTAGAAAAAGAAATTGGAGAGTTTGCTATAAACATTTGTTTGGATGCCCTATTTTTTCTGTCTCTCAAGTGGTAAAAGGGGGGACTTACAAATGCTATTATAGCGAACTCATGTTTGGGGGCCCTTATGATGACGTTAATTTTCCCAAAGTTGTCAAGTGAAAAAAAAAGAATTGATTATTTGGACTTTTGTGATTTCTGAAATGAAATGTATAATTGTTACGGCGCTAGCTACGCCCCTGCAAACCATCATAACTTACTTTTTGCCGAACGATTTTTTTTACAAATAAATAGATCATCAGATCACAAAAAAAATCAGAGAACAAAGAACTCATTTCAAATTTTCCTCTTCCATTATATAAACAAAAATACCAAAATATTATCTATGTTAGAAATCACTCCAAACAATATCTGTCAATGAACGTCACGTTTTCAATAGGTTTACATTGTTTGTTTACAATAGTACAAGACACATATAAACAAACAATTCTTTCACAATTTAAAATGTTTAGGTAGTTTGAAGATGAAGAGAAAATGGTCAAGCGAATTGTTGAAATAGTGCTGCAACTGACCAGTATAGGGTTAGTCATAGCTGCAGCCGGCCTTTGGGCTGGGGCAGGAGTAGATGCAAGACCAAGACATCGAGATGAACAGACTTTGGTTGGGGGAGCGATATGGAGCCAAATCATAATACCTATCGGTCTAATGATATCGAAGATAGTAGAGGAGCCAATTGATATTTTTGTTCAAGGATATTATGTGGTAACTGGGATATGCCTTTTGTGGTTAACCAGTGCGTTTTTGGTTAGTAGTAGAATTCATTTTTTTTACCAACGTCTTGCCTTTTTATCCTTGAAGGGTTAGGGAGAGGTGCACATTACCTACGGCACGTAATGCCGCTATACAATCTACACCCACTTTTCACCATTTGTGTTATAAGTCCCATGTAATCGGGGTGAGTTTATTGCCATATACTGGGCATAATACCGGGCTCCATGCTACCACAGATAAATTTTCCATAAACCGAAAACCCAGTAATACTAGTAGAATTCGTGTAATATCATATTAACCTGTAACGGTTATTCCACCAAAGTAACTATATACATAGATGGATTAGCTTGAGATAGTAGGAAACTGATCTGGCAGATGTTTGGAGGGACCTATGTTCAGCAATACCTTGCGACTAAAAATAATAAAGCAAAAGTGCACGTTTCAATGATAAATTGATGGACACAGTATAACCGAATATTGTACTTATTCTAGATTGCACATGAAATGCAATGGTTAAGCCGGCAACATGCGAATTCTACGGCACCAATGATAAGAAGCTTGCGCAGTTCAAGACAGTTAGCCCGTAACCCACGTGTAGTGTCCAGCCACACTATGGTATCACAATTCGATCGAGCTTACTATGCCATCGGCATTATTTGTTTCGTAGCTGGAGCCGTCAAGTTATCTGAGCTCATCTTCGCCATTGTTAAATCCTAACATTTATTCTAATAGTTGGAAAATTATATTCATGAGTCCGTCTATGATAAATGTGGATTTCTTTTTACAAAAGTATTTGAGACGTATGGTTGTTCTAATTAAAGTTCTTTATACAATATATAGGGAACTAGTATTTATTTTTATGCACAGGACAGATATTGCCATACGTTTTACCGATGTTAATTGAAATTGTGTTGAAATAAAAGATTATTTTTTTAACATTTAACAGCTTTTTTTAAGGTGGAAAATCATCCAATGACTCCTCTCGCCTTGAGCAAGGCGGGAGGGAGTGTCAGACTCTTACTGACTAAAAACCACCCCGTTCCTACTCCTGCTTGTCGAGTTGGAGCGGAGCCCCGGTGAACCCGCTAGGTAGTCCGCAGCCCCGGATAAACGAACATCTAAATATAGATCATGTGTAGGTTTTCTTTTGTTGTCAATTTGTAATATATATTTACTATGACTATTTTCATACGTAATATGCCAGAACAACGGAAATTATTACACAATTTTATTAAACAATTCTATTATGTGCATTTTTCCCTATAGAATATATAACTTTTCAAGAATGTAATACACATACTAAAGAAGAAATTACAATATTAGTAAAGAAAGTGTGGGAATAAAATAGACATAATAATACTTACACAATAATGAGAAAGAAATAGATGAAATTCTCCACACAAATGTTATTGAATTACAATATAGGTAGGTTTGGGAGTGATACACTGTTTTATGAATGTAATGAATGAACATTATTTATAGTTCACATCACTATTCTTTACTATACAAAAGTGTTTGGACAACATTAGACGTTGATTATTTGGGAGAAAGTTTAGGATTGGGTAGTGTGATTGCTATTGAAAGCGATAACAATATATCATCTAATAATTTATGCCTATGCTATGTTTTCCACAGGCGTGTTTGTTTTTTTATGATTTTGCACCGTGTTTCATTTGCACCGTCATTACTGTGTTGTTTTTGATGAATCTTGGTCCAAAGACAAGATTTGAGGAATCTTGGTAAAAAAATGCATTGTATGAAAGAATTATACTATAGTATCTATATGCGGCAGACTTTAAGAGATCAACTTTGTCGTTTGCCAGTCTATTTTTGTAGACTTAGTAGAATGACGATTGGCCACTATCTCGCCTGGTGGTAAGCGCCTGTACCGCTATAACTTACACACGCTTTCATAAAGGATATAATTGATAAGCATTACATGTATCTTTATATCATAGAAATGCATTTAAATAGACGAATTACTCAAACAATAATATACTAAAAGACCGCCATTATAATTTCAAACCTAAAACAAGGTAATGGTCGGGACCCATTCTAAATATAAAGACTTTGTGAGGGCACATACGGCTTGCTTTCTAGAATGGGTCCCGACTGCTTAAAAATCAATTATTTTAGATTTTAATTTAGAAACGGTCGGGTTTTTTAAAATTACATTTATTTATTTTTAGTTTTATTATTTT